>NC_133026.1:140418863-140721893 GCF_048771995.1 Taeniopygia guttata | reverse complement strand
GCGGGTGATCTTTTTTCAAACCCCTTCTCACCATACAATCCCGCTGCGCAAGTATAAAACCAACTTTTTCTGTGGTTCTCAGCTTCGATTCCTTGCTTGAAGAAGGCGATGAGAAGCCTCAAGCAGTATTCATAGATAGCTGAATAAAAGGATATTGATATTTCACAATGATTGATGACCACTCCTTGGAGTCTAAAAATATGGTATTCACGGCAGCAAGCACACGAGGTGATGAGCAGCTCTCTGCCCTAAAGAGCTCACAGAGTAAATGATGGAGCTGGCACAGAAGCAAAGACACGGTATCAACCACACATCGGGAGAAACACAGATTACAAATCCAGCATAATGATGCACAAGTGAAAGCTTGCAAGATGTTTCAAAATAAGGAGAGCCTGGAAAAACAGGCATTTATTCAAGGAATATAAGGGCATTGTAAGCTGATGAGAGAAAGACATCAGACTATGGAAAACATACTTCAAGAAGTAGTGCACATGACAAAATAATTCAAGGAAGGCTGTTCAACTGGTCTACACAAGTGATGCATGTGTACATTTGTTTTACAGTTATACCAGTACGAAACTTGGAGATCTTTATTTCAGCTCACATGTCCTCTATGAGAATTTTAAAAAACAATGGAAAATCCTACCAAAGAAAAAAAAAAAACAAAAAACAAAAAAAACCCACAAACGCTTACGAGAAAAGCAAGACTGCAGAGAACACTGATATAACTATTTTAATTCTGTTACTGGCAAAACCTCCCCCATTGAACAAAGCCTGAGTTTCAAAATGTGAAGTAAATATAGTCTGAGATGAGGGAAAATTTTAGAAATGTTGGGTGAACATTGAGTTAGGAAAAACTAAGACTGCAACCACCTATTGTGAAATGTTAAATGCAACATTACACAGCAAGCAGATGAAAAACTGATTTGGGAAAAAGAAAAAACCACCAAAATTTTGGCTGTGCAAATACATACTGGCTCATGTATGCTTTCCCAAAACATTTCTGTGATACAGCATCCTGTTTGTTTACAGGAGTTCTTCCCCTTAGCAGAGGCTTGTGGTGATACAGGCACAAACTCCTAGAACAAAATGTTAGTCTTTTACAATATTTAATTTTTGTAGAGACTTAAACATTTAAATATGCCATTACAAAATTAAATGACTCAGTATAGATGTAATTCAGATGTACCAAAATGTATTAGTCATTCAATAAAAGAGGCATTGAGGATTTACTAAAAATACTTTACAGAACAAAATAACAACATATATTTACTTTACTGAATGGCAGTTGTGAAAAGTACATAAAACTAAATCCTGGATAAACCGCCCTAATTTGCCTACCCTGAAACTAGGAATTCTAGTTCTTGACCTGAACCAGCATAACTAACTCACATCCATCTTCCAACCCGTGTTTTGAACAGCAGAGTAAGAGGAAGCAATGTGTGATGTAATCCCAAGGCAAACAAACTGGGCAGGAAGTCACCAACCAGCAGCAGGGAGCTCCCTGCCAGGAGGGAGTCTCACCAGGGACAGAGTTAACCTCCATCAGCTTCCTATTCATCTAGAGGAGATGGTGCTCCTTAGGGAGCACTACCGAGGAGCCCTGCCATCAGGGCACAAAACCAAAAGCGATGCACTTAATATGCAAGATGGATTGCAGGGAGTTTAAAAGAAATCCCAGAGACGTCACAAAGAGAAGCTGCTCCCAAACAAGTGATGAACACAGTGCATGTCACCAGTGGTCACCACTGCAGCCTTCCTGGTACTTTTATGACTCCTTGGAAGTGGTGAGGGTACATTCTGCTAGCCAGAGCTTGGACTGCTCAGCTGTCCAGTGCTCCTCCCAAACTAGGCAGCCATGGAGCCATGCTCAAGTCAGATCACTGCTCTGCTCAGTGAGGAGCAGCCAAGAGTAGCCAGTGGGCTCCACTTCAGGGGTGCTGCTCAGGAGAGCAGTAGGATCTTAAAAAAAATTTCTCGAAGGTATAAACTTAAGCTCCACTGATGTCTGCTAGAAATACTGCACAGAAGAGAAGGAACAGTCCAGGAGGTTCTCAGAGTGTGTTGAAGAGAACTTCCTGACAAAACTGGTGAGGGAGCCAACAAGGGAAGAAGGCACTTGCTGGACCTGCTGCTGTGAATAGAGAGGGACTTGTGGGTGATATAACAGCTGGAGGCTATCCTGGGCATGGGGATCACATGACATGGTGACAAAGGATAAAGAAAAGGCAGAGATTTTAATAATGTCTTTGCTTCAGTCTTCATTAGTCACACTGGTTTTTTTTTCAGGACCCAGCCCCCTGAGCTGGAAGAGAAGGATGAGCACAATGAAGCCCCCATAATCCAAGGGTGATTGGTCAGTGAGCTGCTACAGCATTTGGATACACATAAGTCCATGGGGCCAGATGGGATCCACCCAAGAGTACTGGGGGAGCTGGTGGAAGAGCTGACCAAGCCACTCTCCATCATTTATCAGCAGTCCCAGCACAACAGGGAGGTCTCAGTTGACTGGAAGGGAATCAGTGTAATACCCACCTACAAGAGGGGAAGGAAGGAGGATCTGGGGAGCTACAGGCTTGTCAGCCTAACTTACGTGCCAGAGAAGGTTACAGAATGGATTACCTTGAGTGCCAATATATGGCATATACAGGACAACCAGGGAATCAGACCTGGTGAATGGAGTTAAATTCAGCTGGCAGCTGCTCACAAGTGGTGTACTCCAGGGCTTGGTATTGAGGCTAGTCCCATTTAATACCTTTATCTATTATCTGGGTGAGGGGATCAAGGGCACCCTCAGTCAGTGTTGAAATGAATGTTGACACTGAGGTGCTACAGCATGTCCAAAGAAGGACAATAAAGTTGCTGGTAGGCTTGGAGTGTTTAGCCTGGAGAAAAGGAGGCTCAGAGGGGACCATATTGCTTTCTATAACTCCGTGAAGGCTGTGGCCAGATGGGGGTTGGTCTTTTCTCCCAAGTAACAAGTGACAGAAGACAAAACAGCCTGAAGTTCCTCCAGGTAAGGTTTAGATTGGATATTAGGAAAAATTTCTTCACCAAAAACGTTATCAAGCATTGGAACAGGCTGCCCAGGGAAGTGATTGAGTCACTGTTGCTAGAGGTATTTAGAAGACATGCAGATGTGGTACACATGAGTTAGTGGTGGACTTAGCAGTGTGACGTTTATGACTGGGACTCCAAGCTCTTAAGGGCATTTTCCAACCTTAATGATTCTATGATTCTTTCTATTCTATGGTTCCAGGCAGAAAGGTATGACTGAAGGACCAAGAAGCACATAAAAACTTGCACTGTTTGGAAGCTGGAATCCCACAACTTCAGGTAACAGGATTACAGCTCTGCTTCCTCTTCCAGCTGTGTCTAGCTAACAGTTGCAGAAACAGCTGGAGTGTTTGGGGATAAAATTCTGAGGGGGTATCTCAAGTCTTTGGACTAGTATCAGTACTAAAGAAAGCATTGGTGTTAGTGGCTTATGATGCTTCCTGTGTAAAGCAAAGGAATCCATCCCTACTATCCATGTGAGTCTGCTGCTTGCCTACAACCCGGATCACTGGCGCTGCAGACAAATTGCCAACACTCACCCAGCCTCCAAATTCTACCTCTTGCTGCCATCCCCTGTGGGAGAGAAGTAACACAGCCAAGGGAAACCCTGAACTACTCAAATGGAAGAAAGGGCTCAGAGCAAATAAGAGATGGCAGAAATCTCAGTGGTGCTCTCCTCAACCCTTGTGTCCATGGAGAGGCCTGGCCAGCAGACATAGCCAGCAGACTGATACCTGTCTGCATAGCTGCTGTCAGCAGCAAAACTTTGGTTTCTTTGACTACAATGTCCCATTCAATGCAAATGAACTGTTAAGATATTAAAGCCACCTGACAAAAGTAGTTCTGTGAAGAGATTACAGTTCTAGTGATGATGACTTTAAACTAAATTCACTGAACAATGGAGCCTTTGCCCAGAGGTAAAGGAAGGAAGGATAAAGTCTGTGTAAGAAAAGGGCACTTGAGAAAGTTACACATTTCTGCTTGGAGGGAGGGCATGCACAGGCTAACCTCAGGTGTCTGGGTACTAATACACAGAGCTTGGCCTACGAACAAGAAGAATTGGAAGTCCATGCACAGTCAGAGTGTTCTGAAGTCATGAGGATCACAAAGATTAAATGGGACAGAATCCGTGACTGGAAGAGTGTCATGGAGGCTATATGGAGAAAATGGAGAAGAATGGCAGTGGCACTTTCTTACAAAGCATCTCCTTGTCTATGCTGAGGTCCAGTGTGAAACCAGAGACTTATTTGACAGGAAACCCCTGGTCAAAAGCAAAGGCAAAAGAAACATGAGCCATGCAGCCTGGCCTGTCACATCCCACCTGTTCAAGGGGACGATGAACTGGATAATGCTGTATACAAACAATGACCAAAAACAACCCAATTACCAGACTGGGTCCTCATTAGAGCCTCATGGCATTGTGTAAGCAATCCAGGGTATTTCTAGATGAGATGGGTGATAACTTTTAAATGCAAATGCTAGAGAGGACAAACAAAGGTAATATTCTATGTGACCTCTGTACACAAACATAGAAGAAAAGTGGCAAATGTGGTCACAGATAGTAGCTTGGGAGCAATGACCACACGCTGATTGTATTCAGGATCCAGAAGACTGGGAAGGTAAGGAGCAGAAATAGGACTAAGGATTTTATGCAAATGACCTTTGGATCATACAGGACATGGCTCCTGGGATGTTAAAGCAAAAATTTCCATCTTAGCTGATAAATTTTTGTAGAAAACTTACTACCAACTGAGGAACTAATAATAATCCTCTTTTACAAGAAGATTGGCATTTCAGTAGAAGACTCACTGAGTAAGCAAGGAGTTTCTTAATGAACTGTAATGCAAAAGGGCAGCATACAGCAAACAAAAAAAAGAGTACAAAACCACTACTTTAGCACTTTAGGAACAACATTGAGAAAATGAAAGCACACTTAGAATGAAAACAAGTGATGGATGTAAATAGCAGCAAGACAGAGCTGTGTAAATTCAGAGGACATGTGATGATATTACTGAGTGGAGGGGATAACCCAGTGGTTGTGCAGATGAAAAAGGTTGAGGTACTGAATATATTTTTGCCTCCATCTTCACAGGCAAAGATTACTCCTAGATTTCCAGATGTACCAGAGTGGTTTGAGATGAAACATTTTAGGGACAATTTAGGAATAAGTTAGAACAGCTGATGTATTCAAATCTATGTGGACAGACACAATTAATCTGAAAGTGCTGAAAGAGTCAGCTGATGTGTCACTAGACCTGCCTCTCATCTCTAAAAAGCCACGATCATTGTGGCACACACATGAAAACATAGAAAAGGTAGCTAGCACTGTGCCTGGTTTTAGCAAAGACATAAGAAAGGCAACTACAGGTCACTTAGCCTAGCCCCAGCCCCTGGAAGGATTGCATACCACATCCTTCTGGAATCCACCTCCAAACATGCAGAGGACAAAAAGGTAACCAGCCACAATCAGCACGGACTCACAAAGGGCAGATAATGCTTGATGAAGCTGATGATTGCTTCCTGTGATGAACTGACCTAAAATGCAGATGTGGGGAGCGCGGTGGATGTAATCAAATGGTCTGTTGGGCAGACTGAAAATTACTGGGCCAGCCAGCTCAGAGGTTAATGCTCAGAGCAAACACCAGTTTGCCATCCAACTGGTAGCCTGTACCAACTAGGAGTAGTGCTGAACAGCAGAGCTGAATATGTTCAATATCCTCACCAAAGGCCTGGATGATGAAACCAAATGCACTCTCAGCAATCTTCTAGGTATAACTAACCTGGCAGTGTTTGACATATCAAGCAGTAGAGCTTTAATCAAGAAGGACCTTGAGGAAAATCAGAACTGATAATGCCAAGATCAAGAAGAAGAGTTCTACAGCTTTTCTAGGGGTAGGATAACCCCAGGCACCAGTAGATGCTAGGGACTGACTGGCCTTGTAGCAGCTCTGCTATGGTAGATGCCAAGTGAACTTTCAGGAAATGTTTTCACTGCTAATTAGCAAATTGTGTATGGCTACATTTGGAGCAGCATGGTCAGCAGGAGAAGTTATTCTTTCCCTCTATGAAGCATTGATTAGGCAATAGCTGAAATACTGCATTCTATATCAGAATTCCCAGTTCAAGAGGCATTCGGAGAACCCCAAATCTGGGAAGGGGCCATGGACTCATGACTGACAGAAGCTGAAGAAGCTGGGGGTTTTTATACCCATAAACATGAGGCTAAGAGAGGCAAAAAAACTATTTGAAGAAGAGTTAAAAAAATGGTGGAGCCAAGCTTTCCTCAAGTAATGAAAGCACACATAAATTGTGGTTTTTCTGACAGTGCTATGAACTTAATGCTTTCTTTTTTAAAAAGTAAGACATGCTTTGTTGTCTCTTATCCAGTATCTCCAGTACTAAGCAGCCCACATCCACAGCTTAGTTGACCACATTTATATATCCCAGTTGGATCACATATCTATTTCATGACACTGTTGATTGGGATATAGAAGGCATTTTCATATTCACCAATCCAGGAATCTCAAGGACTGATCTTAAAACTTTCAGATTATGATCAATCAAAATAGTTTAAAAACATACATTGTATTTTACTTAAACATCCAGGAAAACATTTTCTCCATTTTATCCACACCATTTGGTGTGGTTGAGATCACAGCAGGTACTTCAGCTGAAATTTCATCAAGTTTATAAGAAGGGGTCATAGCAGATACTCACCCAGAGCTGTACATCACCTCCTCCCATCAGTACTACAAGAAGATTTTTTATTTAGAACAAGTTATTAAGGTTTTTTTGAGCATTAAGAGAGAAAACTGGCTGCAAGATAAGAATCTAGCAGAAGATTCCTCCTTTTTCTGGTTCAAGTGGGGGTAGCTCTGCAAACTTCAAGTTGGATTTTATCTGCCAGTACCTAATTATTAAATGGTTTATGTGGTTTTATACTATATGGATTTGAAATGAGCTTTCAGATTAAGAATTTTTCAATTATGTAACAATGCCCAGAGCAGGAGCTGTTCATTTACTTATTTTTTAAATCATCAAATATAGAGTAAGAACAGAGAGATAAATTATTAGATATGCTGAAAACTTTCCAAATATTAAAATTATGGAGGTGGAAGGGTCTTTTTAGATTGAATAATATACCAAAATATGTTTTAAATAGAGAATAAATGTCATTTATCTAAAGCTTCATAGCCATTTAACATAAATTTCAGGGTGCATTAGTGTTTGTGGAGACTGGGTTTTCTATGCAGCTTATTTTCTGCTTCTTTCAGATATGGCATCTCACATCAAAGACCCATCCAGCATATTCTCTTCCCTTTAACAATAGCAGAAGCAAAAAGCTGGAGTAGGAATCCAATAAGCACCAAATAGAAAGATCTTTCCCTGTTTCTCACCAAATATTTTCCCTACAACTAAAAACTTGCAGTTTAGGGATTTACCAAGACAGCGACTGTATTTGAATCTTTGCATCTAACAGCTGTCGAGGATTTTTTCTTCTATTAATTTGTCCAGTAGCTTTTGGAACTCATTAATTATTTTGGTCTCCATAACATCCTGTGGCAACTAATTCCACACTGTAATTATTGACTGTGTAAAAAGTTAGTTCCTTTTCTTGATTTAAAACATGCTGCTGGATAATTTCATGAAATGGCTCTTTATGTGACACATGGTTAACAAACACTTCCTCCACTGAGAGGAGATGGTGGTGAGGGCTATGGCTCATTGTTAGTGGAATTTTGTAGAGAGCAGTGGGAAAAGGTGGGGTTGTTTTGTGAGGTCTAAGGGCATAGAGTGGGGTTATTAACAGCTTCTCCAGAAACTCCCTCTTTCAAGAGGCAATTTTACTGAACTGGACCAAACTGCCTCTAGCACAGCCCAGCCTTTACCTGCATCTCTTGATCACCTCCAACTAAGCATAAAAATATCCAGGGAGAAACATTTCATTTACAGCCCACACTTTGTATTACAACAATTATCACACCCCACAAAACCACACCCTATATGTTTTCCCTTACCAGAGTTGCCATCTTCCCAGGAACTCTTGTAAACTCACCACTGCATCCAAGCCCTCCCTACCCAATCTTCCCCCCACAAAACAGGGGAAACAAAAGCATCACAACAGCTTTGAACAGTGGATGAGTACCCAGTTGAACAAGTACTGTGAATCCTTCACACAGAAGCAGTGGCAATGCAGTGAGGCACTCACATTTGAAGAGTGCCAGAAGAGTTAAGAGTAGCAACATCACTGAGCTTTTAATTTCTCTGGTTTTATAGCATTTATCAGGTGTGGCATGTGTGAGTACATGTAACCATGGGAGCTTTACACTTTATGAGGAAGTCTGGAGTGCATCTGATGTACACACTTATTTTCTTAAGTCTTTTATAGTATTTTTTTATCTACTATCAGTATTAGCACACAAGTCTAAGGACAAAAGAAATACTTCAGCTGGTGAGATCAGCTTGCTAAAGCTACGCACACAGCTCAGATGAAAAAGATGAGAGCCCAGAAATTAGCTCAACTTGCCAACCCTTATTATCAAGCACACTGTTTGTAACTCACAGTAGGTTATCAACAATGGGGCCACAGTTGGGAGATACTGTGACATCTGGTATTGATTTCTGGCAGGATTCAGGTTTTTTTTGAAACCGCTTCTTCAAATCGGAACGATAATAAAATGCATACATACTATGAGGTAGATTTTAAATTTCAGTAGGCACTGGAACGGGCATAGATACATATTCCATCACATCACAAACACAAAGAAGTCATACTGCTGCTTTGAAATCTCAGCACTAGCTTCCCTCAACAGGAGCAATGTGGAGTATGAGAAAGAAAAACAATTTGACATTTGCAGCACAGGTTGAGCACATGTGTTAAAAACTGTGAGAAACCCATTATTCAATTTAATGAAATAAATGTAAAAAAGCTACTCTTAAGTCTCAGCATCAAAAATAAAGCAAATAAATGCCCTCCATTTTAACAAAAGCCTAAATACACAGTTCTGTAAGAGTATGGTTTCACAGGAAACCATACTACAAAGTTGCATGACTTTGGTCTATTCTAAATGACATGCAGTAAGTTGCATGCACACTCCTGTTTATTCCGAGTATTGAACAGCTCAACAAGAAAAAAGTCCCAAATAATATAATTCATGAGGAACCTAGGATTGAGAGTTGCAGCTCCTACCACTAACTCCTTCTTAGCTGAAATTCTTTAATGAAAACAAATTCATGGCAGTAGCAACCACCAAAAAAAAGTGCGATCTAGTTAATGCTATAAGCAACATATCTGTGATTCATTATAAATCTGCCAAGAATTTTGCTGAGGGAAAATCTGGGTAACTGAGTATTTTTATTGATAAGATCAGTTAAAAAAATACTAGGAGAAAAAGGAGAAAAAGTAAGTGTTCTTAAATTAGTAACTTAACATTTAAAATTTTGCAGAAGGAATTTTAAAGTATCCAACGTATACATATCATTTCTGGAAACAATTACAGTAATTAAAACAACACTCAACCTTTGGAGGGAGACATTTTATGGAAGGCATTCCAGAAACTGCCTCCCCACGGACACTGATCAACTTGGGTGTGTTCAATTAACAGGAGAAACTAATTTAAAGCAAAAACTCCTGCTGCTGAGAATCATCCAGGATTTAACACTCAACTTTCACCCCCTGGCTCTAAGGATTTAAATCCTTGACTGTCAGCAGGAGCTTTCTAGATGAGACAATTAATTTGAAATACTATTTTCACTACTGAGCAACTGAAACTACAACACCAGTGTTTCCAGTAATAAATTTCATCTACAAAAAAAAAAAAAATCAATTATTTGAGATAAGATAGCTTTTTAATCTGGCTATTTTACCTCAACACCAACCAGTTTCATTACATTTCAAAATTTTATCTTCTTTCTCAAGGCTAGGCTAAACCAGACAGAGTTAACTAACATTGACTCTGAAATGCAGCCACTGCCTAGAAAAGTAAGGATACAAATCACAGGAACTTTTAGTTGCTCTATGTGTGACCTTCTGGAATTTCAGAAAAAGTTCAGACTGAAAATTGCAATCTTCAGTGTTAAAATAAAATCATTAAAAACTGAATTCAAATAGCTTTGAATTCTTCAGGTTAAAAAAAATAATAAATCTCTTTACAGACAGTGATATGGGATGCTGAACACATGACTGAGATTGTGGTTGAGCAAGATGGTAAATTCAGTTTCAGGATGCCTTGTGTGAGATCAAAACCACCACAGCTGCATGACACACCAGCTGAGTATAACCCACTCTGCCAACTGTAATTTTGCACAGTTATGCTGCATCAGGTAGTGTCTGTCCTGCAGCCAGAATACAGCCAGCATAAACAGTATCATGTGATCTGGCTTAATGGATGAGCATGTCCTACCAGGTGATTTGGAACTGCACAAATGCAGTCTTAATAAACACAGGACCACAGCCCAAAATACACAGTGAAACAATTTGCCAAGGTCAACCGCACAAGCTGCTAGTAGACCTGAAAATAGCAACCAGTCCTCCTTAATCGCAGGCTAGTTTGCTACCTACTGGGCAGCATTGCTGTCCAACATAGCAAACACACGTTTTAAATTACCATGTGGTTCTCAGGACTTCTCTGGCACATTTGTTGTTAATACTATCCCTGCTGCCATCATATCTACAGAGGTCCCAGCTCCATGTGATGGCCATAGGTCCAGAACATTTCTTTTTCCCCAAATCTTCACTACTAACAAGCTGTGGCTCCTGCTGCCCCACTCCTACCCACACAAGCCAAGGGCCATTTCAGCAACTACAATGTTGACACTGCAAATATTTAGGAAAATGTTTCACTTGGCCAATGTAAGCAACCACAGTGAAGTCAAACAAACCTATGTCCATATGCAAGAGTTTCCAGGGTTTATTCTCCAAAAAGCAGGACACATTTTTATGCTTGCTAGGACACAATACGACACACTACTGAGGATGGGCTATATAACCCACATAAAATAAAACACTATTCCTACTTCTTTATATCCTGCTCACTAAAAAAAAATATTTTAATTGCAGCTCACCAAATGTTGACTCTAATATATTACTGTAGAGAACTACACACATAGACCAGTAATTCTCAGAAAATAAGAAAGCGGCTTCAATCAAATGCTTAGCCTGACACATACAGAGACTTTAACACAAAAAAGTAAAGCAAATATTATAAAGTAAATATTAGAAATGTGTTGAAATGCATCTTTGTCCCAGTTTCTGCAGGAAGCAGAGAACATGCCTATAACAGTGTTGTATTATTTGAATTACTGTTTGGAGATGGCAGTGAGATAGAGCAAGAAATATACCATTGATTAGAAATCGTATCAAAGAAATTGTACTGAAGAAACTTTAAAATATTAAAAAACTCCATAGCTAACTAATGCTAGAAATAAGCTTGCCTGTAAAAGCTTTAGTAAGTCCTGTGGCATTATATATATTTATATACATATGCAGAGGCATAATTATAGAGTCACATATTATTTTCCTCTGTTATCCTGCCCAAGTCATTATAAGGATTTAATCCAATGCCTACATTTTGCTTATTCTCTAAGATGAATGATCAGTCTGAAGTGGCTTCATTAGTAGATAGCAAGTAAACTAGAACTAAAGAGGAATTCCAATTAGAATTCAAGGTACCAAAATAACATCCAAGAGGAGATCCATTGTTATAAAAAAAACACTCTAAAGATGAAGTAAGTTCTCAAAAAATCTCCAAAGACATTGGCATTGGTACAACATCTTTCACCACGGTTTTGACTTCTTGCTTTTGATGGTGCACCTCAGTACGCTCTGAGTGAATTTCAAGATAGAATAATTTGCTTTTACAGTTATAGAGTCAGGATAAATGCAGCAAAAGACTACAAGAGTTCTTTTATTCTCCCTGCCAGCCCAAGAAAAGATATATCCATTCCACTAAACCCATTTTTCTGGTACTTCACAAAGACCTTCCTGAGCAATTTCTGTACAGCAGAGGACCTTTTTGATAAAAAGAAAGTCCCAAAATTTTCATGGCTAACAGGCAATATTTCAGAATCAAGAAACACTGATGTCAGAGGAAATGCTCTGAGCTCAGCTGTACAGTGAAGGTCACAGTTGCAGATACAGACATCATCAGTGGATTTTGCCCTAAAACATGTTGTCATGACAGTGTAGCAAGAGGGAAAAAGAAGAGCAAAGTGCTTATTAAGAAAGTGTCAGCACCAAACAAGTTTGTTTGTTCCAGGAAACTAGAAAGTTCCATGTCAAAAATTGTTTCACTGACAACACTGTAATGAGTATCACAGTGCCAGTGACTGTCAGAGAGTCCAGAATCAGCTAAAACACATGAATCCCTTGGGATCCACAGTCTTCCTGGTGCTTATGCCTACAGAAAGCTAAGTGACAATCTGATTTTTAAGCACAACCCTGTCTCTTAACGGGCAGCAGCTGTCACTGATGACCCTGCTGGCGCTTGCCACGTACACTGAACTCAGCCATCACCTTAGTTCTGCTGCCATAGCTGTGCTAATGAAGACAGGAGCTGGCTGGAACCACATCCTCTGCTTGACCTTACTGCTCCTTCAAAGACCACACTGCAAGTGGAGCTACCACTGCAGAAGTGTTTTGTTGCTTTAGTTTGCTTTGTCAAAAGAGACAACTTGACATATTGGCAGAACCTTCTCAATAGGACTCCTGGCCTACAAAGCTATGCTGGCAGAGGCTGGTTAACAAAGATGTTAAGTTCCTTTCATTTTTATGAAACCAAGGAAGACCATCCAAGTTACTACAGCATTACACTATGAGTTTTAAGTGAGGAAACTAGAATTTTGCTACACAGGTTGCAAATTAGAGACCACAAATTTAACTGTACAGTAGTTTTAAAACAGGATTCTTTACTTTTCTGCAAAGGCTTTTAGATCACTCACAAACTGCACACTCAGAATACAACCTACATCACTGAAGGGAATTATCCCCCTGCAGGATTACAACCTACACAGTTTGCTACTAAGATAACAGACCCCAGTCCTAAGTAATCTGCTCTAAATTACTGACCCATTGAACAAACATCTCCTCTTATTCACACTCCAAGGACCTTACTAGTCTAAAGGGAAGAATCACTATTAAAAATACAAAACAATTTTAAGAGTAGTTCCTATATATCCTGTAGATACAAAATCACTCTTGTACAAGGAACATGGTGCACCCCTCACCTTTGCAAAGGAAGAATGAACACTTGACAAGGTGTGAAGTCACAAAGGCATAAATGACCAACGCATCCAGACTTCAAATCCTCTCAAGACATACACTTACATCAGGTGTATGTAGTAGTTTTGCAGATAAAACCCAACAAAGAACATTTTAATTTCACTTCCTGGGTTCAAACTATAATTAACTTTGAATTAAATTAAAATTATAATTGCTCAAATCAGTCTCCATGCAGGATAATCAGCAGCCACTGGCAGTGATAGATATGATTCACCAAGAACAATGTGGGAAAGCTCTAGCAGAAGTAGGGATAAAACTCCAGCACCAATGCAACATCTAATATTTCCATCTTTTCTTCAGCTCAGCATGACCTCCTTCCTAGCACTCTTTCAACCAGACTCTTCCCCATACATCTGTATGATCTCAAGACTTTCCAAGCCCATGTCCTTTACTTTTGCCTCTTCTCATTCTGAGTGCTTCCTTCTCTTAGTCTTTTTCTTAAATATGTCTCCTCTGTGTTTCTTCCACCTCGCTAAGGTTTGGATTTCATTCTGTCACAGAGCTCGGGATTAGCAAAAGGCAAAGTTATGTTTAGCAAAGCAGTAACTTGCAAAAGGAAGCACTAAGCAATCCTTGCCAGAGATGCTATTACCACGTTCAACAATTTCTGGTCACCTGCAAAAGAAACAAAATAGCCCAGGTTCTCTTTCCCTAAAGTAGAAGAAAGCAGAAGTGGGAATAATGTGACTTTAGAAGTTAGTTTCACCTTCCTCATTCTACAATACACTGTAATTCATTTTATCTAGAGAAGTCTGGGGACTTCAGAATATTTACCCCAGCTTTTACAGTCCCAAAGAAACCAAATGCTTGAAAAGCTGAGAGTGTGGTCAGTCCACCACCACCATACCTGCTAAGCCAGAGACCAGAGTAGAAGTAAGGGAGCAGGCACAACTGCCATAACCCAAGAAGCAAGAACAGGAAGACACAATAAATCAAACTACAATGCCAAGTACAACTTTGCTTGAACATTGTGCTCATCAAGTAAATACCTCTGTCTGTAGGGTACAACCATGCCCCGCTGACATAAGCCACTTCCTCAGAGAGCATGCACAGTGAAACAAACGTGCACTGGGTCTTTACATGCCAACAAGAGAATGCAAAGCTAATGACTAAAGTTAGATTGTTACATATATGTGAAATGCCAATTTTTTATTGTTCACAGTGTATAAAAATGAGCACCTAGCATATTGAAGAAGTGTTAGTTCTATGGATTCACCACCTAGAACACATTCTCTGCACAGACATGAAATAAAATCAAGTATCTTGACTCTGTGTGTGGATTGTCTTCCTGCACACTGGGTGAAAGAATCCATATTTAGGATAACACAATATGCTGGCATTCTGGCCACTTGAGAACTCTGACAGAGTAGGGAACACTCGAGCCTGGGTTCCAATCATTTGGGTCCATTTCAAGGGTATAAAAAATTCTGCCAGAGATACTGCAGCTCCATCAGTCTTTCATTGTTACACTAAAAATAAGAGCGCTGTCTGGCCTTCGCATGGTAAGGACCCAAATATTGGCTCATTTCTTCTAAAAATACCCATTAAAAATGAAAGAAGAAGCAGCAACAGAAGTCCAGTCATTATACAGGTACAAGACAATCCAGTGGCACAGGGAGTTCCCACAGACAAAGGATTTCCCACAGCCTATTGTTGGAAACACTGTGATTCAATTGCTCACTTCTTGCTCAACAGGCTGCTGATTCAACCAGAAGAGGATGCTGGTATGTCTCACCTTCTGCATTCCACCTACTGAAGCCTAAATCAACAAAAAAACTAGCTTTGAGAAAACATGTGACTGTATCTCATGCTAGTTTCAAATTATTCACATTACAATCCTTTAGTTGCACAGTATCACCTTTTTGTCAATGCCATTTAAAGATACACATAATAAAATAATGTATCAGGAATTTTAACTGCTGCTGTCTCTTATCTTGCTAAATTCCAGCTGGACATTTCACTAGAAGCAGCTGGTTAGATGGTGAAACACAGACTGTAATATACTTTCAGATTCGCTGCTGTATGAGGAAACTACAGACAGAAAAATCATCAACATACAAGCTTATAAAATGATCAGAAAAAATGTGTTTTACAGCTGGAGACAAATCCTGTCCATGAAGAACAGTCTGCTTGTGAAAATTAATGACCTGCTGCAACTGCCCAGAGAAAGCCCTCAGGTAAGGAATTCAGATGGAACCAGGGAGCAAGTCAGTGGAGGCTATTTAAAACCCAAGCTATTCTACAGCTACTTCCAGGTGCAGCCCTAAATTCAGCAACAGTATCTGTTTCCCAGAAGCAGATTTTAAGCTGTCTCTGACAGGTAACTGGAGACGGGCAGTGCAGCTCCACAGGCACGGCATGCAGCTAGTCTCCAAAATAAAGCATGAGCTGTTATTTTTCAGAGGACAGTTTGTAACTGTTCTACAGCAGAAGTAATTTACATTTCTTTCTTACACTCACAAAGGTTTGTTCTGGATGCTGGCAGGGGAAAGGACAAACAATTCCCTAGAGTGAAGTAGGAAGCAGAGACAGGAGAAGTGTGGCTAGAGGCTAACAGATTAGCCATTACCAAATTTATAATCCATGTAGACTCTAAAACATGTTAAATACCTTGGAGCTGCATTTTTGAGACCTTAGGACTGAAATAACAGGAAATGAGCTTGTTTTAGCAACACAAAGAAGCTGCAATAGACAAAAGAGGGGAAAAGGAAAACTAACCCTGCCAGGTGTATTTTTTTGCACATCAGCACAGATATGCACACAACAGATACTGCTGAATTCAATCCTAAAAATCACAAATGTACCACTGCTCTGCCAAAACAAAAAAAAAGTATATTCAGTGAAGCAGTTGCACCTGTGTCCAACTTAAAATATCATCTTAAATATCAACTTAAAATACATCTGAAGTAAACAGGACTTGAGTGCTTTGTTGGTGAAGGCACAGACTTGCTCTTTATAGTCCTAAACTTGAAAGAAATGCTGATAAATGGAAATAATGAAAGAAAATAAAAAGCCATTGTTTAAAATTACTTGAAATTCTTATTAGAACAATAACACATCAATTATTAATTGGCTTATAATCAAAATATAAACCAACTGTGTTTCACTCAAGTCTGGATATACATCATTAGTCTCTAACAATGACGACTGTGTTACAATTTACTAGGAAAGCTTTTAAAAATCATGAATAGTCCAAATGAAAGGAAAAAGTTCTGAACCATCCAAGATAAACTAGGAGGTCTGCAATTATGGCGATATCTGAAGTGAAATGTATATTCCAAGACTACATGGGGAACAGTGCCTGTATTTACTGATGTCGCACACTTGATGATGCAGACATAGTATTGAACTCCTTTTAAATATGTATATTTAATCCTGGCCGAGCCCGGGCCGGGAACGCGCCGAGCCCGAACCGGGAACGCGCCGAGCCGGGGACGGGAACGCGCCGAGCCCGGGACGGGCAGCGCGCGGACGCGGCGCCCCCTGGCGACCACTGGCAGCGCCGCCACCGGAGTTTGTCCGTCCTGATTCCGTCCTGGTTCCGTCCTGTGTCCGTCCTGATTCCGTCCTGATTCCGTCCTGATTCCGTCCTGATTCCGTCCTGTGTCCGTCCTGGATCCGTCCTGTGTCCGTCCTGATTCCGTCCTGGGTCCCTCCTGGGTCCCTCCTGGGTCCCTCCTGATTCCCTCCTGATTCCGTCCTGGGTCCGTCCTGGGTCCGTCCTGGGTCCTGGGCAGAGCGGGGCCCCGGTTCATAGAGGAGCAATCCGCCAGCTCATCCTTTAGCAGCCGAGTCAGGTGGCAGGAGGGCAGTGGGAAGAAGGCTTTAAAGCATCGACTCTCTGCAGCCACAGCCTCCAGTTTGTTCCCGAAATCAACTGCCTCACTTCCATCTTCCCATCGCCTGAGAGCAGGGTGTCTTAACTACAGCGTCCTCAACCCTTCCCAGAGCATTGCCCATATTCCTAACGGTGCGGGTTTGGTGGGGAGAAGTTAAAAACTCTGCCACCCTGTCGGAAGCTGGGAAAAAAAGAGTTGCACTGGCAACTTCAGTATTTTATACCTGCCAAAGAGCTGTCTTTCCAAAAAATATAACATTGTTATATTGTTTAAATATAACATTTGTGTCCTTTAAAAGATAATATTTAAATAAGGGTATGTTTTCGTAGCTTAATAAGAGATATTTTACCTGATTTATGGTTTCTTCAAATGCTTTTATATAATGACTAAGTTTTCTGTCCATTGTAGCATATTCTAACATGACTTTTTCCATATTGTTAACTTCTTCTTCATCATCTGCAAAATAAAATATGTGGAACATGGGTGATCAATTGCATTATTTTCAGGCAGCATTTTTTCTTCACAAATATTTTATTTACAAGTATTCATGCCATGAATATCTAACACATTTGTAAGTCTCAGCAGGTGTTTTCAAGCTACTCAAACATATACTTTTTTTTCTCATTTTGCAACTGTAATCTTTGACATTTCTTGGGTAACTTGAACAAACAGCTTACTCAGAAAGACACTTCCCTGGTTTCATGTGAACAAGAGAGAGTATGTGTAATTTCATCTACCAACACCTAGTCATTAGGCAATCAGGATATATTCTGCAAAAGTTATATTTCATGACTCATCACATTGCCTCAGAAA
This sequence comes from Taeniopygia guttata, assembly GCF_048771995.1. Taxonomy (NCBI): domain Eukaryota; kingdom Metazoa; phylum Chordata; class Aves; order Passeriformes; family Estrildidae; genus Taeniopygia; species Taeniopygia guttata. The sequence goes on along the minus strand of NC_133026.1, from coordinate 140,703,905 downwards.
TAGGCAGAATAAACCTAAATGCCCTCTCATTACCGTATAGTACACAGATATAATTAGAGCTCTTATCCCCAGTAAATACAGCTACAGGAAAATCAAAACAAAGCTAGCATTTTATAACACAGGAAATAATGGAAGAATGGATAGCATTGGTGATTCAAGCAGTAAAATTCTAATTGCCAGGGAAAATCAATTAACACAGGTCACGTGATTAGTAATTCATATCTACTTTTATTCTCTTCTGCATTGCTCCTAATTCCACTCCTTTCATCTCTAACTACACCTCTGCTTTCCCGTTCTAACGTTGCTGTGCATCTGCTTAGGTAAGAACCCTCTGTTCTTATGAACAGCCACAACTGTACATTCCTGACACAGCTGCATGTACCACACCAGATGCTGCCAACTGCAGAAGGACAGCCAGCCACAAGCCCTGAATCCATGCAGGAAATCAGGAAGTGAGGAAACCTATGTTTCCACTTCTGCTACTCCCATTTATTCCTATCCTGCAGTTTCCAGGCATAGAGAAAGCAGCTGGAAGCAGCTAGACTCTGTGAAAGAGCCCCAAAGTCTGCCATGCAGCATTAGGGGGTTGTCATTTGATGGAGTACTCTTAAAGAGTACTTAAGTAGCCAATCTGTGCTGCTACTTTTAGGAAGAAAATTGTTATACTTTCAATTTACTTACTTACAGCTTTTCAAATTACTTTTTTCGGTGAAGAAAGGAAAATGTCTTCTGATCTGGCAAGCTGGCACATTGCTTAAGTTGCTAACTGTATTATTATGTTAGAACATAAAAACCTATCTCTGCAGAAAGTTGACACAATTGTATGTGGCCATCCGTTTGGGAGCAAAATCCCAAACGTATCACTCAGAGACAGACACATCACACCATATTGAAACAGTGATGGATCAAGGAAACAAAGGAAAAGTGCTAAGATATATTTACACAAAAGAAGTTACATAATAAGCTATGCTATTTTGTGAACGTGACAATTACAGTCGTGACATTTCCCTTAATTACATATAGGCTTGGTATGTATCCGTTTTTCATTAAGTAGATGAATGGATACTGCAGACAGAATATTGGCATTCCTGCAACTTTCTTCTGAATAATCAGCATTTCCCTCTCCCCTTTCCCTTCCCTCCCACCCAGTTTCCATGTCCTATCTGGTAACTATGATCACACTATTTTTCCTTCCTGCTAGGAAGCATATGAAATGCCTCCTTCAAGGCTGATACAAAGGACACTCCATGAATCACAGGAAAGGTTTGTGAAGCAAAAAACTGTCATTCTCCTCCCATGGCCAAAATTAATCATATTCAAAGAAACTACAGTGGCCTAAATATTTAAAATATCTTTTTTAGGGGAAAAGAAGTGCATTGTTAAATGCCAAGAGAGCTGTACAAATGCTGTCTTTCCTAACAGTATAAAAATAACTTCAGGTGAAGAGTAAGAATGTTGCATTCAACTTGAGAGATGTATTAAAATAAAGCTCAAAGAGGCAGAACGTATCTCAGCAAGAGGGACACTATCTCCAAATAAATCCTACTCTACATTCTTCCTGTACTGACCATTCCACCCATCCACCAGCCTGCTTTAAATCTCAACGCTGTCCACTGCTGTTTCCCTGATGCTGTTCCTTCACACGTTACACGCATCCTGGGAAATTGCTGAACGTGCCACTAGGACACAATCATACCCTGCCCTTGGACATACAGATAGATCTGAAGGACTGTGTACAGGTCAGTTGTTGTCCATACCCTATTTCTCCTCATTGACAGATACTACAATCCATTTTCTGTCTGAAGTTCAATCCATGGAGTGCTGAGAGCTAAGAGTAAATCTCCTATGTTGCTCCCAGCCACTTACCTCCTCATCTCTTAAACAAGATTTAAAAGAAAACTTACATTACAAGCTATTTTATTAGCCTTTTTAAAACTCTCATTGTGCTACAGTACACACAGAATAACCTGCTGTGCAAGGCTCCTCTGCTTCCCCTCCCCTGAAGTGCCAAGAGCATTTCTGACCGTCCCTAGCAGGAAGCAGATGAAGGGCAGAGCTTGGGTGCACATGATAATAAACTGTGGATGACTGTATGGGGATGTAAAGTTTTACAGCTCACAAAGGCAGGAATCCCAGCACCTTTCTTTACAATAGACTCCACCTTAGGCTAATCAGAACACACCAGCTGACCTGATCTTACTAAGAAACAAAAAAATTAGAGAAGACTTTTCTCTCCTCAACACCATCCCACAACTCCTCACAAATCCCACCAACCGCTGGTTTAGCAGCACTACAGTATCAAAATAATTAAAATGTAATAATTACATCAGGCTTTTGAAATATTCAAAAGGCATTGTTTGTTATTCACTCTGCAAGCCCTGCTGCTGCTTTTGTTCCAAATGTGAGGGTGACAGTGGAGATCCGTGGTAAAGAGATTGAAGGCACTGACTCTTTTCCAGCAGACCATGAGCTGACTGCTGAATACCCTCCAGCCCGACTCCAGCTACAAAGCCAGACAACTCTCCAAAGTACTCAAACGTTGCACTCTGTAGACCAACAACCTAGCTTAACACAAAAATCAAACACTTTGCAAGTGCTGGATGACTGCCTTTCTATTATCTAATCAAAAGTAATTCTAATCTTATTTCTAATTCATATCTAAGGAATGCATTCCAAACTGTCTGCATATGCTTTTAGCTACTGCCACAAAATACCACTGAAGTGCATAGTGTAGTCTCCTTGTTATCTAGGCTAAATATGTCGAGTTTAGTAAGCATTTCTTCACAAGGCATTTCCCTCACCACTGAGAGATTAAACATTTTGCAATATTGCATTTTTACTCACAAAAAGCCCAGTTCAAGGCCATAATTTCATTTTCAAAGGCCCATGTGCATCATGTTAAAATTAGCTGGCTGAATATGCAGTTTGCAGTTATGAATTCCAGCTTATACGACTTTATGATCTCTTATTATAATGGAAACAGGGATATTATTCTGAAAAGTCTCTCTAAATATTAAAGAACAAAACTACATAAAGTGACTAGCAAGGGTTCAATTTCTCACTTCTGATCAGACCAGTCATGATCAGGTGCCTTCATGCTGATTTAAACTATAATCAGTCAGGACTAAGTTATGTATCATGAACCCACAGTGTTAAAAGAGAAGTCGCAACAGCAGAGTCCAGTCAGCACTGATTTAATACATACTATAGTAACAGTCATCCAAAATTTACCCAGAACTTGCATTTCCTAACAACTGAGTTCACATTTACTTTAGTTTCCTGTATACATCCACAAGTTAGCAGAATTTCTAAAGATTTTTCACAACTACCTCTTTCTGTGCAAAAGTTACCACATCAGTATTTGTTATTCAGGGCATTACAGCTGTCCTGCAGCCAGTACACACCAATCTAAATAAACATTCACTTCCACTGCAGACAATCTTAAACACAAAATGGCCTGGAATACCAAACTTACAAATACAAATGTACTTAAAATGAATGCTTAAGCAGAGACAATGTGGATTAAGATGAATAGATACATACTTTCATATCTTTATAATATTGGCTAACATTTAAAGAAAGCAGGACATGTCAGTTCTACCTTTGGCACTACATATTAGTTTATTTTGAAATTCAAGGCCACACTCTGATCTTCCCATGATTCAAGGCAGAAGAGGAATGGTATACCATTGCCTGGAAATTTTGACTGTAGATTTCAGACTTTGAAACACTCGTAACACAAACACCCATCACTTGAGCCATTAGCAATAGTGGTAGTAGGCAGTTATCTTCATATGCCCCAGTAGCAGATAAAATACACACTTTGCCAGCAGGTTTCAAGTTACTGCTGACAGTGGAGGAACACAAGCTCTCTGACTCCCTGATTTAGTTCTATCTTTTGGAGGAAAAGATACAGTCTCAATTCAAGATAAAACTAAGTATTTTTGCTGACATTTTTAGTATCATTTACATTTAGATCATTTACAGATCTGAAAGTGTTAAGACTACCCTCTGCACCCCCAGTTCTGGTCTACTCAAAAGTGTTGATAATTCAAGTTGGCCAGTAGATCTTGAAAAAACTCTCAACCAACCCACACTCTTTAAGAACAGATTGGCAACATGCTTGGAGAAGACAGTAGTGATGCTCAGCAGTGAGAGGACACAAATCTGTGTAGGAGAGCACTGTCTCATCGCCCCCCTCTGTCTACATAGCAGTGAAGCTTGCCACAGCACTCCAGACTATACAGACCAGGAGGAATTTAAGCAGGAGGCTGATTACTTCTGCAGCACTGAGGATACAGGTCACTTTTTCTCCTGCATACATGGACAGCTCCTCAGAAAGCTTTCATCAAAGATTTCTTTGAAAATCTCGTTTCCTTGACCTGCAACATACTTTACGTATTAGGCTGCAGAAAGAGCAGCCTATAGAAAATTCTAAACAGAAATATAGAAAATTCTAAACTAAAAGAAATGAGAAGCCATAGAGAGGAACAGCAAAAAACTGGAGAAAATCAATTTCATCTCCTGAATGCAGATTTCTTCACATAGGGAAATAGCTGAAAGTAGAATGCCCAAAAAATCTACATGGAGCTGTCTGGACAGGGCACTAACCACTGCAATTCAAAAGAGAAGAAAAATGACTGCTGATAAGAGGAGCAACAACCATACAGGGAATGGCAATTGGTGGAGTTAAGGGGAATGTGGGGTAGTAATTGCAATATTTCCCTCCATGCAACATTCAGAAGCTACTTACTGCTGAAGTAAGTCATAATGAAATCTCCAACTTGTCAGGAAATGCCTTAACTATGCTTTAGCACATTTGAAGCCATATTTCCCTCACTGTCCCCTAACAAAGCCACTCTTTCTGCATAGAAAGCTTTCACACACACAGAGTTAGAGACCGAGCATGCATGATTTTAGAGACCAATACTTACACCTAGATACCAGACTCACAAAATTAAATTATATGAGTGACAGAAAAAGAAACCTATGCCAGATGGGTGGGCTGGCTTGAGCAGGGGATTGGGCAAGATGATCTCCAGAGGTCCCTTCCAACCTCAGCCGTTCTGGGTTTCTATCACATTCTTCAGTATTTGACAACATCGTCTCTAAGCCATTTTTCTGAAACATGGTCTAAGTGAGTTCAAGTCCTCTCAAGGAAAGAAGGAAGAGGAATGTGAATTTCCAGTATTCTACCAAAGAAAAAATCTAAGTAGGAGGAGCAAAATTGAGAGGAGAGTGTGAGGCAGGAATAGCAGTACTTGTAAAGGAAAGGCCAGCACAGAAAATAAGAACACGGGTAACACCAGAACTATCACTTGTGATTTTTAAAGTTTCATCTTATTTTCTATTCGGCTTCTGTTAAGAAACTGCAAATTAAACTGCAATACTTGAATTTAGGTCAAGCATTTTCCCATTCCTGAATAAAGTCTTCTGAGGTTGTATTTTAGAAATGAAAGGGCTGTGTTTTTCAGTCTGGATTTAAACATTTGCTTTATGCACCAAGTAATGGGGGAAAAAAATCTTCAATTATGGATTTCTCTCTGCTTAGGTTTTTTTTTTTTTGTTTGTTTGTTTTGTTTTTTAAAAGTCAGTTGAGCCAAGAGTGTGTCTGTTAGATTACAAACTATGCCTGACAAAAAAGTCCTTGTCTCGTATTACAAACCATTTCCCTGTAGGCTATGATTGTTTGAAATAGGAACAGTCAGTGGCCCAGGAGACTCCTACCAATCCCATGGAAAAGAAACCCAAGTACACTACATTGTAGAGAACCAGAATTTCAATAGAAACAAACCATGCATGGTCTGAACACCCACCTTGAAACATCTCAATTGCTGAGTGCCCAATTTGAAACATCTCAGGGGGCCAGTATTTCCAGTGAGTGGGTGTTGCACACATTCTGAAAGCAGCCATTTCAGAGAGGGCACAGGGAAACTGAAGCACTTGGCATTACTAACCACTTTTGAAATTAACTGTATTATTCTATAATAATCACAACACTTTTCCTCAACCTTAAACTCCCTTAAACTCCATCACCAGCAGAACAAGGCCAACAGTGCTTTTGAAAGCAACTTCCTTACAGTACTTTTTTTTCCTCCAGACAACCAGGGGAAGGCTAAAAAAGCTATAAAGATCCCAGTTTAGACATGAGAGCAGCAGCAATGATCTATCTGATCAGGTATATCAACCATGGTACCCATACAGACTGCAACGTAAAGAATGGCATCATCTCCGAACACCAAATGACACTATGCTGAGCTAATGAAATAAACGGGGCTCTTACACAGATTTTGATGTAGCAAAACACTCCAATATGTGCTAACATGCTTTTCTGTATAAAATCCAAATCAAAATATAATTCAACACAAATAGAGATGGTTTAATTTAGGCTGAGACACACAAGTAATACAAAGACACAAACTAAACTCTCAGAGAAGTAAACATCTGCTATGAAACAGAAAAATAGTTTTATAGATGTCTACATATTTTTTGCTATTGTAAGCTCTATACTTGATGCCACATGCATGAAGGCAGGTAGTATGCACACAATTTTCCCAAACAAAAATGGCATTTTGCTTGACTAAACACTAAGGCTTGTACAATACCCAGACTATTTCCCTCCCTTCTGACAAGACATCAGCACCTGACCAGCATCTCTTTTCTCCTTACTAAATTCCAAGGTCATGGTAAGGTTAATCTTTATTTTACCAATAAATGCCTACTTCATTTTGCAGAAAGACCAATTTAAAGTTATCCAAGACAATATACCTAGTAAGTAAGAAGCACTGAAAGGAGTATAAAGCATTTACAGGATGCAATAGTTTTCAGAAGCAACTCAAGCTCTGCACTATCATAATTCTACACCAGTCTCCTGGCATTACTGTGACATGCACCCAGAATTACAGTTCTCTCTTCAGCAAATGACTAAATCAGCATTCCTCAACACTAGCACAATACAAGCCCAAGAAGAACAGAAACACAAGTAATGCTGACAGACAAGCAGCAAGAAAACTCCAAGGCTGAGGTTCACATACATTTTCTTTGGCGATAAAGTGAGTTTCACAGGTCATTTCCCCAGGCACTCATCCCTCATGTTGCTCTTCTGTTCCTTATCTGCTGCCCATCAGCCAGGATAATATAGTCTTTCATAGGGTAATACTATGAATTGGATTAATTAAACAATTCAAGCTAAAAATAGCAATTTGTCCTCCAACCTAAATCAACTTGTTGGCCAAGAAGGTGGTAAAGGAACCACACCTGTGTAAATAAAAATAAAGTAAATAAAAACACACCTCCCCTGTGTTTTTCTAAATATATATATATATATTTACATATAGAAAATACATACTTAAAAATACACAGACACTCACATATCAGTCTCATCCCAGTGGATTTTTACAGGTGATGAAATTAAGGCTGAAAACAACATTTACAACTAACTTTAATGGGAAAGAATTGTCCTATGACTAATAAAATGTTTCTTGCCTCTGGAAGCATGGACATGTCTGCACCACACAATAGAGCCTGGTTCAGTGCCCCAAGCTGCTGCTGAGCTTGCCTTCTTCAGAACAAGAGATGTGAGGGCTGGGAATATTTAAAAATAAGAGGTTTAGTGCTGTCCTTCTTCTACCCAATTTGTCCTCTCAGAACTTGTTAAGGTAACACTGGAATTTGGGAAAATTTTTCTTGAAATATTTTCCCTTAAAAGGAACAGCAAAATATTTGTTAAGGCCTTGTAATTGCTATTATCTCTCAGAATACTTTGTAAAACCAGTATTTAAAATGAAGAATTTAATTTCAAGACTTTTAATGGGTCTTTACTGTTCTACAAAAGACTCATAGGCTGCTTTCTGTATGATTTCCCCCGGAAAGGAATATCAGCAAAATATTTTTTTTTATTATTCCAAAAAGTTCAAGTCCTGATTTCTAACTTGTTAGATCTTTTTTAAGCACAATTTCTTCTGTATTACTCAAGATCTCTACTGGCATATTATGAATTCTACAGAGATAATCCATGCAGTTTTTATTTACAAGTCAGCTGTATTAATGCTCTCTCTTGCCAAAACCCAATTCTTCTCATATTTTAAATTGCACTGACAGGTGAAAAACAAATATTTTAGTGTGAAGTGCAAGTCTGTCTCTAATAAAAGGTATGATTGTTATGAGCCAGCAGTAAATAATACCACTAGGTTTTTCTCAAGAAAAACCTTGCTTCTGTAAATGAACCAATTATATTTCTCATCTTAGAGAAGCTCATTCAAGGAACACCTTCATTAAAGTAAATGTGGTAATTACTTAGAGTTTCCTCCATTTAAGGGAAACAGGAAATGTGTTGGAAAGACTTTTCAGAGAAAAAAATCAGTAAGATAGGAAAACAAACCCTTTTCACCCAAGGCCTTCAAAATTCTCAGAAGCATTACTTCTCTGTCCCAAAGTGGAGGCAGCCTAGCTCAGAGCTAATAAGCCCTCATCAGAGCTTATTTAATCACTGTAATGTTTCAGTAAATGTAGCTGTCTTGGCACTGGGCTTAAGCCGCCATAGTTTCTGAGTCTGGTGCAGCTACATGTGAGCTGAAATGCAATTGCAGGGACCAGACGTGTGGCACTACAGGAAACAGGAGGCACATGGTGACATGGTGCCTCAGCAGCGTGCTGGCCGGACACGGCGCCGTGACCAACGACAGAGCACAGCACAGTCACCTCCCGAAGCGGCCGAGGGCTGTATCGGGCACAGGCCTCGCCCTCAGACCCTCACTGCCCACGGGTCAGTCCTGCTGCTGTGCACAAAACGCTCAGCAATTCCCAGAGACCACCCAAGTGCCACCAGAGCTCAGGGACCTGCTCTCTGCAGCGCACTCTTACAGCCTGGGGTTCCCGGGCTCCATCCGACCCCACTGCCGTGGGTGTCCTGATAACGCTGGGCTGATAAGCACAATCTGTCCAGGTCCCTCAGGAAAGCTCCCAGCCACCGGCAATCTTAGCAAGCAGCTCAGCTCTTAAGTGAGATCAGCTCTTTGGTGAATTCAGCTCTTCAGTGATTTCAGCTCTTTGCTTGCTAAGTGCCTTGGCAGACGCAGGGATGAGAGAGGAGAAGGCTGTATGAGGTTCCATGTATTTATTGGCAGCTCCTGCGAAGGGTTTCAGTGACAGCTCTTCTGCCAAACTGGGCAGAGATGGGTGTTTGTATAGGGTACAGAGGTGTTGGAAATGGTCCAATAGTAAGGGTCAAGGCGAGTATGACCTATGGTCCTACAGAGAGATAAGGAGGGTCCGAGGGCGGAAGAGGGGCTTCTTTGGCCCAGCCATCGTGACTCGGCATTCCTTATCCTGGGCAAGTGACGCCCAGGGAGGCCTCGCAGGGCTCTGGCTGCTACAGCGCACGCAAAGCCCCACAAGCAGGCTGCAGGCTGCACGAGCCCTAGTCCAAGGGAAAGCAGCAGAACTCGTATCAAACAGGAAGGTAAAACCAAGACAATCCCCTCACTCCAAGACAATCCATCACTGTCTTATTTCAGCGTGGTTCAGTGGTCACAGCTACATTCACACGCACAAAAAACCCAAAGAATCCAAGCTAAGCTTCCACAACCAACTGCAACAGCTTCATGCAGGCACAAACGAACACTCATCAAGCACTTAAATGTTAACATTACCAACCCAAAATGAAACAGATGGGGGAGGAAAAATGCCAAAATATGTCTGGTTTTTCAATGCCCAGTATTTTGATTAGATGCTTAAAAACATTTTTTTTTTCTCTGAACCCACACAGCCTCCCAGTCTAAATTTTGATATTTCTGCTTCTACAGCCCTTGGCATTCCTGACTTCAGAATTTAGAGGAGGTTATGGGTAGCCCCAGACAGAGCATGGCTGCTCTTTTGCTAACCAGCTGGGGCATTGGCTGTGCTGCAGCTGAGCAGCAAGCTCAGGGTAGGAAAACAATCCAGTTTTACAGGCAGCTTTGGAAACAATTCTGGCTGGCAGCAACTCCACATTTTGCACCACTGTGAACAAAGCAGTGAAGACTCTTAAAACAGAGCTGACAGTGGTTCATACACATAAATGAATAAACAAAAGACAATTCACATTCATAATATACAGTTGACAATAGAAAGGTTGATGTTTTAAAATCAGAAACACTGCTATGTAAGATTCTCAGAAATGTGAAGGTTAGTTGAAATTGATGTAAGTATCATCTCCAAAGTTAATTTTTGCAAATGCAGATATTTCCATGTGCTTTGGATATTTTCCAGTTTTTGCTGGAGAGAACTGACTAACAGAAAACAATTAAGGTTAAACGAAAGGACCCTAGAAAACCAATGTCTCATGTAAGCAAAGGTCAGGTGATGTTCCCCAAAAAAACATCCAATTCAGCATGAATCACATATTGATGTGGCACTTGAAGTGCTAACCATGCCACAGTACTTAAGCTAGTGCTTTCAGAGCCCTTAATCTTCAAAAGGACCAAAAAAACACCCAAAACCCCAACACAAAAAAAACCCTAACCCACATAACCCTCTTACACAGACAAGGCAAAGGCAAAGACTGCACACAAACTTTAAGTGTAATGAAAACCAGCATTTCTTTCTGCCTCTAGCAGGCTTCCTTTGCATAAAACTTCTTCTGTGAATTGGCAGATCTCCTCTTTTTGGCATTAATTGCTGGTATGTGGTATTCATTCTGCTGCTTGAATGCTGTGACAGAGCTAAATCTTTCCATTGCTGAAATTTCATTTCCCACAAAATTCATACAAAAAAATTCTCATATTACAAGGAGCTGCTACTTTCTTATCATGTGGCAAATGCATATCTCTGTGCAAAAAAAAAAAAAAAAGCAATGCAAGCCTGTATTGCCTACATCTCTCATACACACACAAATATTTATGATTTTGAGAGGAAACAGGAATTGTTTGATGGCTTACAGTACACCACAGATGATGGTGTATCAGCATGTCTTTTATATAATGCTGTTATCTTTGTCCATAGTAGGAAAGAAGGAGCTTTGAGGGGCCTCATGGCTTCTCAAAGAGTAGTTTTGAAAAAAACAGGAATATAAATTGAAACTGAATGTGGAAATATTCTGTAAGATAAGAAGTAAAAGGTTGCCTCTGTTTTAACTTACACAGAACTGGTAAACTATGACATAGCTATTAGTCATTGTGTTATTAAAATAAATTAAATTCAGAACCATAGGACTATGCTTGAGATTTGTGGGTCTAATATGCACTAGTTGAGAGAATTTTATCTCCTTTATATTGATATGTTTTTGAAATTTGTTCCATTTAAAATCTGTTTTTCTATAAAAGTGATCATGTACAAGATTGTACATGAAACTATATTCAGTGGTGAAGCCTTGATTACCTTGAGACATCAGACCAGACTACACACCTCTAACAAAGCATGGATAAAATCTAAAAATACAAAGAAAATATGGAATTTGAATGAGTTATGGCATACCTAATTCTCTCAAAAACAGCTGTGAATTAGATCCACACCCACGAGTAATAAACTTCAAAAAATGAAGTCTTGTGAAAATGTCACATTAATCTACCCATGCAGTAAATGTCTACTCACCCACTACTTACTAAGATGATTAGCAAGGAAATCACAAGTTAAACTTTATTCATCTGAAGAAAAATAGGAAAGAGGTTGCAAGGTTGATTTAACTCAGAAGATATTATTGTCACTTGACATTTACATGCAATGTATAATTCCATTCCCACTTACAGTCTGGGGAAAGCCTGTTAAAATTACTTCCTTAATGTGTGAACACTTCTTTGAATTGTGTTCTCTTCATCTGCCATCTTCTCCTTAAGCCAACTGCCTCCTTTTGTTAAGTCTTTTTTAATAGGAAAGTTCATTACATGTAATTTAGGGAGCAGTTTGAGATTGTCACCTTCAATTGAGTGCTGAAGATGCACATTTCAGAGCACTCTATAGTATCTGTTGATAATGTCAAAAAGGCAAAAGGGTCACACAAACATATGCTGAACAGCTCTAGCATGGGACTAATTGGAATTACCACATCTGTCTTCTCATTTTCACCCACGTGGAGCAGTCCTCCTTCCATTTATATGCCAGACTACTCTTTGCCATTGTAAAAGCTAACACCTTTGGGGCAACTACAGAAGTTGCTTACATGGAAACACTATGAGGAAGGCATTCAAATAACTTTTGTCATCTAGAGACTGATCAGTATACTGTCCTGCTTAAGCCTGTTGATGTGGCTTTCTTATTTCTGACTTTTCCTTGTCCTTCATTACACATTTCTTTACCCCTTACTCCTCTTGCCTTCTATTCCTTCTCAACCAGTTCCCCTATTCCCACTTTTTTTTTTCCTGAGCACTTGCTAACCAGTTTTTGATTTTTTCTCTATGTCCAAGTGCTCTCTCCCTAGTGATCACAATATTTGGAGGACACCTCTCACTCTCTCACATCCTTTTATGTAATAGCAGCTCCAACACTCACAGCTGTTGGTTTTCTTTTATTGGCATAAAGGTCCATTAGCAAGAAAAAAAAAAAACCCAAACTGAAACAATAAGAAAAAGGGCATAAGTTGCCCAGTCATTAGAGGTAACTGCACTGTTTGGGAACTCACCTAACATAAACACTGCCTGAGGGTGCCTGGGCAGCGTGAGTGCCAGCAGTTACTTGGTTACTACGTGCTCTACACATGAGGTTGTGCTGTATGATGCTCATCAGTAATATCAGACCCTCTTCAATGCCTAAGAGAAGTACAGAGATTGTTCTGGTTTTTAGATTTTCTTAAGAAGGGGCTGACTGTATGCTGACAATTTGGCAGATGCATCCCTACCTTTAATGGCACATAATGTATAATTCAGGCAAAGACTCTAAGCAAACAAGAATAAGACTAAATCCTGCTAGCTACATTGTCCTTCAATAAGCTCTCTCAGTATTTCAAAGAAAGAACAACACAAATTACTCATGCCTGGAAAGTGGGTCTTACACCAGGACTGACTAAAGCAGGTCAACTTGTGAAGTTGAAGATGCTTAAGGTGACTTGTTCATGATCTACCACTAACATCTTGAAGATTTCTGAACATATTGGGCTCTTTGATTATCAGATAGAAATATAAGATCCAGTCCCTGAAAACTGCAACAAAAAAGAAAATACAAGGTTGAACTGTTTATTCAGAGATAGGAAGGATTCTTCTGTTGATCTCTTGCTGAACTGTGCATTTCACTGTAAATTTTCTTTCTGTAAGCAGTTCTAGTAGCACATTTTTTGAAATCAGTGTAAAATTTTCTCTCTTCACATACTATTATTCCACTAATGAACACCAGACTACCCTCCTGTAGACACAGTTGTGTCTCACTCATAAACTTCATCTAAGTACAAATCTTCACTTAGTGCCCTGTGTGTATTTTAGTGGCTCAAACCATTTCATATCACCTATAATTGTGGGATCACACCTACAGTTGTGACACTTCCTATTTGTCAATTCACCAAAAGGCAAGGATGGTATCTTTGCTGATCTGTTGTTTTCTGCTACCTTTTATTTCCCCTGTACACATATTTTTCCTGGCTATCTACCTATCTCCTACTTTTTCCAATCACCTACTACCATTACAGACCATTCACATTTTTAGACTCTTGTAATATAATTTCCCCAGGCACAGATGACATAAGCAAAACCAGAAGTGAATATCTACACAGGAGTTTGAGATATTCATACATCTTCACAAAAAATTCCTGACACCTTTTTTTTATAGAAGGAAAACTCATGTTTTGTGAACTCCAATGACTTCCTCAAGGCCACAGTGTGATGCCAGTTTGAAAGCTCAGTTAGTCCCAGCCTTGAGGACTCAGAAAATTTAGACTCTAGAGTACCTCAGTTATTTTATCTCATTCATGTCATGCTATTATGTGTTCCTTGTTCTTCTTCAAAGAAAATGATAAAAAAATGAGAAGGGAAACAAAATAATTATGAAAATTATAATTAAAGTATTTTAAAGTTCTAATTCAGACCACCAACCCCTGCCTATCCTCTAAAGGATGACATTTGTTATAGTGTCAGTAAAGAACACAAAAGTCTTACATGCAATTCTAATTGAAAAAGCAAACACCTCCCTTTAAATTCCTGGAATTTAATCAGTACATATTCATTCTTCACTGGAGCATCAGTGTGCTATATAACATTGGTATAAATTTCATAAAACATGACATAAAACCTGGATTTGAGTCAGAGGGGTTTTTTTTTTAACTGAAAGTATTAAAAACCTCTAGTTATTAATTCTATGTTTACTTACACCAAAAAGTTATATGAGTATCAAAAAACACCAAGGTAAAAACTAGTAACAAGGTCTTGAATTCTTGAAGAGACGAACAAAGAGACAGGAAAAGAAAGAATTTTGAAAAGTGTCCTGTGTCTGTTTGTAGGAATCTGGATGAAGTTTCAGAATGATCTCATCTACGTAAGGGCTTCTTTCATGTTTTGATCGAACACTAAGAACATGTCAGCACAATGCTCACTTTTTACCCAGATAATTTTTTTCCCAGTGGAAAGAATCAAGAAAAGAAATACAATTGCTTTATATTCCTAATCTTTCTGAATGCTGCCAACTCCAATTTTTTTTCTACTTCCGTGGGTTCCTCCTCCTTCCCTATTTTTATGCACATAATTAGGCCACTGAAAGCTAAATTCCAATCTACTTAAATTGATAAAAATTAAAGTCTTCAGAGTGGGTTCTTCAAAGCCCACACTACTTTCTATATATACCGTATGTCTACATTTAAGCACGAGTTAGTAGTATTATTTTCTTATCATCATATTTCTGCCACATTTCTGTAGCAGAAATATGATGATAAGAAAATGACTGATTTATATACTACAGAGAATATTTTCATACAGTAAATTACCCAGATAAAATATTCCTCTTTGGCTTTTGTTCAAAAAGGCTGATTTATCTTTGTGCTAAAGAGCCCACACAGGACCTCTGCAGTACTTCATAGTATTTCTAAGCTGCAACAGACCATCAGCATCATTCTGCTCTGATCTCATGCATAGCAGAGGCCAATGAACCTCACCCAGCAATTTCAAGCATATAACTCACAGCTGTAAGCGCACTCATTCTCTCAAGGTTAACATCACTAGTGCACAGAGGGTCTCCAAAAAGGTCTGTACAGCATTTAAATCCCACTTACGATCTATTTTGAAGACTACTGAGATTTTATGAGGTCTAGGACAGAGAAATTTATAGTAACTATGGGTACATGAGGTAACCCACCAGGTGACTGCAAATCTCTCTGACTCACAATGACCTCTGGAGGAGAAAACTACCCACAGCCTTAGAAAAATACATAGGAAAATAGAATCAATATTCACACATACATATGCATGTATTTGACATTAGGCACTATGTAAATACCACCTACCAAAATCTGTGAAATAAAACTGTGCAGTTTTCATCTAAGCACTTGTAAGAGTTCTGACAAAACCCACAACTGTCCAGCTCTGACCTTCTGCTCAGGTGCATGCTGTCAGTACATTTCCATGAGAACACACTAAGGACAATTATTCTGTCCGGTTATTCAGCTAAGCTTTAAATCAAGCCTGGATATCACTCTGAATGATACTCTCTAGATCAACCACAACATAGCTGCTTCATGCAAGAATAAATGTATAAAATGCAATTATCTGTATTGATCTGATAATACAAACTCTCTTTTTATTCATCTGAACCCTCCATTTATATTTTATTGTCACTAAATGCAAAAGTATGCACCAACACTTCTAAATCCGTTCTAGGAGAGAATTCCAGAGTGCCACAGTAGGTTAAGCAAAAAACAAAGCCTCTGCTGCCACCTAAAGGGTTTCTCTGTCCTTGGAACTGCTGAAGTTGAGGAACAAAAATACTGGGATGCACCCAGCTTAATGAGCACCCAAACTGAAAAAGAGCTATCAGAACAAAAGCATGCTGCTTAAGACAATAATACAGCTGCTTAATATAGCTTATTACAGCTTAATATAGCTGCTTTCCCCTCACTGCACTGCTCTTCTTGCAGTCAAAATTACAGCTAGGAAATAGTAACAACACTACATATTTGTTTCTTCCCACTTTGTAAGATTACAGACTACAATCAGAGTGGGTTTGGATAAATATAAAAGAACAAAAAATGTTCATTACAAGTCATATTTTTCCAGATTTTGAAACAAGGCACATTTCCAAATTCTCCTTTTTTGGACTGCTTCTGTGAAGAATAGCTTCCAGAACCAACCAGTATGTTCCAGCAATGGGCTTATCAGTGATGGATGTAAGCATTGCAAGTAAAGAGAGGTAGGAAAAAAAATTAATCCAACTCTCTCTTCTCAAAATTTTTATATTGACCGCAGAGCATAGTGCAAAAAATGTAACTTTTTTGTTTCCAGAAAAGCTGTTCACAAGAACTCAACAAGTCTTTCTTGTTTCAAAGAATAAAATTACTTGAAGAAGAAATACTCCAAGTGTAACACCACGTACTTTAAAAAAACATATCTTTCTCACTGTTAGTTGAAAGGTTAAGTATCTGTAAAACAATACAAGAAGCACAGCACAATAAAAGCATAAGTCAATATTAAAAGCACAACTTCCCTAAAATGATTAATCTTAAGCAAGGGATTTGAAGGAAAGTAAAATTAGTATTTTTGGGAAAGGAATATGGAACATTTTATTTCCCATACCACAAAATACAAGCTTACTTTGGACAACAGGAAAAGAACTTCCCAAAGAAAGACGTAATTTTGGTGTCTACACAGAGTTTGTGCACGTCACCAATCAACATCACAGACATTGGTGTAGCAACAAAGCAGATCAGTGAACAAACAGCTTCTGGCAGAGGGAAAACTGGGGTTAGAATAAAACTTCCTCTGTGAACAGCATGGAATCATGAGGGAATTCTTGCAGCTTGACAGGAAGCATGTAGCAGAGTCTGACACAGAAGGATGAAATTCATGCATCATTGGCCTCTCTTCATTTTCTACCTCCTCATAACTAGAAAACATTTCTGTACAGCAAGTGTCAGTGAAAAATCATTTATCTCCAGGATCAGCTTTGACATTCTACACCTATATTCTCCAACAAGGAAACAGAAAATCTACATTTAAGTTCTCCAATAAGAAAGAACCTGTATTCCAACAGTGCATATAAAACTGTTTGCTACTTTCTTCTCATGAGCACCTTCCCAGCTATATGGACCTAAGAGTGAAAACCAAGGTTTGATTTCTCATTAACAGTCCCTGCAACAAGAGCACAGCTTTGACCATTACGAGGCCACTGTGAGGTGGGCGCTTAACCAAACCACCACTTGTATGTGATAGAAGGCAGGATGTGCAAGAAAACATCTTGGCATGGCTTATCTTCCTGGACAAGAACAGGGCAGCATGGCAAAATTTATCCTGCTTATTTCCTCAGTCAGGGGACCTTCATGCTCACATCTCTTACACAAGCAAGTCACAAAGTGTTATTCCAGCCTATTTGCTACAGCCTGTTCTCAGTACTTGTCCTTATATTTGGATTATTTTTATGAAGCACAATGATCTCTAACACCATGGAAACTAAGAGATCATACATATTTTAGAAGCACAGGTGTCAGCAGGTTGATTTCTGGATCTCAAAACAATTATATTGTAGTCATTTCATGCACAAGAACTTCATCAATGTCAAGATTCATGTTATGGTATGATATTGCAGGAATCCTGGATTTGAATTTCCAAGGAAAAATAAGCTAGGGAAAAAAAAGGAACAAAGAAAACAAATTAACCAAATTATTTGATATTCAAGCACAGCTGCAGAGTCCATTTTCATACTGGACTCTATACCATTCCAAGTAGAAGTTGTAGGTCAGTGACAGAGAAACTTGCATGGAAAGGGCCCCTCTCTCAGGGATGAACAAACTTATAATGTTCAAGTTTGACTGTTTTAGGCTGCTGCAATGTGTTTAGAAAGTTACTCCAAAAAATAGTGGCTATTCCATATAAACTCATCCAACTGTCTATCAAAAGGCTGGCAATAATTTCATAAAACAAGGCTAACTGCCATATCTGTATGCTCCACACTTTTTCCTATGTCAACAATCCTCAGCAATGTTTAAAGCTGTTCTTAAAACCATTCTAAGTGAGCAGTGATATAAGTCAAAGTAATGTGGGTAATCTCACAGGGTTAGAAGATCCTGCATTATCAACTACTGTTTAATTAGTACTGAACACACATGATGACACTGGATCTCAATCAACTGGAGATGAGAAAGCATTTGGAAAAGGAGGACATGGCACATATCAGATGCAATGCTGCACACATGAAGAAAAGTGCAGAGGCAGCCCTGGGACAGGGACACAGACAGATGGAGTAAGCAGACAGAATTGAGGTAAATTCTGCTGGCAGAAGAAGCAGGTTATGTAATGTAACCAGACAAGAAAGAAACCCAGAGCTGCAACTCTAGCTTAATCTGGGGAATGTGCCAAAGAATTGTATCACCAACATTTTTAAGACTCTTGGGCCCGTTCTGTACACAGTGGTGAGCAGAAAAGCCATTCAAAGGATGGTAAGAAAACAGGAGGAATTCTCAAGTAGATCCTGAGACTGCTACAGGAAGATCACTGCTATGTAATACAGATGGCAAACAGCCATGGGCAGCAGCTGACCATAACATTTTCATCAAGTTTTGAAGAAAAGGTAGCTCTTTTTCTTTCCTCAAGTAAGATTAGAATTCACCTGCAGTAACTGCTTCCCAAAACCAGCTATTCCACATTACATGGCCTCTACGCTTCACACTGGGAAAGTGATGTGTGGTTGAAAGAATGTCCCAGACATCAAGGAAAGATCTTGCTTTCTACAGAAAACACATTCAGCTAATTAGACAAAACCCTAAGTGTTCATTCTTTAAAATGCTTTTCAAAAGTTTAAAGCTAAGAAATGTTTATCTTGTCTGTAGTTAGTACACTCTCCAGACCTCCCAATTATTTCCCATTTGTACTGGACAATCCTCCCAGCTTGGACTCCAGCCCAGACAAAAGTAATGCCCCATCTAAAAAGCAGCTGTTGAACTGGAAGCCTGGAGATGACCATGAGTTAGATTTCTTCATTCAAATATGCACAGCTCTCCACACTTTACAATCCCATATTCTTGAGAAAGTTCTGCTGAAGAGTCACCTGAAATTGCCATCCTCAGCAAGCTAACCAAATTACATCCAAAAATTTTGAGTAAAGCTGCGAATGGATGTCTGTCATGGATACTACAGATTTGTCCTGGGCCAGCATATTCTTTCCATAATCAGCTCATCAGTCAACATCGAATTGCAGGTTTCACTAATTCCAAAAACAGAGAATAAAATTTATCATTCAAGTATTTGACATGGATGTCCATCAGTGCTTTCTAAGTCTACAGAACTACTCCAAGTAGGTAAGAAAAGACAGTTCAGCAACCAAGAGAAGTTGAATTAGCAGTGCAAACAGCTGTTCCCCTGTGTGCAGAGGTGTCAACACACGGCTCAAAGTTCAATACTCAGAGCATTACAATTCAGAGATGTTGCCAAACAAGTACTTGTGACAAGTGACTTTAATGAATTCTCTTTCTCCAATCACACTACCAAAGCTCAAAACCAGAATGAGACAAGATTTAGGAAGATGCAAATTATAGTAGAACTGAGAGGATTTTACTTGCATTATAACTGATTTTGAACAGTGTCATCTTCAAAATCTCAAATCCATTAGTTCTCCAATCCAGCAAAGGATATAAGCTTTAGGATATAAGTGCTTTAGCTTTAATATATTCAGACCCTAAGGCTGGTGGACCACTCACAAATATCAGTGTGTCCTCTCCTTCAGTATTTTACTAGCCTGGGCCACAGAATATCCAAGAGTATTTTGAGCATAGGCAGGACATACTGAAACCAAGTGTGCACAGTCTGTTTTTTTGCTTACATCATTTATTTATACAGTAACTTTTCAAAATGATTCTATACAACAACAGTGTTCTTTAAAGAAAAGAAAAATGCAACCATTAGACAATGTCAGTATCTAAAAGATAATCAGCAGAAAGACTAAGAAGGACAAAAGGTTTATCTTTCTGTTTCACTCATTAAATAAAATGAGCTTTCAAATTGGCTGTTTCACATTCAGTTTGCTGAAACTAACTTTCACCTTTAGATCCTTAAACCCTTCCAGGATCTTTTAAAATTCTGTCTCTTTGCCAGCACATGTTCATAACACCAAAGTTCAATGCTAAAAGTCATGAGGGTCTCAATTGACAGGGAGATCTTAATCAAGAATTTAACTTCATGGACATCAAGAAAACCCCTTAAAAGATAAAACGTTTTCATGATCAGATACATTAAAATTATTCTGCACACATTTAGCTATTATTAATAACAGCCTTATCAATAATAGTCTTATTTTTCTAGAGATTGTACAAGTTCATAAATGAGCAATGCCTGATCCAAATATTGAACACAAGTAATTTCTTTTCATAAACCTATACAGGAGTAGAACAAAATAAGCATTTAATAAATACATTTTACAGTAAATGTTTTCAGGATTTTGTATGTGGAGACTAGGAATTAAGAGAGGAACAACCACTCACTGAACTAACTTTTCTGTCTTTTCAGTTACCTTAAGAAGCAAATGTAATTTTTTCTCATGTACTATGCTGTGTACTTTACTACTGTTCACAAAAAACAGCATTGTCCATTATGAAAGACTAAAGAAACAAAATACACACACAGAAAAAGTGCTTGTGAACTAAAACAAACAGTTGCAGCAGAATTCCTTGCTTCTACAAAGCCTAGCAATGAAACCTGTCAGAAGCTAGACAGTAAAATTTTGCTAAGGTAATTAAAGCAAATTACAAATGAGACAGAAAGAAGAACACATAAATATATTATCTAACTCTGTCTCAAAATTAAATTCGTATTTTGCCTCAGAACATGAAGGCAAAGTAGGATAGATGAGCAACAGCTTTAGAAACAGAAATTGCCACATATGAGCTGGAGGTAAGAGCTGAACAGTCAAGTCCAGAAGATCAGATGATGCTAATTCTAAACCACCAAGAGTTTACCAAAGCATGCCATGCCACAGAAACCCGGAATCTTTCCTGATGGCATTCTTTAAGGGGAACAAGAACTTGAAGTCAAAGCAGAGTAGTCAGGAGAATGAATACCAAACCTTACAGAAGTGACAACTTTCACTATCTGTTCATTCCACGTAAATACATCTGCAAGGAAAGGTGTAGGAGTGAAGACAACTGTTGTAGGTAAAAATGTAATTTGAGAACACCAGACCAAAATTCTACAAAATCTGGAATACCTACAAATCCTACAAATCTGGAATACCTTCTCTGTAGTGCAATGGGATGTACTATGATAACAGATCATGCTTGATAATTCTCTAACCATGATTCAATAGGAAAGTTGCCTCTGCTAGAATATAATGTGCTATGGTCTAGGAAGGAGCTGTTTTCCAATCACATGATGTAATATAACTGTAACCCAGTATTTCATCTCCTCCTGTCCAGACAGAATGCAAAAAACAGTCCTTTTGGTTACTGAGTTAAATGAACAAAATAATTTCAAGATTTTAATTAAAGATTAATGTGTCAGAAGCAGGTAAATGAGGAAGAGACATTTCCTAGGAGTACAAGGCACAGACTTGCAGCTGCAGACCTGCACAGTTGAGCTTTTGTTGCCTTACACCCTTCCCAATAGGAATGCAACAGGGGCTTCTACCAAAAAGTGAAATAAAAAACTTTCAACTTTTGTATAAATAATTCACTTCTACAGTCCTGGGGATGAGAGAATTCAATACATTCAATGTATTTCTATGCAATGCTCATGACAAAGTAGAAGAGATGGTGACTGCTAAAGCAGAGGGGAATTGGAAGGGGTTACACAAGTTTTACGTCAAAGGGAATCCCCAGGTGACTGTTCAGACAAGCTTTCCATTTCCTCTTCCTGCTAGAAATGGCATTTCAATTGTCTCTGACAGCAGTATGGATAAAAAGGTGAAAGGAGAGAGAGCTATCACACTAGAAAATGAGAAAAACATTAATCTTGATTGTACGTAATCCTTCAGAAGATTCTTGCTCTTCACTCTCCACTCTTTATTAAAACTATCAGGGGTTTGGAGCTTTAAAGTTTTTATTTTTCCCTAGTGAAAACATTAACACAGATCTAAGATAAGGAAATGGGTCAGCTAATGTTTCTCTTTGAAAAGTAGCTTTGCAGTGCTCCTTTTATTGAAAGTGAAATAGTAATGACAAGACCTGACAGCTGACAGTAATCAGAGATTTAAAGTACCCCACTTTGGAAACGTCCAAATTGAAACAACCTAAAAAAAGCCTGATTTTCAGGAGAGACAGCATTTTAAAAAAACTGCATCTCCTAACAGGTGTCTCAAGCTTTGTATTCAACATATTCAGCATTATTTTAATATATTTTGCCCTGAATGTCAAATAAAACACACACAAAGAAGCAGTATGATACTGAAAACTCATTTTATTCAGCCACTTGAGGGGTCTTCTCTATCTCATTCAGCAATGTTAAAGTTTCTACAAAGCTGTAAGGTAACAATCATTAGGACACAAATAGTCTTGGATGTCAGAAAAGCAAGGACAACATTTGCCGGGTATTTACATTTTCACTGAATTTATCTTTGAAATGACATCTTTCATTTAAGTGAAATGATTGTAATGAAAACATCCTGGCCAAGCCAGAAGAGCTATAATAAAGATTGATATTAACAGTAATTAAGTCAAAATACATAGGGCTGGGACTCATCTGTCAGATTCAGGATGCAATACAAGAGAGAATATACTTACTGAAACTTTCCACAAGGTCAAGGGCAACCTGAGTAGTCACATCCATCCCAGACTTGATGAAGGACTGGCAGTTTTTCAAAGAAGAAAGAGCAGAATCAATTGCACTGAACGAGACTCTTGGACCATCTGACATCTTGAAATTGTTACTCTAGAAATAACAGAGAGAACAAATTAAAAGCAGTTTGTACACAAAGAATTTGGGAGAGAAAACGTAAGTTCTAATAGATAGCTAAAACATAAAGCACTGTCAACAGAATCACTGAAGTATTAGGGAGCAGGGATGAAAACTTAGCTCCCAAGATGTTGATAATTTCAGTGAAATTCATCACAGGTTTTCAATTCACCTCCTATTCAGTATTAAGCAAAACTGCACCACTAAAAGCAACTAACAATTTTCCTCAGCTCATTTCTATTGCTAAACCACAGTGAAGTTCAAACTCCACAATTATGTCTGCTTGAAAACTACTGCTCTATTTCAGATCCAAAAGAAGATCCAAAAAAGCCCACATGCCCAAAAACTTGTCTGGGCTATCTAGCCATATAATCAATTAGGATAGGAAGAAACACGATTCAATTTAGTTTCACCAGCAGTTGGCCCTTGGAAAAAATAATCTAACAAAGTGTCACTCTACTAAGAATGTACTTAAGAGTAAAACATCTAGCATCATTTCCAAATAAAAGCCCACCTTAAAAATGCTGCCTACTTCTGCCAAAGATGCTACAAACTTTTGGTACCCGTCTTCCATTAGCACAAAACAAAGCCACACAGGTACCATTGTTTATCTTCTTTACCACCCTTTGGATCTGCAATACACACTCACAGCCTACACCCTTGTGGGGATTAGTTGCTCTGTCATTAGTGGAACCTTCAAATATTTTTGCTTATACTGTGCCTATCCACACTGCTCACATCCATTGGTTTCTTCTCAAAAATCCCCAATTTCTGCTCTTCCTTCTTCATGCTTTTCCATAACCCACTCAGACATGTGGCTACCGTGAATAACATGAACCTGGTATGCAAAATTTTATACTTCAAGTTGCAGACTAGAAAAATGCTCAGCATCAGCTTTAGATACACCAAAAAAAAAAAAAAAAAGAAAAGAAAAATGGACACAGCAAAGCAGAACTCTTAGATAGACAGAAATACTGCATTTTTCCATGTAAAGAATAACTACTATGTCCAAGGAGTATATTGAGATGCCATTGGGGGAGATAAGAGAGCAGAATCCACAAACATAATTGGGGTATACCAGAAGGGGAAGAGTTGTTCTATCAATAACAGCCTTTAATAGGCTATAATCCAACAGCAATCCAGAAAATATGTTAATAGAAAGTACAGTGCTTTTCCCAATCTTTGTATACCTAAGGCTGTACCTCTCTCTACTGTTTTCCCTGAGACTCCAGAACTACACCTTGTGCTCCCTCTAACCTGAACATTGCCATATTCCTCACAATGCAGACTATGAGACTGAATACCTGCTGTCTCTTAATGTTTATTTCCAGTCATTTTCCTTTTTTCCATTTATAAAATGTGCTTGACCAGTCAATACTATCTTTTAGTACACCATCTTTAGGTCATGTGCTTCCAGCAACATTTTAACAACAGTTCAACCTCACCACAAATTGAACTTCTTAATTACATGGAAATTTTTCTTCCTCTCTATCCCCTTCTAAAGGTGCATCTTTCCACAGATGCAGCAGGCTTCAACAGCTCTTGTTATGTCAGCTCATGCTCTCCCTGACAGAAGACTGTGACTGCTGTCATTAGAGATCTTTAGAGGCTGTCAAACTGACAACAGAAGACAAGGGAAAGGTTCCTTATAGAACTCCCTGAAAGTAAAGAAAAAGGATGCTCTTGAAGATTTAATAACAAAATCCTTCAGCTAGTATATTATTTAACTTTTTTTTAAGGTACTTGTTTGCCATCTTAGCAAGACTGTTTGTATAGAACCTCCATGATCCAAACGCACACTATGGAATAGTCACATAAAATCATGTTAGCAGCTTTATCTTTCTGAGCCCATTTTGTGTATCAAAGTTAATAAGAGAGCCTAATTCCCCTCTTGAACTGGGTAAATATCACTGAGGAAGCCTGCTGTTCTTTTGGAAATTTCACAGATATGCACTGTGAAAGCGGGAATCTGAAAAAAAAAAATACAAACAACAGTGAAAAGTTAAAAAGGCTCCTTCATTCTCATGAGCAAATTACACAGGAGCAGAAGTTACTGGTTATGACATTAAATCATATCATTGCAGTGGCAGGTTCATCTCAATCTGTCTTTTGGAAAGTAACTTCTTTTAGATTAATTTTCCTTTTTTTTTTAATAAAAGGCTATTTTTCTTAGAAACTTGTTACAATCCTATAATACCCCAGCCTACTTGATGGGTTCAGAGGAAGGCATTGGGATATACCCGGGGCAGTGCATGGGAGAAACAACCAAATTACCAGGAGACTCAACAACAACTTTTATTTCCAAACTTTGAAACATTCAAGTAGAATAGGGTACTTGGCAAATTTTAAAACATCCAGACAAAAATAAAGTACTTCCCAAACTTAGCTCAGCGAACTTTAACTTCTCCAGACACAAAAAGACACTGGAAGTTTTCAGTCTGACTTACATATTTTGAGAAGTGTATGCTAGAAAACCAGAGAAAGAAAGAAAAAAAAAATGGGGAGAGAAAGGTAAATGGCCATCACCCCAGAATCCAGCATTGTCTCAGCAGCTTCTAAACCCCTGGCAGCAGAGCATGTCTGGCACACGTGTTGCTTTGCTTTTATCTTCTGTGTTTTGCCACTCCAGGGCTTACAGGTCCTGTTCCCCATCACTTCCCAGCTGGCTCTTTTGAGCCAGTCAACTGCTCCTCAAGTCTCCTACAGATCCCAAGGCAAAGATTTCACTCTTGAACTAAGTGAATTCCTCAGCTCAGTGGAGCTGTCCATTCTACCTTCCAAGGGAGGGGCACATTTCTCTATGGAACTGTTTTCACTGCAGTGTTTCTACCACACTCTTTTCGGCAGGAAGGTCTCCAGTGGGTGCATCAAAGCAGTTATCATGTGCAACACCCAGCCCCTTCCCTTCTGGAAAACACAACCAGCAAACTCCGTGCTGAATGGGAGACTAACGAGGACATTTTTTTTTCTTTCAGGAAGTGATGAAACGTCCAGACAGGATAAAGAACAATATAATCCTGCAGTTTCTATTCCGTTCGCTAATTTAAATATTTAAGGAAATTACCTAAACTTTCTATTCTCCAATATCTCAATTTGTACACTTATACAGTATTCTATAGAATTCTTCAATGACTACGAACCAGAGGTAAGAAATAAGTATCATTTGCTTCTGTAACAACAGCTCCACAGGTGACAAGTGCTCTCCGAGCAGCAGGATCAGTGTCCAGCCCGGGCACACTCGGCGATGAGCGCCCACAGGGAGACGACCGGGCCGGGGAGCAGAGCTCGCCGAGCCGGGCTCCGCGCTCCTGGGGCCTCCGGCCGCCTCACCCGGCCAGGGCAGGCCGGGCGGTCCCACACGGACACACGGCCCCGCACCCGTCCCGCCGCCGCCCCGGGAGCGCTGCCCTCGCCCGCGGAGGGACGGGGCCGGCGGGGACAGCCCCCCTCGCCAGCGGCGCTGCTCACCTCGTCCCCGCAGCCCGGCAGCGCCGCTGTCCCGGGGACGCCCCGCGCCTCCCTCCCCGCAGCAACCGCAGGCGGGCGGCAGCGCCGGGCACCGGGGCGGGCGGAACCGCCTCATCAGCCGGCGCCGTCATGTGATGCGAGGGCTCGGCACGTCATAGGGAGCGCCGCCGCCTCCCTCCCGTGATTCGCACCCTCCGTCCATCCTCCTGTGCCCGCAGCCGCCGCCGTCCCTGCCCGCAGGCGCTCCCGGGCAGGGCGGGAGTGGGGTGTGCCGGCGGGAGCCGCTGAGGGAGCGGGGCCGCCTGAGCGCAGACTGTGAGTTCGGCAGTGGGGGAGCGGAACGGGACGGGATGGGACGGAACGGGACGCGACGGGACAAGACAGGAGAGGACGGGACAAGACAGGACGGGACGGGAGCGGGTCCGGAGCCCGTTCGGAGCCCGTCCGGAGCCCGTCCGGAGCCCGTCCGGCCGCTGCCGCCCTGGAGCCGCTGTGCGCCCTGCGGAGCGCAGCCTGCGGCGGCACTGGGGACCTGGGGGGGCTCCGGGCGCTCCTTCTGGGTCAAAACTGTCTTAGGACAGCTCACGGTCAAATTTGTCGTAATGCTTCAGAAAGTGTTTGGTGAAAAGTCAAGCCTGGTCGTAATTTTCCATAGATGTTTCTGAAGCACAGACGCTTATTTTTGGCGCTGCACGCCGTGTCCCGCAGGAGACGTGTGAACGAATAAAACTGAGCAGGAAATGCAAGCACAGCATGGAAGCTCGTCCTTTAGCAGTAAATAATGAACGGAGCTCTGTAATTTCCATTTGCTATGAAAGTTTTCCTTATTGCTAAAACCCTTATGATCACTTCGGTTGTCTTTTTAAAGTGGATCTTAAAACCACATTTTGTGAAGTGGCTTTGCTTTCCTTGGGCCCAATCTCCTCACCTGGTCATAATTGCTTCACTATTTGTGACTGTTTCATTTTTTAATAGTGTTCTTCAACTGTTCTTCAAAAGATCACACTTCCCCTGCCTGCTAAAACAGGTCACTTCTCAAACTAAGTGTACGTGTTGAAAATGAATTCTGTGCATTTTTTCATTTTAAAAGCTGTGGATAATCTAGAGTTCATAATTTGAAAGACTGGAGAGTATGCTTAAATCCACAAATAAAAAGATCAGAAACATGAATATAAACCACTCTGGATGTATGTCGGTTTGTTTTTACAGGTTATTGATGGCGTGGCTGGTTTCTTCATCAGGCTTTCTGCTTCCAGTAACCTAAAGAGTAAGGATCAGAATCAGACTGCAGGACTTCTGCTGCTCTGTCACACCCAGCTCCACAATGGTGGATTTTCTGGCTGAAAACAATCTCTGTGGTCAGGCAATTCTTCGGATTGTTTCCTGTGGAAATGCCATCATTGCAGAACTTCTGAGACTTTCCGAATTTATTCCTGGTGTTTTCAGACTAAAGGACAAGGCTGATCAGCAGAAGTATGGAGATATCATATTTGATTTCAGTTATTTCAAGGTAAATCCTTTTATTGTTAAACTTCTCCTTAAAGCATTGCTATCCAACATGAGGATGTTTTGGCTGGTGAAACAGCCATTCCTGACTATTGTGTTTATTACTATTACATCTTCCAAAATGTTTGATGTGTCATCTGGCACGTGAATTTTGATAGATATCAATTATATAAAACGGGAGTATTGGATTCTGGGGAGGTAGTAGTAGTGGCACTAGTGGTAGTGGTAGTAATTCCTGCAGGACCACTAAATTAAACTTCCTCCAGCAGGTTCTGAGGCTGCATGGTTGTTTGTTTCCCTTCAGAGCAGTGCCGTGGGCAGCATGCCCATCTTTCTTCTGTTAATCTGTAGCTTATTCTTTGCAGCCATGAAAACTGCTTTCTGCTTTCCTGTCTGACAGTGCTGTGATTGTTCTTCCTCTGAACTTGTCACATGAGCTTAATAAATAAATAAATAAGTCAAGGAGAAGTGTCCAAGGAAAGCCCTTATTTCTCTTTCAGAATTAAGCTTTTAGTACAAAGTTCCCACTGTCATTTTCCACCATGATTAAGAAGGAACAACAGAGACTATCTAATCTGACTTTATTTGGACTGTCCAATACAAGAAATGTTAATAATAAAGCAAGGGAGGCACTTCTAAAATTTAAGTCAATTTCATTGTAGTAGGAGTTGTAAATTTCAGGCACCATGAGGTTTGGATACTGAAAAGCACAAATGATTTCACAGTTACCTTTAGATCTAAGTGTTTGGTAGAATTTTTTTTTTTTTACACAAATTACTTGAAAATTTAAAAGCAGATAGCTGTAATTGGTAAAAAATATAGTAATCCTTAAAGCCTCAGTAATTTTGAATGTTAAGAAAGCATAAGTGTGCTGTTTTTCATCATTAAAATCAAATAAATCCGTAGACGTCATACTGTTAAAGCAAAGATTAGAGAATTTGCAGATATTTTTACTGCAAATGCACCCCTTCTGTCCTTCTGTATTCACAATTCTTAGAATTACTTAATGAGGAAAGATTTGAGATTTGAAAAGTTGAGACTATTTACTTTGTCCATTTTAACTTCATAGGCAGTTTGGCACCTGTTTTTATTCTTTGTTTTATGTAGATATTTTGCACAGAAAGAGAAGCAGGAGAGTATTTTTTTAAAACTCAAATTGTCAGCTGGATATTTTCAAGTGCATTTTAATAGTACTTCCAATTAAACTTTAGCATTATTTTCATTTAGTTGGTGATGCTGATACTGCATGGTGCTTATGGGAAATACGACAGTGGTAAAGGGCTAGAAAAGTTGTACTATTGCTTTAAGGAAGTCGGGTTCTTCATCCCAACTCTTTTTCCCCCATGATTGTTAATGACAAAGTTTTTGCATTAATTCAGGAGACAAGTGCTGTCTACACATGTAGAGTGTGGAAAAAACATGTCTTACTATTTTGAAGCAGTTTGAATATATGAGAAGATACTAAGCTTTGTGAGCCCTCAATGTTATGGTTTCTATCTAAGAAGTCAACCAGAAGAAATGCGTAAAGGAAAAAAATTTCATCAGTGAGATATTTAGCACTGTAGAAAGCACCCAGTGCCTTCAGATATACTGGGGCTTTACTGAAAGCATTGACTATTCTTTTCCATTGGATAAATAATATTTAAAGTCATTGCAGATTGTAACAATGTGTAAAGCTCATATTTATGGAATCAATATTTAGGCATAAACTAGGTTAGAAAACTACAGATCCTTGTTTTGGTAAGAAATGGTAACTCTGGTTTGCACACAGGGGTGGTTGTACGTGGTCTGTGTCCTACTGTAGAGAAGTCAAGTAGAGATCCAAGTCAAGTATTGTCTCTAAAGGTGACTTTCTGTTTTTCAGGGGCCTGAGATATGTGAAGGTAAACTGGAAGCCAAGCCTGAGTTACTGGATTTAGATGAAGAATTTCGTGAAAACAACATTGAAATTTTGACAAGATTTTATTTAGCTTTTCAGAGTGTACATAAATACATTGTAGATTTAAACAGGTATGGTATCTTGAATACATATGGATTCTTAAAGACTAGATTTCTGTTTTGTCCTATTGATGAGAAGCTTTTTCCTTAGAGACCCAATGTATTCCTTGTTGAAGCATATTCATGTGCACCAGCAAACCTGGGTTGCTGAAGTGAGCACTAACTTTTACTCCAACAGTTCCCTACCAGGTTAATATATGACTTGAAAACATTTAACCTCTCTACCTCATTTCCTTAACTGTAAATATGAGTTTGTTTTTCTTTATCTTAGAGATTGTCCTGAAGATTTTTTTTTAAATAAAAGGAGAATCCATATTATTAAGCTATTTTTTTTGGTCTTGCAAAACAGAATGTCAGGTAGTTTGAGTTTTTTTTTTAATTTTCATTGGCATTATTTTCTTGAACTTAATCTTTTAATGAAGATGCCATATTCTCAAGCTTATTACTCTGACATGTAAAAAGCAAAATTAAAGCTTCATTAAATGCTCTAAGAAAAAGTTACTGAGGATCTTAAACGTGAGAGTTGGCTTTATTATTAACGTTATGTGAAAAAATAAATGTTTGATATTACTTATTAAGTCGTGTTAGTAGAAAATCCTTTAATAGGAATAAATCTTCTGTTAATTCAGGTGAACATACTCTGTTTCTAGCTCTGTCTTCCAAATTGCAATTGAGATCAATTTATGATATTTCCAGGAGGTTTACTTAGGTAACTTGAAAATATGACAATTTTACTACATTATTGCATAGCAGCCTTCCCAGGCTGTATCCACCCATGACCAGATTAAGAGGATGAGCTGTAAGCTGCCGGGTATTCTTCAGTGTCTTTCACACGCACCATCAGGATATGGAAGGAAACTTTTGCCAACTGGTTGGCACTAGCTAGGGGTTCCAGTCTCTCATTTTTTAGGAGAGCCTCTCTTCATTTTGTCTGAAAAACACCATGCTTCTTGTACTAGGGAAATGTTCTGATGCATCTGTTGGCTTTCAGAGAAAATGTCACTGATTGAGTTCTAGTTTGAGAGCAAAATAGTCAATGACCAAAGTTTTTCTCATGATTCCTAGATACTTAGATGACCTCAATGAAGGAATTTACATTCAGCAAACATTAGAAACTGTCCTCCTTAATGAAGATGGAAAACAGCTTCTAGTGAGTATTGACTAGTTTTATAATAGGAGAAAATTAACCCACTCAGCAAGTGCCAGACTAGACAAAAATGTAATTTTCCCAAATGCATGGAAGTGGTGTGACTCACTTCAAGCAGGACAAAGAGCAAAAATCCTCAGCCTGCCATTTTTCTTGTTGTGTTGACTACGTTTTTGACATTGGGTTAATTCGCCAATACAAGTTTTTCTTTAAATGTTGCTGCAAAATCATGCTTATGTGATTTTCTTTCTTCATTCTTTCTCTTTCCAAACAGTGTGAAGCCCTGTACTTATATGGAGTCATGCTGCTGGTCATTGACCAGAAGATTGAAGGAGAAGTCAGGGAAAGAATGTTGGTTTCCTACTACCGATACAGGTCATGTATATAGGCTGAAATGTGTAACCTCCAGTATATTCAGTAACCTAGGTCATTAATTAAGATAAATGGAAATATTGACACCTTTTTAATCAACTGACTTTATACAGATAATTCAGAGCTCTCTGGATATCAGTAGAACTCCTTACTTTAGCTTTTATCTGTTTTTGCAAGTTCAGCTGCAAAATGAGCAACAGATTTGTATTCTGTTACAACAGACATTTGCAGTCTACAAATAAACTTTCAGCTACAGCTTTTGGGCTGCAAGTGCCAGCTATGAAAGTGTCACAGGTGCCCAAATGTGCAAGGAAACTTTCTGAAAAGTCCTGACTATTGAGGTGACAAATGTATTGCAAGTCAAACTTCTTGTAGTTAGAGTGCTTTTTAGGTAAATCAGTAACAAGTTTTACAGGGTAGGTTCTCAGCATCAGGGTGTAACAGCTGGGGTCGTAAAGGTTATCAGTGCAAATCCTTCCACACATAAAAAATGCTACTTTGACTATGTTTATGCCTCTCAGTATGTAATGAGAGATTCTTTAACTCTGGAATGCAGAAGTGAGTTGACAAAGGGAATTCAGAAATTGGGAGAAAGAAAATGAAAATTTAAAAAATAAGGGGAAAAAAAAGGAAGAATTCTTCTCTGAATATAAACTCATTCTTTCTGTTTCTGAGTTTAATTTTCTGTTTGTCCTTTTTCTGCTTATCTGGAATTTTAGTATGGACATTCACCAGTGTCCTATAAAATGATGTTAATTGAATAAACAACCAAAAATCTTTTTAGACTTTAGTATTTACTAATTTTCTTGTGAGAAGGTTACAAGGGGTAGGAGAAAAGGAAATTACTAGGTCATATAGCTCATATTTTTGTTCCTCTTATTTGTAAAACAGTGCAGCCCGATCCTCTGCTGACTCCAATTTAGATGATATTTGCAAATTGCTTCGAAGCACTGGATACTCGAGCCAACCTGGAGCTAAAAGACCTCCAAACTACCCTGAGAGTTACTTCAGCAGGGTTCCTATAAGTGAAACATTCATTAGCATGGTTATCGGCCGCCTACGCTCAGATGACATTTACAACCAGGTAAAGGAGGACTTTAGAGGGGAGCATCAAATTCATTCTCAGGTTAATTACCAACCATGAAATGCAGAGAAAAATAAATGTCAGAGGTTGTAGGTCTTGAAGTCAGCTAGTCCAACCTGGCTCAAGCACAGTCAGTTGGAGCAGGTTGCACTGGGCTGCATCCAGTTGGATTTTGAGTATCTCCAGAGGTACAAACCAGAGAACCTCTCTGGGCAATCTGCTGCAGTACTTGGCCAGCCTTGCAGTAAAAAGCACCATTTTTGTTTAATGTCTTATGATTGGACATGTCTTACTTGACTCATTTACAGCATAGTAAAATCTTACTGTAGCCTGTTAAAAGTAGCACACATCTATGCAGTCAACTTTTACACTTTGGAAATACATTTAGTAAATATGGTGTATGAGTAAGCATGTCCAACTTACCTAAATAAACTTATTGCCCCATAGTATATATACACTGCACTCTTTAATGTGTCCAGTAATATTTTGAGGTGGTTTATGATGCACTGTATTATGTTCAGCTTTGTTTTGTTACTTTTTCCAGGTTTCAGCATATCCATTACCAGAACACCGCAGCACTGCCCTGGCTACTCAGGCTGCTATGCTCTATGTGATACTGTATTTTGACCCTTCTATTCTTCACACTCAACAAGCAAAAATGAGAGAGATTGTGGATAAATACTTTCCAGATAATTGGGTAAAAACTAATTCTGTTTTAAAACTGTTCCCTGGATTTGATGTTATCAATTGAAATTATTGTTATAGTATATGTTATGGAAATGTAATAATAACCTAAAATTAGAACAGATTCTTCTCTGTGGAAATTTTACTTTGTTCAGAGTGAAGCAGTCCAAGTCAAACATTGTGGATAAGCATGGAAGGCTGTCCTTTGAAAGTGTAATTTATTGTCTTAAATGCTTCAGTCAACTGCACTCTAATGCCATCAAGATAAATAAGTCCCAGGAAAATGTGTGATGGAAGGCGTTTGAGGCATCTTCTAGTCCAGCCTTCTCCTCAAAGCAGGGTTAACATCAAAGCTAAATCGAGCTGCTCAGGCCTTGCCCAGTTAGCTTTGGGAATGTCTATGGTGAAGACTCTGCAGCCTCTATGGACACCTCTGGCTGTGCTGCATCACTCTGATGGTGAAGAATTTTTTCCTTCTCTACCACTGGAATTTCCTTTGTTATAGCTTGTGGCTGTTGCTTCTTGTCTTTTCACTGTGCACCTCTGAGATGGGTCTGGCTCTGTCTGAGTCGTAACTTCTCTTTAGGTGGTGGAAGACCATAGTCAGATTTCTTTGACATCTTTCTTCCACCTTAAGCAAACCCAGTTCTTACATACTGCATCCCTACAGTTGTGTTAGTGGCCTCCTGTTCACTTCATTCCAATTTGTGCATGTCTGTCTCAGGAGCCCAAATCTGGACACATTTCTCTCAATGAGACCCCGTGAGAGCTGACCAGAAGGAAAGATTCCCTTCCCCCAGTGTGCTGGCTGCAGTCTGGCATAGCCCAGTGTCTAATTCTTCTTTACTGTCATAAGACTGCATGTCTGATTCATGTTTGTTCTGTCCAGTAGGACACTTAAATCCTTTTCTGCAGAATTGTGACACAGGCAGCCAGTTGTGTTGTTGCAAGGGTTTGGGTTTGTCCCAAGTACAGAGTTTTGTATTTGTCATTTCTGACCTTCATGTGGTTTCTCCTGGTGAATTCTACCAGCATGTCAAGAATGCTGTAGAGGACAGTCTTGGTCTCCAAAAAAATCATCCCACACTGATGTTCTTTGAAAACTTGTTTAAGGATTAGCTCTGTGCTGTTGTCCTAATAACATAGAAGCTAAAGCTGTCACTACATGTGCTTCTATCGACCTTTCCAGGAGTAGTAATTAAAATGGAATTACCTATGTTTCAGTACTGAGATTTAGGATTTCCATCCAGAATCCCTAGTCTGCAAAAACTGCTGTTGAAATAGGCTGGCATATAAGAATAGAGCCCCTGGGTTGTCTATATCAAAGGGAATCAGACTTAACAAAGAAACTGTACATTAATTTGTGTATATCTGTTGGCTTCAAGTTGTATTCTTCTGTACCATAAGTGGAGCAGTAAAGCAGGTAGGGAAGAAACTGCAGTAGCTGGCTATTCCAGTAGACATTAGAATTCCTCTGTTTCTGGAGAACTAAAAGGCTTATTTTTAGCAATGAGAAGGTGACACTGCAAATTTTTGATTATGCCAGCATTTTTATTAACTTGACTTCATAGTACAAATTGATATTTTTAGACAACACCTATCTTCTTGTGGTCAGGTATGGATAAGTTAGCTGCATCATACAAAATACTCGACTCCTAGGCTGATTTCAAATTTTGCTTAGCAGTTGAAGTGCTAAGCTCCTTTTGAACTTCCTGCAGTTCCGTTTGAGGAACTGTCATCTACAGGAAATAATGAGCTTCACTTCAACAATATGAGAGAGATTTTCATATCAGCAGACTTGGGTCCCATTTGCCTTTCCTTGACACTGCCAGAAGAGCACAAAGGCTGACAGTGTGATCATGCCTGTATGGAGGAATATTGGAGCATCATTGTGACAAAGCTCATAATCCCACAGCTCTGTACATCCTTCATCTATCAGTAAACCAAGTCTTCAATTTTAAATCAATTATCTTACAAATACTTGTTACTTACTCACAAATCTGTATTTTTAATCATTCTTAAACTTGTTCTAGGAGCCTGAAATCAATTTCTCTTTACTCCTCAAAAATCATACTTTTAATCATAATTTCTTTCTGTTGTGTCACTGTGAAAGATGTATTACAGTTTAATTTGGTCCTTTGGGCATCCTCACAGTAAGATTAATTAATCTCATTTTGCCCTCCCTATCATAGTTTTTTCCCCCCAGTTGCTTTTATCAATCTTCTTTAGAGCATCATGGAAATGAAAAATAAGTCATGAGTTCATGGAGAAAAAACTGAGTATCATATATAGTGACTGAAAGAACTGCCATCTTGTTTTCAGAACTAAGCTTCTAATTAATTGCGTGCCTTTTGTTTCAAACTCTTGCTTTCCCGAGGTGGTACACCAAAGAGTACTGCTACCAAAAAAGTTCAGTTATCTCTTATTTATACCCACAGCATATCCCTTTCTGTTGTATTGCTAAATGCAAACCTTGTATTTTTCTTAATAATATCATAAATGCAACTTCTTGTTTTCTGCTTCCAATTTTAGGTCATTAGCATTTACATGGGAATCACTGTCAATCTGGCAGAAGCATGGGAACCCTACAAAGCTGCTAAAACTGCCCTCAACTACACTCTGGATCTTTCAAATGTCAAAGAGCAGGTACATAAACCAGCATTAAGTATTTTTAGCAAGATGCAAGATGTGTGGGCATCTGAAGTATATGACATCAATAATGCATGGGTCTTTTCTTCCTGCATACAATGTATGTACTATATTGTGTGGCAGACTTAGGGAATATGAGTAGAACTTTTTCTTTCATCTTTAGGGAAGAAGTTAACCAAGTAGAACTCAATTAATAATAAGTATGGAAGGGGCTCACAGCTGATCTGTGAGTCAGAAAGGGTTAGTGAAAGAGAGGAACCGATAAGAGTTGCCTTTGCTCCTGAAATGAGCTTTACCAAGGCCTTCAGGCTGGAAACAAAGGAGGGAGAGAGATAAAGGAGGGGCAGGCCTCGCTCAAATGAATATTATGTTGCTTTATTCTGACCAATGAATAAGTATAAACTTTGTGAAAGAGTATAAAAAGACAGTATGCTGTAAAATAAATATAGAGAAGCCTTCTTAAATACAATGTGTTTTTCAGTTTATGACTGTCTCACAGTCATAAACTGAAAAATAAGTATCTCAGTTCTGTGATAGATTTTTGTTGTTGTCCTTTCCCATTAGGCAATAAAATATTAGTACCATTTTTTTAGGAATAATTCCTAGAGAGTATATAAGTGGATATATATATATATAAAAAGTCTGCATTTTTGAAACATTATGCTTCCTGTGTAGCCTGGACTCTGGAACTACTTTCTGTGGGAACATGTGTGCTGTGTGTGAAGGTTGTTTTCTGACATAGGAAAACTGCTTATTAAAGTCTTCTCTCAGCTCTCTGTGTCTCTTTGGGTAATTCCAGAGTTTTATTCCTAAGGGTTTTCAACCTGACCACCTGTGAGAAATACTTGTGCAACGTTTACTTCTTGTGTATCTCGCTTTACTTTGAGGGCTATAAAAATCTTAGACAACTATTGCCTTGCTTTGAAGTTTTTCTTGCATCCTTTGTCATGCACTTGCAGTGTATAATACTGCCTAATAGTAATGATAATAATTTTATAGCACTTTTTTTAAACTGTGTGCCTGCTAAGCTCTAGGGAACATGATGCCTTCCATTTGAGGTAAGGATGTTATTGATGCAGGCTTTGTGTGATTCAAGGCCAGCAGATACGCTGCAGTCACCGAGCGAGTGCACACGCAGGTGCAGCAGTTCCTCAAGGAGGGCTGTCTGAGGGAAGAGCTGGTGCTGGACAACATTCCCAAGCTGCTGAATTGCCTGCGAGACTGCAACGTGGCCATCCGCTGGCTGATGCTGCACACGGCAGACACCGGTGAGACATTGCTGAGCTGTCGGTCCTGCTCCACTGGGGCTTCACTTTGGGCTCTGAGGGAAGTTCAGTTCTGCTGTTGTTGAGGTCAGCAGTTTCCTCTACTGTTTGCAGGAGATTGTTGAGCTGTTGTTTTGCAAATAGTCTCCTAAAGCCTTGTCTGAAGGCACATGCATTTCCTCAAACACAGCTACAAAAATTAGTAGAAGTCATGATATTGTTGAATAATATTCTGCAGAAATACATCATTCTAAAAGTTTTACCCAGCTCCAAAAAGAAAGCAGTAGCCAACTTCTTAAAATCTTAGTAATTAACAGGTTGAAACCAAGGTTTTTGTTCTGTTGAACTGAAATTCAGCTGAAGCTGTTGAGTAATGTCTCTCATGTGAGTTTGGGTGTGACCTATTTAGACAATTCCCTTTTTTGAATCCTTGGGCTGTCTTTGAGGCTTCTTGATATGCAAGAGGGCTTCTGTTACACCTCCATACAATTTTTGTAATGGTTTTAGAAATACTGATCCCAAGGCTTCTTGGTCAGATGGACAAAATTCACATTTAGTTTCAGAAACCTACAGAAGTTTTAAGGAGGCTGAAGCACCACAGAAACCTTAATTGTATCCTATTCAAAGGAAGAGTTATTCCATGTAAATGAAAAACAAGTGAGGTTTTACAGACCAGAGCAAAATAGTTTTGCCTTCAATCTATTAAAAAATAATGTATTTGCAAAGATTGAAAAGTTTGGCCAAATTCTGTGTAACAGTGGGGAAACGTTGTCTTTCCATTTTCAGCTTGTGATCCAAATAACAAACGTCTCCGCCAAATAAAGGATCAAATTTTAACAGACTCAAGGTACAATTCCAGGATCCTTTTCCAGCTACTTCTGGATACAGCTCAATTTGAATTCATTTTAAAAGAGGTAATGTGCTGCTAACCAGAATCTTCTAAGATCTGTAACCTGAAAAATTCACTGGGTATTTTTAGAAGTGACTAAAAATCAAAAAATCTTCATAGCATTCTTCTACAAAATTCAGTAAGCTTCTGTCACTGTATGTCCATCACACTGTCTGTATTTCTTAATATTTTTAATTTAATTTTTAATATTCTGGTAAGATCTTGAAGTTATGTAGAAATCGCTTAGTCAGTTCCATCTGTTTTCAGTATTTTATTTCATCTATAGTGATATGCCTCCTTTCCAGTTTTATAAACCAAATGCTTTGGGTTTCAGTAGATGTTCAAGCAGATGCTGT
The DNA here is from genome assembly GCF_048771995.1 of Taeniopygia guttata. Lineage (NCBI taxonomy): Eukaryota > Metazoa > Chordata > Aves > Passeriformes > Estrildidae > Taeniopygia > Taeniopygia guttata. Next base: position 140,665,511 of record NC_133026.1, on the reverse strand, counting down.
CAGAAAAACAAGCAAAATGGGAGAACTATAAAAAAGAGGGATCTGAAAGGATGACTGAGCTTGCTGATGTCTTCTCAGGAGTTAAACCTCTTACTAGAGTGGAGAAAAATGGTAATTATTAAAAATTATACTGCAGGGGAAAAAGTTATTTCAATTTATATTTCTAAAGTGATACCAAAATAAAATATATTAGTCTAATAGTGATAAGAACAATTTTCATGTTCCTCAGCTGCCAAAGAGTTCTCTTTATCGCTTGTCTTATTCTGATTTTCAGCACATATTCCATGTGTAAGCAATATTTAGATACCTAATATTTAGATTAAAAGCATTTTTCATTCCTTTATTTAGATATACCAGTTAAAACTATAAAATGTCAGTTCACTTCTGTATGCATAATGGAGTTCACATTACCATGTTCTATGTACAAAGGAGTGAGAAGATCATGTCCATTACATTTAGGGATGGTTTACCTCTTCCCTTATTCTTTCCCTGGCTGTAACCTGGATTTCAATTGTATCAGCATTTTTTCAAACCCCCTTTTACTTATCTACACTGAGTGGTATTCTCCAAGTTCTCTAGCGACTTAAAAGTTGAATCTGTGCTTCTTTCCAAATTCCTTGCACTGTTTTTTGAAACACTTATTTTTTTCTCTTGAACTGGTGTAAAAATAAGGTTTTTTAAATCGCCATTTATGTTGGTAGGTGGTCTTAATGTTGCATGTGAAGTTTGCCTGAGGCATTCGCCACTTTACAAGTGTACATGTTGAAAGAATAGAAATATACCAGTGAAATAAAAACTTGTAAAAATAATCTCCTATGTGTATAGCTTGCTGTTTCTTTTGACTAGCAAGTTTCCTCTATTTTTGCTGCCTATCATATATGCAGAGATTTCATTAAATTTTTCTTAATTCTTTCATAGAAAATCTCCAGGCTTGGTTCAGAGAAATCTCCAAGCAAATAATGTCTCTGAACTATGATGATTCCACTGCAGCAGGCAGAAAAACTGTGCAGCTAATACAGGCTTTGGAAGAGGTAAGGCAAAGACATTTTGAGATAAATTACTTTTTTCTTCTGGAGCAACAGTATTTTCTACACATGTACAGATTTCTAATAGCAGAGATACAAAACAGGTCTGCATTTTAACAAATGTTTAAATCTATTAGATCTTTGCTGTTACATATATATGGTAAGCAGGAGTTTTGTATAAACCATGGTACTGTAAAATATAGTGTGAAAGGTCATGCTGTAGTGGTGGGTTTGTAGGTTTTTTCAGAGAAATGAATTTAGTATTTAACATTATTTGGCAATATTACTCATTTTTTAGAAATTCAGAAAATAAATTCATTTATTCACTAGAAAGGGTTATTTGAAAGGCAAAATAAAAAAAAAAAAACAAAAACATTTTTTTTTTTGTGTGTGTGCTTCTTCTATTTCCAGGATATAAAAGAGTACTCAGAATGATGTTTCACAGTACACCTCCTTGAATAACTTTGTGAAATATATTGTTAATACACTCTGTAACAGGCCAGGATTTGAGTGTCTTACTGCTGCTAAAATCCAGAAATGTCAGTTTACTGATTCTGTTTATATTGCTGTCCTTAAAGATGACTAGAAAACAACCAAAAAGGAGTCCTTTTATGAGTCTTATTTGTTTGGTTTTAAATATAGGTCCAAGAGTTCCACCAACTAGAAAGTAACCTGCAAGTTTGCCAGTTTCTGGCTGATACCCGCAAATTTCTCCATCAGATGATCCGAACTATCAATATTAAAGAAGAGGTCTTGATCACCATGCAGATAGTTGGTGATCTCTCTTATGCTTGGCAATTAATTGACAGGTATGTTAGCAGGACCTTTTTCTTCCAGTCAGTAACCATTTGTAAAACTTGTGAGAAATAACATGCATAAGTGTTCTTAAGACTATAAACATTTCAATTTAAAAACAGTCTTGAAGCATTATTCTGTGAGTTGTTGAGTATACTGAATTATAATCAGCTTGAATAGGAATTAACATCCATGCTTCTCAGGTTGTTAACTGCAGGTTAAGTCATGGTGTAACTTTTTGCTGTCTATCCTGTTCTAACTATAACAACTTTGTTAACCTCCTGTCTCCATCCTTTAGTCTTATTGAGTGTTCTTCAAATTACTGGAGTTCATTTTTCAGCCAAAAACAAATGAACAAACGAGGAAAGACTAATGCTCAAGAACTCTGTTTCCATGGTGGGATTTTGCTGAGCTGCTACTCATTGCCATGGCTGTTCACACTCCCTGATGCCTTGTATTTTTCCCACCTCCCCTTTTTCATTTAGGGTTTTTCTAACCAATATCTCTTCAGACCTAAGTCCTCCTTTAGTGAAGTTTGTTAGTGATTTCCTGTGCCATTTACACTGGTGCTGTTGACATACAATTAAACAGTTGAAAATAACAGTTCCAGGGGAAGAAACTGATTGGTTTTATTTGTTTCCTCCTCCAGCTTTACATCTATTATGCAAGACAGTATAAGAGTCAGTCCATCTATGGTAACTAAACTCAGAGCCACTTTCCTAAAGGTAAGTATGAGCAACACTGAATGTACCTGGACACTGCAGGTCAATTAAAGCAGTTTGTTCAAAAAGCTCTAAAATCAGTTAAGACTTCCTTTTATCAGCATCTTCTATGACTAGTTTTTTAAGATAGTATTGAATTAACTCCATTTAATTTTAAGGAAAATAAAACCAAATTATGCATGTTTTTATAATGCAACAATTACATTCCTGCTGTAAAGCAAATAAGTCTCGTGGTCCAGCCTCTACTCATTACAGCTGTTTTCTGGAGGCATTGGTGCACATGGGATCTTCTGCATATGGATCAGAACAGGCTGAAGGAATATAAAAAGTTACATTCTCTCTTCCCTTTGTCTGTCAATGAAGCTCTGGCTTCAGATGAAAATACCCTCTGTGGAAATAAGAACGGGGGTTGGCATGAATGAGAATAAAAAATTACAACTGAAATGTCCCATGCAGCTGTTACAATTTTATCAGTCCTAGGGAAGGTAGCCTTATGGGCTGTTGCACTTCATGGACTTTTAGCAATTTTTTTTTTTTCTCTTGGAAAGCCTGGGAGAACAGTGCTCCTTAGGAAGAATCTAGTACTTTAGGTCGTAGGATAAGAGCCTGAGTAAGAGAATTCAAGCATATAAATTTCATCAGAAAAGCAAAAGTGAAGTTAAAATGTTAACTTTATTTCTAGCTTGCTTCTGCTCTTGATTTGCCACTTCTCCGTATCAATCAAGCGAACAGTCCCGACCTTCTGAGTGTGTCCCAGTATTACTCTGGCGAGTTGGTTTCCTATGTGAGAAAGGTAAGTGCTTGTAAGGCATAATTGCCTTGTTCTCTAATTATTTTTTCTTAATTGACAGTTATTTTCTAATGAGAATGTACTGACTGTGGATGGTTCTTCTTCATTTACAAGGTTCTACAGATAATTCCAGAAAGCATGTTTACATCTCTTCTCAAAATCATAAAGCTTCAGACTCACGATATTATTGAAGTGCCTACTCGCCTTGATAAGGACAAACTACGAGATTATGCTCAGCTGGGACCACGATATGAGGTGCAGTTAAAACAGGGAATTCTGAAAAAGCAAACCTTATGGGTGGCCAACTTTAACCTAAGTTTAAATCTACACAGCTCCATAGAGTTACATTTTAACAGTGAAGGCAGATTTGTTGGCTTACAATAACACCCGTCAGTTTTAATTTTGAGCATGCCTTAGGTTTCACAAGGACAGATGAGTAACTTTTGCACTTCCATTTGTAGAAGTTTAAACTTTTGATCTTGTAGAGGAGAGGAATAAAAACTAAATAAATTTATAAATGAGCATAAATATATTTTTATTTGTTGGAGAGGATGGAACCCTGAAAACATGAGTCTGAAATAAATCCCTCCACATTTGGCATTCTTGTTCCAAGAGGAAAAGGTCAAAGACTAAATAAGCCAGCAGGGTTAAGCTCTCAAATGAGGAGAGAATCTACATTCTCTCCTCATTTGAGAGCTTAACCCTGCTGACTTATTCAGTTGATTTGACCAGATAAAGCTGCTGTTGCTCATTTTGTCTCTGTTTTTTTCTTCTGCATTGTAACCAGTCTGGAAGAGTGAGCAAACATTAAAATTACATGGTTTTATTTTCAGTAGAGGAAGATGCAACACAAAAACCTGAGTAGATCAGTCTTTTCCCCCAGAGAATCTAATCAGTTAGGATGCCAGCTTTTCCCTGGAGATTTTGCCAGAGTGCTCACTGGTTAGGTGTTTTCTGCAAACAAGCTGTGATCTCTGATTGAGCTGATGTTCAGTCCTGAGCATTAGATTTAAACTCCCCTATGAGACTTTTTAAATTAAGTTTGGTTTGTGTGTGGGTAGGAGTGAAGGAGAAGGCCATTTTCAGTAGTGTTTTATTTTGAGGCAGTAAAAGGAAAACAGCTTATACTAAAGCTTTTCACTTAAAAATTCTGCTGAACTGTAGATCTGGATGCATCTTCTCTATTCTGTATTGTAAACACCTGAAAGGCAAAAGACTGACTTGTCTGAACTCTGAGCATAAGGATAATAATAACTGTAAATAATTGTAAAACTTCAAGTGAATGTGCTACTGTATTAGATCAGTGGAAACACTGAGGTGGACTCACAGTGGCTGCAGGCATTATTATAGAATAACTACTGTGAGCTGTGTTCCCAGCCTGCTCAAAGGTACCAGCTGAGTGTTTTGTCCATAGTATTTGTGCACACAAGATATGGCTGGTCTTCCCTTCTGTAATCCCTCTGAAGCCTCTGAGAGGTACCCGTTTGTTCCTACTGCTAATACACTTCTATTTATCTGACTAAAAGAAAGGTAATTATGTAAGTAAGTCTAGAACAAGATGTAAAGTTGAAAGTATATCAGTGCAAATTATTTAAATCTAAAATAGGAAGCTATCACTGGGAAACACAGATTTTATTTTTTTTTTAGAGTAATTATTTACATCTATTCACATCACTTCAATGAGTTTTTTCTGTTACAGGTTGCCAAGCTAACCCATGCAATTTCAATCTTCACAGAAGGTATCCTCATGATGAAAACAACTTTAGTTGGTATCATCAAGGTAATGATCCATTATTTCAATAGAAAAAAGGTTGTTTGATGGCAATTAGTACTTTAGCACAGATTTCAGCACAATATATGAGACCTCGAAGAAAAATAAAAAGACAAGAAAATATAAGTTTGCATACAAATTTTCAAACAGTGATGACTAAATTGGCAGCCAGATAAGACCTATGTTTTTTTCAGGTTCCTAGGAACCCACAGTCCCCATTGTTAATAGATTCATGCACTGTAGTTGGTGATCTTGGAGGTTTTCCTGCTGGAGAGCTTTTGTGAAGAGCTGTTTCTTCCATTGGTATAATCTGTCCTGCAGTTTTACATTAAGGCTACATTGATACCTCTTTGAGAACTAGAAGCAAGTATTCTTGAAGAAACAAACACTTCTTAATGCATACCAGCTCCTTAGAATTGTACAACCTCTCAGTGGATCATGAAGAAAATTTGAATATGGGAACTACAAATCTTTGACATTCAACTTAAAGAAATCATTTATTTTCTAGGAGAAGAATGTTCATTTTTTATTCTTTGAACAAGCCCTGGTGGTTAAGTGCATCTGTTAACAGTGCTTTCCTGTTTTATCAAAATATTCAATATCATCCTTGGTACAAAATAAATCGTTATATTTTTATACCTTTCTGACTTTAAAGGAAAAGTGTTTCTTCTACTTAGGTGGACCCAAAACAGTTACTGGAGGATGGAATAAGGAAGGAACTGGTAAAACGGGTGGCCCTGGCTCTTCACAGGGGCCTCATCTTTAATCCTAGAGCCAAGGTTGGTTTTAATTTTTTATGTGTCTTGGGTGTGCAGGGACCTCTTTTATTATACTGCCTTCTAAAAAATAATTTATGCTTTTATGTGCATATTTCCTTTTTGCAAAAAAATGTTTTGGACTACTGAAGGTTATTTGGAATTCTTTATTTGATATTCAAATGAGTTTATAAACTTCCAAGTGTACATAGAATTAAAAAATATATTTTTATTCTATTCCAAAGTGTCCTGTCAATTCTGAATTAACAGTACTGCCTTTGTCTGTGATGATTGACGGGTCACAGAAGCCAAATAAACAGTAATGATAGCTAGGTAATGATAAAATAAGGAGTGACTCCTTGTTTTGATCCTGTCCAGGTTGTTGAATCTCCCAGATCAATCAATAGTACCACTGAAGGCAAAAATAAGTACGAAAAGTGGGAGGAAAAAATATTTAGTAAGAATTAATTCTGATATCAAACTTTGATAAATTTCTCAGTGCTTCTCAGATCTGTCTGGACCATAGTGAAATGCCTGGAGGTTGTTCTATAAGGGTATTCAGAAGCCTTTAACATTTTCTTTTAATTCTACCTGTTCACAGTTCTGGTTTTATCTTTTTGTTGTTTGTCTCCAGCCAAGTGAACTCATGCCCAAACTGAAAGAAATGGCAGCTACAATGGATGGGTTCCATCGATCATTTGAATATATCCAGGATTATGTCAACATATATGGTTTAAAAATTTGGCAAGAGGAAGTGTCTCGTATTATTAACTACAATGTGGAACAGGAGTGCAATAACTTCTTAAGAACAAAGGTGCTACTCAAATCCCGAAACAACAAAAGAAGTTGATAAATGTCTTTAGAGTTGGCTGTTAGAGCCTGTGACTGATGGCATGTGTACCCATTGTTGATACCATTGTGACTTCAACTGAATATGCTAACTACTGTGTAAAACATCTGTCCTCAGCTTATTCTGATATGTTTCAGCATCCCCCCTGCATTATTTGTACATAAGAGGAAAGTACCCAAACTAGAATATTTTAATATATTTTTGTAGTAAGATTGAGTCTTCTCTTAGCTTTATTCTGTTTTTATAGTGTTCTGCTATGTGTAATTTACAATATTGTGTTACAGTGTGCTCCTTTTAAATGGAACAAAAGGAAAATTTATAAGTAAATTTAAAAGGTGCAATAGGAACACTGCAAATTACTGTAAAACCTATTTTTCAGGTTCAAGACTGGCAAAGTATATACCAGTCTACTCATATTCCTATACCAAAATTCACACCTGTGGATGAGTCTGTAACATTTATTGGTCGTCTTTGCAGAGAAATCCTGAGGATCACAGACCCAAAGTAAGTACTTTGTGTCACTATGCATTGGATATCTCCAATTCCACCATACACAAACCAAAATACAAGAGGTAGTTTTTCCTTAGCTGTCTTATCTTTATCTAAAACCAGATTTACCCAGTCCATCCTGTACATTTTAAAGTTAGTCTAGAAAAGTGGTGATTTTAGTCTAAGAAGGAAAACAGTCTGTTAAACAATGGAGGAAAGAAAAATCAGGGACGGGTGACAGAGCCCTGGTGGAGAGAGGAATAGCTAAACATCACCAGAGACACTTGGACAGTCTTTCTCATCTGTCTAAGAAAGGTAACTCATTACTGAGAGTATCACAGAAACTGTCTGCAGCTTTTTCTGAAGTTGTTTCCTGATTTTTTCCCTCAGAATCACGTGTTACATTGACCAGATGAATACCTGGTATGATATCAAAACTCATCAGGAAGTAACCAACAGTCGTCTCTTCTCAGAGATCCAAGATACTTTGGGTACCTTTGGTCTCAATGGCCTAGACAGGCTGCTGTGTTTCATGATTGTAAAGGAGCTGCAGGTAATTTTTGAACTTCAGTTTCTCAAGGCCACAACGCTTCATTGTTTAATAATGAATTCTTTTTTAAACCTGTTAATTGCTGAAATGATAAAATTAAATCAAAAGCATTTGAAAAATGGTTGTTCAACCCCAAAAGTGAGAGTTTCAGTTACAGATAAAGTTATGGAAGTCCGTGCTATTAAGTAAATGGTGCTGTGTAATTCCAGGTTGTGTGGGGATGCTTTCTGAAGTACACACTGTGTGTGTACTTAAAAGTTGACTTTGGGTCATCTTCTATTCTTCTGTTTAGATATCAACCAAGATTGTTTGGGTCTATCATTATACATAAGGTGTCAATTCTATGAAATTATTATTATGTGAAGCCAAGTTTTTTGTTTCCTGAGAAGAATCTAGTTCTAGCCTGCGTAGAGATTTTAAGGGAAATAAGTATCAACAAACACAGTTCTTCCTGAAAAACTGAATTACTACTTGTCCATAGTGGATATTTGATACTGACAAGGGGGATCTTCTTAATGTTACAACATTGATTAACATAACTCCAAAAAGTAAAAACTGTAACTACAGAATTTCTCAACTTCATCTATGGAAATGTGGCTCCAGTGCCATCAAGATTAATCCGAGAGTGCATGTGTGATAATTTTTCTTACTTATTTCTTTCTTTTGTTTAGAATTTCCTCAGTATGTTTCAGAAAAATATATTGCGTGACAGGTCAGTACAAGATACCTTAAAAGCACTTATGAGTGCTGTCAGTCCCCTCAAAGGAATCATAGGTAAGTGCTTACTGGTTAAGATGGAAGAAAGCAATTGTCTTTGTACACTTGCACTTATTTCTCTTCTTACTTGTTCTTTTTTTTAATGCTTCACCCTTCTTCTTTTCTCAGCAAATTCAAACAAGGTTTATTCTGCAGCAATTGCAAAAACACAGAAGATCTGGACAGCTTATTTAGATTCCATAATGAAGGTAGGTTCATGTGACTTAGTCAAAATTCACTAGAGGCTCTTTGGTTATATTGACCCCTCCATTCAGGAGGGACATGGAGGTGCTGGAGCATGTCCAGGAAAGGGCAACAGAGCTGGTGAAGAGTCTAGAGGGTAAGTCCTGTGAGGAGCAGCTGAGGGAGCTGGGGGTGTTTAGCCTGGAGAAAAGGATGCTCAGGGGGTACCTTACAACTCTCTACAACTCTCTGAAAGGAGGCTGTAGCCAGGTGAGGGTTGGCCTCTTCTCCCAGGTAACAGTGACAGGACAAGAGGACATGGCCTAAAACTGCACCAGGGGAGGTTCAGGTTGGACATCAGGAGAATTTTCTTCATAGAAAAGGTTGTTAAACATTGAAACAGGCTGCCAGGGAAGTGTGGAGTCACTGTCAGGTGTTTAAGGACAGACTGGATGTGATACTCAGTGCCAGGGTTTAGTTCATAAGGTGGTGTTTAGTCATAGGTTGGACTCAATGATTTCAGGGGTCTCTTCCAATCTTAATGGTTCTGTGATTCTGTGATATTTTAATCTGCTTATTTTACTATATTGTATTATATTGACTTGGAATTATGTAGCATCATAAAGGAAGCAGGCCTGGATTTGCAAGATCTCCTGAGCTTCCTTTGTATGGGTACCTCACATTCCACAAAGTGCTTAGCACTGAGATTCATAAGAAATCGGTCACCAAAACCAGAGTCTGGCACTAGAGATCTGATCTGGGCAGACTAAGTTAGTGTTCAGTGTCAGGAACTCTTGAGACTCGCAGTGCCTTGTGGCCATTATATGCCCAAGGATAAAGTTTGGAACAGTAGCATTTCCCAGACTTGCCTTGCCACAGAAGGCATTGTACTGTGCTGAAGATTTAAACGAGCTGTCCCACGATCTTGGCTCTTTATCTTATCTCTGTAATGATACATTGGGACCAGTGTTTCTCAGAATGCTGTGAATGTTTATGTTGCTGGAGTAAAGAGGAAAGGCCAGGGAAGGAGAAGGTTGACTGCAATGAGCCTCTGTGACATTTTCTTCTGCTATGCTGACCCTAAAATTTACAGAGAGGTGGGAAACAGAGTACAGGCATTTTCACTGACCAATGAAAAGCAAGTAACTGGGGTTTTTTACCTGTTACATTTTTGTGCCCTTTTCCCTTGGCCTGTACCTGTGACCAGGAACTGTGTGTAAACTTGAAGCACTCTGACTACATCTCTGCTCTGACTGCACTGTGCAGTTGGGGTCAGTCTTTGGCTCCACTCTTCCTTCATTGCATTCAGTATAACACACCACCCTTTTTGTGTTTGTGTCAACAGGTTGGTCAGATGCAGATTTTAAGACGACAGATTACCAATGAATTAAATTATTCCTGCAGGTTTGACTCCAAGCATTTGGCTGCTGCTTTGGAAAATCTCAATAAGTAAGAAGCAAAATGTTCTGAAGAGCTGCGTGTATCGCGATGTAATTGTTACCAGCTCAGCAATCCTTAAAATCTAAAACTACAGAAATCAAAAATTACAAAATCTAAAATCTACAGCAAAATGTGGAATGTGATTTGTGTGCAGATTTTTGTTGATCAGTATTTGAATTTTAACCCAGCAAAAACATTAAAAATAGGTACTTACCAAGTAATTAGTTTGAACATGCAGTTTCTAATAGCATTTGTTTATACGTGGTTCTGAAGTCATATTTAGATGAGAAAAAGGAACAGAATATGTGTGATGCTGATTTTGAATCAAATCTGATGTTTGTAAAAAGATACTCCAGAAAAGGTGTTCTACACTTGATTGTGGCCCTGTAGAGGTTTTTGTATCTTTGAAATTGTTTTATTAGTATGACATGTGGTATCATGTAGAGTTTATTCAGGGATAATTTTTTAATTATTTAATATAATCTATTTTCCCTTTAGAGCAATACTGGCTGACATTGAGGCACATTATCAGAATCCATTACTGCCTTATCCTAAAGAAGACAACACTCTTTTATATGAAATCACAGCTTATCTGGAAGCTGCTGGCATTCATAATCCATTAAATAAGGTCAGGCATACATTCTGGTGTTTGGTATAATTTGGTTTTTTCTATTTTTTTCTTAGCTGAGAAAAAAAATAATTTGTGTAAGACTTGTACTTCTCTTTTTTTTTTTCCCTCAGATCTACATAACAACAAAACGTCTGCCATATTTTCCCACCATCAACTTCCTATTCCTCATTTCCCAGTTTCCCAAACTTCAGTACAACAGAAATTTAGGTAATATGTAAGTTGCTGTTTGTCTAAATCTAATTTAAACCTGTGTGAAATTTCTGTAGAGAAGATGGTAAAATTACCTGCATAGAAAATACGCAGTTCCTGACTTTATCAGTTCAGACAGTTTTGTTATACTATTTAAGCCAAATACAATAGGGTAGGAAACAGAATCCAGACTCCTGGGTTTCTCATTCTATCCTATGCCTCAGTTAAAATCATTAAGCCATTCACCATGGAAGATATGCAGTTGTTACATTAGTTTTGGACATTCTTGTGTGGGCAAGCAGAAGGGGAGACAGCAAAATGCATGAAGAGTACATTACATAAGTTAGCCTGTGCTAGAAGAATATGTTCTGGTTTATAAATATGTATTGTTTTGGGTTTTTTCTGTGCAGGAGTGGTGTGCAAGCGGCCAGCTGACCAAATTGACTGGCTTCCTTTGGTTCTGGGGCTCCTTACCCTGTTGAAACAGTTTCACTCAAGATACACAGAACAATTTTTGGCTCTGATTGGTCAGTTTATTCGTTCCACAATGGAGCAGTGTACAAGGTATCCATGTTTTACTTTTTACCCAAGTATCACCTCTGTGAAGAGGACTTCAGCAGTGAAAAACCACTGCTTTCTCAGTGTTTCTGTTCCAACAGAGTATAGTTGACATTTGCAGTCTTTCAGTACTTGAAGGGATCTTATAGAAAAGGTGGGATGGGTATTTTTATATGGGCAGACAGGGACAGGAAAACAGAGAATGATTTAAACAAAAAGAGTGGGGACATTGAGATTAATGTTAGAAGGAAATTTTTTCCCATGAGGGTAGTGAGGCACTGGAATGGGTGTCACAGAGAAATTGTGGATGTTCCATGCCTGGAGGTGTTCAAAGCCAGGTTGGATGGGGCCCTGAGAAAACTGGTCCAGTGGAAATTGTCCCTGCCCATGGCAGGACTGTTGTAACTCCATCATCTTTAAGGTTCCTTCCAGCCCAAACCATTCCATGATTGCATTAGACAATAGCAACAATATATTTTACTAAATAGAAGATTAAAACACTATTTCTATTTCTAATGGAATCACATGACAGCTAGTGGAAATGGTGTTATTTGAAGGCTGGCATTTTCAGTTAATTTAATCCAAGTAACTGGTTGATTAGTAAGAGTGTGATCTGTGTGGTGGTTTTAATTTTAGCCAGAAGATTCCAGAAATGCCTGCTGATGTAGTGGGTGCCCTCATGTTCCTGGAAGATTACATTCGGTACACCAAGTTACCAAGAAAGGTAAGAAAGAATTCCATATCTCTAAATATGCCCCTAAACACCCCAAGCATTTTCCCTGGAAAAAGGAGCAGGGAATGTGTGCTCCCCCTCCACTATAGCCAATGAAGGGATCTGGCCAGGGAGACATTGCTCACACTTTCTGTTTGTACTACAAATGAGCCAACATAACAAACAACAGGTCAGGGTCCTGCTGATGCAGAAGCAGCCCTGGTTTGTAGAGTTCACTCCCATTGCTATAGGAATAAATAGATGAATACTGATAAATAAAGGATTTCACGTTTGTGCTAATTTCAAACAAGTCTGTTAAATTTATTATTCAGTGTATAATGCTGGGGGCTGTTGGGAAGGAAAGAAATAAAATAGAATTTCCAAGATATTTCCAAGTAATACTAAACTAGCAGTATTCTAAACACAGCGCAAAAAGCTAATTAGAAAGTCCAAATTTTGGTGAAACGCTGTATCCAGTCTTCACTTCCTGCCATAGCCAGATTTCCCAGGCAGCTTCCTTGTCTCACATGCAAGGGAAATGCTAAAAATCTACTTGTAGAGAGACTTTGTTTCATGTTTAATGCAACTTAAGTACATTTGAGGATTACATATTATTTATACATAGTATTAAAAATAAGTCATAATCCTGATTGCTGTATATAGACTGTACCTTTGTGGTTCTTGAGTAAGCATTCAGTAGCCATTTCCTAGATAATATTCACAATGAAGAGAGTGAGATTCTTCCAGTCTCCTCTTCCCAGCCCATAGTTCTGTGTCAGTCCTACAACTGTGGCTGATGCTGTGTGGAGCACAGCAGAGAGGACAGCAGCATTCCTGCTCTGTCCCTGTGCTCCTGGCATCTCCTCAGAGCCCTGGCTGTGCTGTTCCTTCCTTGCTTTGTGCACATCTGGGAGCACATCCTGATGCCAGGCTGGTTCAGGTCAGCAGTGTGTGTGCTCGGTCACAGATCAGAAATGCTTGTTAATGGATGAATGGACAACAAATGGATAATGCACATGCCTGACTCTGCCTTCCTGTGTCCCTCAGGTTGTTGAAGCACACGTGCCAAGCTTCATCTTTGATGAATTCAGAACTGTTCTATGAATATGGAGAAGGACCGAGGCTTTTCTCCAGACCTGAAATGAGGAGGTGGGGCCTGAGGATGAGACAAGTACAGCTGTTCAGAACTGTGTCTTTTCTTTGCTTCAAGGCAATGCCTACAGCTGTCTCTGTGAAATGTAACCATCAGCACTAGTCTATATAACCCTTGTTTAAATCTTGGTATGATACACAGCTTGTATCTCCTCTAAACAGTGTACATTTTGTACTGCACATTATAAATGTTGCGTGTAATTGTTTATGTATAAATCATTTAGGTTTTTTGTTCTGAAGAACTATCTGTGAAAGTTTGACTTTTGTATCAGAAATGAACAATGAAATTGGAAATAAAGGTGTTGGATAGTTTGCCAGGACTGATGATTCCAAATACAATTTTATTTTTAAAAGAACCAGCAGTGAGAATGCATATACAGTGTAAAGAGGTTTGATGTCTGCCTTTGTGCTACAAACATGTAGTGTAATTCTATAGAGGATGTAATTAAATATTTACAGCTGAAAAGTCCTGTTGGGCTAATCAAAGGCACAGATATTAGTGTAACTGTAACATTTCTAATGTTGGGAACAAGATGCTTAGTCACATAATTTTCGCTCATGTACATGCAATGTCCCAACCTTAAGGGGAAGAGAGCACCCAAGATCCACAGATGGTCATGATCAAAAGGAATGACAGAAGTAAGGGGGTTCACAAAAACTCAGAAAGTTTTATTAGTAAATTACACACTTGGCATGGAAATGGATCTGTTAGTCCCTAACCTCCTACCTAAGCACACAGCAGTGGGGCTTGGAAAAGGAGTGGGATGAAAGGTTGGGGTGACGATGGGGATAGAGAAAGATGGATTAAAAAGAGAGAGAGAGAAAGACAGGAAGAAAGAGAGAAAAAAGAGAGCACCAGTCCTGGCTGCAGCACCGAGCCAGCTGATGGGGTGTCCTGGGGTGCACACCCAGGCTTTGTGGGGGTACTTTTTTAGAGATAAGTTTTTCCCATCCTAGAGATAACTTTCTTGACTGTCTTTGCTTATCTCCAGGAGCCAGAACAACGTTTGTCTCAGACCTTGCTTCCCTTCCTCCTATGGCTCCTTTTCCAGCCACAACAATCCTTGGCTGTTATTACAATAATCCTTAATTGGCTCAGCTTTTGGAGTTTGCTACATGCACAAAACCCCTTTGTCTTCCAAGCTTCCACAGTATGGAACATTTTACACCTGTTTTAATTATCTTGCATGGGGCTGCTGTGGAATTGCCAGCAGGGGATGTTACCCTATCACAGGGACAGCCTGGTGAATATCAGACTGAAAAAGAGGAGGCAGATGCCACAGCTAAAGGGAAAGGCCCATACTGGGGGTCTGTCCAGCCCACACTCCTGCTTATAGCAGGGCAGCTGGCACAGGGTGCTCAGGGCCATAGGCAGTTGAGTTTTGAGTATTCCTGGGATGGAGACTCCACAATTTCTTTGGGTGATCTGTCCAGGTGTTTGACCACCTAAACAAAAAAGTTTTTTCTTATGTTAAAATAGAATTTCATGTGTCTCAGTTTCTTCCCAATTGGGTCCCGTCACTGTGCACCACTGACTGTAACTGACTGTTGCTCTTTTCTCCCTCCATCCACTGAATATTTGTCCACATGAATAAGATCCCTCTTGGCCTTCTCTTCTCCAGGCTGAGCAGTCCCAACTCTCTCAGCCTCTCCTCCTATGACAAGTTCTCCAAGCTGTTAATCATCTCCATGGCCCTTCAGTCTGTCCTTGTCTGTCATACTGGGGAGTCCAGCACTGAACTCAGCATGTCTCTTGCCAGGTCTGAGCCCACAGAAGGGTCATCTCCCCCACCTGCCAGCAGATGTATCAGCAACTCTTCCCAATGCAGCCCAGAAGGCTGGTGGTCACTGCTGCAGGAGTGAACTGATTTTTCCTAGGATTCCAGGGAAATCCAGGGGGAAGACACTTTTCCCCAGGAACAACTTGTCTGCCAAGTTGTTTTCCAGCAGTTGTTGGACTTCATGAACTCTGTGTTGGACCAGTTCTCCAGCCTGTCCAGGTCCCACTGAATGGCAGCACAGCCCTCTGCTCTGTAGCTGCTCCTTGTGGGTTTGTATCACCTGCAAACTGCTGGGGGTCTGTGGCCCTGGTCATTAGCAAAGACACTGAACAGTACTGGCCCCAGTATCAACCCCTGAGTGCTCCACCAGGAGTTGACCTCTAGCTGGACATCATGGTGCACATCACAATCCCCTGGGCCCCACTGTTGAGGCAGTGCATTAAGTTTGGGTTTTCCTTAGTAAATCCATGCTGAGTACTCCCAAGCACCTTCTTCGTATGTTTGGGAATGGTTTCCAGGTCTATTTGTCTCATCACGTTCCTGAGGTTTGTGGTGAGGCTGGCTGTCCTACAGTTTTTCTCATCCTCCTCCTTGCTGTTCCTGAAGACAGGAGTGATGTTCAGGCCTCAGGATCACCACCACCATGCACATGACGTTGAGACTAGCCTCTCTGACACCTGCCTGCTCTCCTCACATCCAGGAATGCATCCCAGCAGCTCCCATGGAGTCCTGAGTGCCCACATTGTTTAAATATGTTCCCCAACCTGGTCCTCCTCTGCTGAAGGACTGAGTTATGATCTGTGGGGTTCAGCAGCCCTGAGTGTTGTTGTTTCACCTGTTACCAAATCAGCCTTTGCAAAAGCCGAACCCATGCCACAGTAACCTGGTTTTCAGGGTGGGGAAGGGTTTTAACTCCTGCACGTGTGGGCTTTAACTGTGCCAGCAGCTGTTCTGGGAATACAGCCTTTCCCTCTCCAGCAGGCAGGGGCTTGCCCAGCACCCAGCTCTCTGCCCATCCACACAAGAGCTTTGATGCTGTCTGAGACACAGCAGCTTCCCCTGGCAGCCTGTGCCCTCCTGGCCTCTGCATCTCCCTCTGGGTGGATGTACAGCACAGTGGTTCGGGCAACTCAGACAAGAGCCCTGAGGTCAGCCCTGCTGTACAGATGTGGAGAGTTGTGCTGGGTTACACATTTCCAGGAGTGGAGGAGCCTGGGCTACATCTTAGCAGGAGTGAAGAGAACCGGCTGGGCTGAGAGCGGACATGATTAGCACAGCCATGGCTGCACCCCTGCACGTACACCAGAGGTGGGGCAGGCTGTGACTCAATCACTTTGTAAAAATCTGTACAGCCCATTGCACTCCCCTGAAGGGCGGCACGGCAGTGATCTCCCCTAAAGTACAGAATCACAGGAGCAGGTGGCTTGGAGAAGACCTCCAAGATTACTGACAATGAACTTGGACTGAACACAGCCATGACAATTAGACCATGTCACTGAGTTCTACATCCAGTCTTACCTAAAACACCTCAGGAGGTGACAGCTTTCCTTAGGCCCAGAGTTACACCATATTCTAGTGACATTATCCAGCTGTTGTTACAAGTAACAGTGTATCACTGTGTGAATCATCATTTAAGTCATCCTCAAGTCACAAATTCAGCTATTGTCCTATGGTGGAGTTGACTTTGGCTGGAGGCCATGTGCCCATCCAGCTTCTCTATCACTTCCTTCCTCTGGAAGGGAGTGGAAAGGGTGAAAAAATAAGATAGAAAATTACTTATAGCTTGAGATAAATCAGTTTACCAAAGCAAAAGCAGAAGTTTGCACATGCACAAGCAAAGAAAAGAAAAAATAAAATTATTCTCTACTTCCCGTCAGCTGCTTCCCAGGAGCAACAGAGCATATGCTGCAGAAGGCATACATTGTGAAAAACAAATGCACCCTCTTCCTCCTCATTTTTGTAGCTCTTCTGTCTGAGCTGATGTCATACAGTATGGAATACCCCTCTGGTCAGTCTGAGTCAGCTGTTCAGTCAGGATCTGGCCCACCTCCAGCCCCTTGATGGGCAGGGAATGTTGGAAAGGCAGTGCTGGTGCTGTGCTAACCTTGCTCAGCAGGAGTCAGAGCTCTGGGGTGTTATCAGAACCTTTCAGCTACCAATACAGGGCACAGCCCTGTGAGCAAAATGAGCTCCATCTCAGCCAGACCCAACCAAATACCAAATCACCTTTGGATTACCATTTGATTTTCATTCAGATATCAATTAATCACCATTTGTTTACCATTTGATCACTAATAAAAGCCTTTTAGTTAATTCCATGCTGATTGCTTTTAATGACTCACCTTTGAAGCCAGATAAGCAAATGAACCTGTAGAGCAGAAGGGAACACCATGATAAGACAGCACAAAAAACAAACAAACAAACAAAAAAAAAAAAAAAACCACCTGAAGTCTTAAATGGTTAACCAACATAAGAACTATGTGTTTCTCGTTAACAGGTATGAAAGCAAAGAGCAACAGTGGGAAAATACAAATTGGTGTAATACTGTTTTTTCTCTATTTCAGTTCATTTTTAAGCTTTTCCTTTAGAAAGCTCTAAACTTTCCCCAAAAAACTGTAAATATCCTGTCCCCACAGTAGTACAGTTTCCTAAAGGTGGCTAAATTAAAACACATAGAAAACTCTTAATGCATTAAGACTTACATTACTAATGCAGTTATTTATGATGAAGCTTCAAATTTTAGGCAAGAACAGCTACAAGGGGCATTCACTGACAGTGCACATTCACTGGCAGTGTATATTACATTGCTGGAATTCAGCAAGCAGAAAAATCAATAATTATATTATTAAGGAAAACTAAGGTTCACAGACAGGCCAGGAAAAAAACTCTGGAAAAATAACTGTAATTAGTTTCTGCATCTGAAGTAGCCCACAAACATCAGCAGGAATCTTTCCTGTGCTCTAGATCATCACAATATTCCTCAGCAGGGATTATATCCCTGCATTTCTCATTCTGTATTACACACACAGTCTTAGTAATGATTTATGAAGCCCTGACTGAACTAATCTGCTTTGGGGTGTATCCACGATGCCTGAGTTAACCAGCTTTCCACCCCAGAAATGATCATATCTCATGCCTCATCTGGGTAAAAACCACCAGTGCAAGGAATCTCTTTCACTGCAAGCAGGTACAAACAGATCAATGAATAGTGTGCCACAGAAGTTAAAATGCAATTAATGCAAATTTTAATTATGATGGTTAATTTTAACTCCTGTGGCTCTTCAGATGAAACTAGAAAAAATAATATTTAGAATAATTATGTGTGACTCTAGCAGTCATCAATTAATTATACTCATGATTAATGTCTCATCTGTCCATAATTAAAATAAGTAGAAAACAGATAATTTCCTGATGCTTATCCCTCTGCAAGCTTCCCCTGCCTGTCCAGCTCTTAAAGAATCCAGCCTCATAGCCTAGAAGCACCCATGAGGTCCAACTCACACCACCAATACTGTCATGAGTGTACCAACACCAGTTAGAAGTCAATGCTTGTACAATTCTGTATACTTCTACAAGGCAAGACAAATTTTCAGACCATATAAGTATCAGCCCCTATATCAGGGCTATCAGAAACCACACCAGGGAAGAAAGTGTTAAGATGCCCTTACCTGAATGAAGAATATCAATCTGCATCTGAAGGAAACTAGCTGCATCACAGAACCTGAAAAAGCTGCTGTTTGCGTAACAAACAGGTAAACAAGGTGTTGAGCCATAGAAAACTTTTATGTTCCCATGAAAAACACCTACTCTAATAGCATAGGTGGGACCATCTAAAACTGCATGAGTATTCAACACACCCCACTGTGTGCTTCTCCAGAGCAGCTGATTACCTGTGTTCCTATTGCCTTAATGTTAACGAGTATTTCAGCATTTGACCCATGGTTCTGCCATTTGTCATTGCTGGATTGGTGCTTGAAGAGGGTTTTAAGCTCTGAAACCTAGATGCAATACCAGAAGTTCCTTGTTCCATGGCCCTTCACTATCTCTACCTTCCGAAAATGATACTGTCAAAGGCCAAACACTTCACTCTGCAGCTTCTCTTGACAGCCTGAAGCTCCTGCTCTGCCATAAATCAATCAGTGCAAAGGCCTGTTTCAAGCAAAATTGTCATATGTTTTCTTTACCCCTTCCATAACAATTTCCAACATCCTGCTTACCTTTGTATCTGGTGCTGCCAGGTGGATGGAAGCATGGAGAGGACTAGTCATGGGGATTCCAGGACACTCTCATTTGGGTTCCATCATCACTGGCACTGGCACTGGAGGGGAACACAAACAACGCCTGTGTGACCAGGTGGATGATTTGCTCAGTCTGGTGGCACAGCTAAAGACAGGAAGCTGGATGGTTAAGGAGCATCAGGGAGTCTGAGAAGGAGACAGACTGGCAGAACCTGCCTGCCTGAGACAGGAACAACCAGCAGAAAAAAAATATGATCAAGGGTCTCCTGTATCTTCCCCCCCCAGCAGGCAGAAAACAGTAGCTCCAAAGAAAGGAGTAAATGGATAAAAAGTAAAGTCCTTACTTGGGCAGTAGATGAAATCCCTCCCTGTCCACCTCACTCTTTCAGGTGCCTCTGTACAGTATGTTTGAGGCTCTGGAGGTGGAATGCCAGTCAACATGTGATGAGGATGAAGGTGCAGCTACACCAGAGGTGTTGACAGAGTCAGAAAGGCCTAAACAAGACATGACAACCACCTCTGTGAGGAAGAAAATATGGGTTGTAGTTGTAGGTAATTTCTTTCTAAGGACAACAGAGGGTCTAATATGCTGGATAAATGCTCCTCTTAGGAAAATCTGATGCCACCCTGGGGTCCAGGTCCAGGACAACTCCAGGAAATTTCCTAGCCTGAAAGGTTCTATTACACATTACGAGTCTTCCTTGTGGGTGGCAGTGGAGCCACAAAATCCCAATCCAAGGGTCATCCAAAGAGACTTTAGCACCTTGGCTTGGTTGGTAAGGGAATGTGGAGCACATAATTTTTTCCTCTATCCTTCCAGTTGCTGGCAAAAACAAGAAGTAAGAAACTGATGGAGCCAGTCTAATTCATGGCTTTGTGGCTGGTGTCACTGCCAGAATTTTGGTTTCTTTGACAATGGGATAGGCTACATGGCACCAGGCTTGCTGCCATCAGATGAGATCACCTTTCTCAAAAGGAGAAGGGGTTCTTTGCTCAGGAGCCAGCAGGGCTCATTGATAGAGCTTTAAACTAGACATGCCAGGGCAGAGGGATAATGCCTGTGACAAGCTGTGGGAGGAGGCACCAAGGTTAAAGGGACAGAGTACTAGTGAGGGCCCTCAGACAAGTGGCTCTAGAGGTGTTGACCCATTGGAGAGCATTGTAAATCTCTGTAGAGCCAGGGACACCTGGGATAATAGAAGCAATCAGGGAAACACCAGTGAAATACCTCAAAGGAACTAAGAGGTGCCCCTCTAAGAAGGTGACACAGCTGACAGCCCACCTGAAGGGCCTCTATACCAATGAACACAAAGACATGAGCTGGAAGCCACCATGCTTCTAGAAAGCTGTGACCTACTCGCCACTGCTGAACCTTGGTGGGACAGATCCCACGACCGGAGTGTGGCTAACAAATGGGAACCTTGTGGTTGGTGTCACTACAGGCCACTGAAGAAGGGGAACCAACTGATGAAGCCTTCCTCTCCAGCTGCAGGAGACATGGCACTCACAGGCTCTTGTCCTGCTGCGGGATTTCAGCCACCCTGACATCAACTGGGGAAGTAGAACAGCAAGCTGAAAGCAGTGCAGGAGAATGCTGGAATGCATGGAGGGCAACTTCTTCAGCCAGGTAATAGGCAGCCCTGCCCGGGGATTCAGTGCTGGACCTGATGGGCGTGAATGCAGGGAGCTAACGTGGGATAGCAAGATTGGAGGCAGCCCGAGCCACAGTGATCATGCAGTGGTGGAGTTCACACTCCTGAGGAATATGGGTCAGGCAAAGAGTAAAATCTGGACCCTAAAATTTAGGACAATAGGACCCCCTGGAAACTGCCCTCTGTTACAAGGCAGCAGAACAGAACTGGCAGATCTTTAAGGATGCTTTCCATAGAGTGTGAGAGCTCTTGATCCCCAGGAGCAAGAAATCAGGCAAGGAGGGCAAGAGACTGGTGTGGCTGAGCAGGGACCTGCTGGTCAAACTACAGGGCAAGAAGCAAATGAACAGGCAGTGGACACAAGGACAGGCAACCTGGGGAAAGTATAGGGATGAGGTTTGATTGTGTAGGCATGGGGTGAGGAAGGCCAAGGTACACCTGGAACTGAACCTGGCAAGACTCAAAGAATAACAAGGACTTTTACAGGATTGTTAACCAGAAAAGGAGGGTCAAAGGAAGAAGCAAGGCCATGAAGCTGGTAACAAGGGATGAGGAGAAGGCTGAGGTACTCAACAAATTTTGCCTCAGTTTTCAATGGAAAGCTCTCTTCCATGCCTCTCAAGTGGATGGACAGCAGGATGGAAACTGAGGGAACAAAATAAGAAAAGATCAGGTTTGTGAGGAACCTGAGGAGCCTGAACATACAGAAGTCTATGGGACCCAACAAGATACCTGCCAGAGTCCTGAGGGAATTAGCTGATGTAGTTGACAAGCCACCCTCTATGATATCCAAAAAGTCATGGCAGTCAGGTCCATACAACTGCAAAAGGGGAAAGGTAGCCATCTTTAAAAAGGAAGACCCAGGGAGCTACTGACCTGTCAGCCTGGGAACACCATGGAGCAGATCCTCCTAGAAGCTGTGCTAAAGCACAGCTTTAGGAGAACAGGGAGGTGTTTCAGGACAGCTTCACCAAGGACAAGTCCCGACTGACCAACCCAGTGGCCGCCTGTGATGGGGTGTGTTCATCTGTGGACAAGGGAAGGACTACAGATGTCAGCTCTCCGGACTTCTGTAAGGCCTTTGACAAGGTCCCCCTACACACCCTTTTTAAATTGGAGAGATATGGATTTGGTGAGTGGACAGTTCTGTGAATAAGGAACTAGTTCAATGGTCACATCTCTGGCTCAATGTCCAGAGAGAGATAGTGGTGAGTGGTGTCTCTCACAGGTCTGTATTGGCACCAATACTGTTCAATATCTTTATCAATAACACAGACACCAAAATTGAGTGCACCCTCAAGTTTGCAGATGACACCAAGCTAAGTGGTGCAGTCAACACACCCGAGGGACAGGACCCCATCCAGAGGGACCTTGACAGTCTTGAGGACTGGGCCCATGAAAACCTCATGAGGTTCAACAAGGCCAAATGCAAGGTCCTGCATATGCATTGAGGAAACCCAATTTATAAACTCCCACTATTTATAAAGGCTGGGGAACAAATAGCATGAGAGCAGCCCTGCCAAGAAGGACTTGGGGGCGCTGGTAGATGGGTCTGGCTGTGACCCAGCAGTGTGCACTTACAGACAGAAGGCCAGTTGTATCCTGGGTTGCATCAAAAGCAGCAGGGCAAAAAGGAGGTGATTGTCCCCCTTTGCTCTGCTCTTGTGAGACTGTCCCTGGAGAACTGCATGCAGCTCTGGGGTGCCCAGCCCAGGAAGGACAACACAGACCTGTTAAAGAAGGGCCAGAGGAGGGCCTGGAAGATGATTAGAGAGTGAAAACAGGCTAAGAAAGCTGTTCAGCCTGGAGAAAAGGCTCTAGGGAGACCTGAGGCCTTCCAGTAGTTGACCATGTTCTATAAGAAGGATGGGGACAAACTTGTCAGCAGGACCTATGTAACAGGACAAGGGGCAACCATTTTTAACTGAAAAAGGGTTGATTTATACTAGCACTAGGAAGAAGTGTTTACAATGAGGGTGTTGAAACTCTGGAACAGGTTGCCCACAGAGATAGAGGGTAGACAGCCAACCCTGCCAACTTTCAGGATCTGGCTTGACAGGGCTCTGGGCAACCTTATCTAGTTGAAAATGTCCTCACTCATTGCAGTGGCATTGGAGATGAGATTTAAACATCCCTTCCAAAACAAATTATTCTATGATCAGGATTATTTGTCCTATTTATGTTACTTTGCTTATATTAACAGTGGATTTCAGTTACCATTTAAAATACCCTGTCAGCTTTTATTGTCAATACCTTGAGTAATTTCATCTCAGCAAACTTAGTCATGCCTCTGTTCACTCCACACAGCACAGGAGCTGGTGTAGCTCTTTGGAACAGTTTAGGAACAGCTGACTCTATTTTCCATGTAGTACTGTGTCATGCTGAGCAAGCCAGAATTTTGGTATAAATGATTTATCAACTGCCCATATTTTTTCTGGATTGAATGGATTTCACTTTTTTTGGGGTGGTGGGAGAAGGAATGTTTTGAAAAGTTTTCATTTTGAATTTTGTGTGTGGTTTTTTTTTTCCTTTCTTTTTTCTTTTATAGTAGTAGTGGTAGCTTAATAAAGTTTTTTTTTTTTTCCTTTGTTATTAAGCTTAGGCCTGCTTTCTCTGTTCTCGATCACATTTCACAGCATTCAATTGATAGGTTGCATTTTCATGGGGGCTCTGGCATTGTGCCAGTGTCAAACCATGACACTAGCACATAGCAACCCATGAGCATCAACAGTTCTACAGCAAAGACCAACACATAGGAGAGATGTGAGCAACCTTTGAAGTAGCAAAGGTCACCGTTTACACATGGAAAGCCAGAACAGGCAGCATGCTCCACACACCTTTCCCACCTACCCCTTCTGCAGTGCAGCAGCTGAATGCTGTGTCCAGTCTCAGACCCCTCACTACAAGAAGGACATTGAGGTGCTGGAGCAGGGAAAAGTCTGAAGCACAAATATCATAAGGAGGTGCTGAGGGTGCAGGGGTTGTTTAGCCTGGAGAAAAGGAGGCTCAACAGCGACTTTATCACTCTCTACAACTGCCTGAAAGAGGGGGTAGCCAGGTCAGGGTCCATCTCCTCTCCCAGACAATCAGCAACAGGACAAAACGAAATGGCTTTGGGCTGTGCCAGGTGCAGTTCGTATTGTACATCAGGAAGTTTCTTCAGTGAAAGGGTAGTTATGCACTGGAATGGGCTGCTCAGGCAAGTGTGGACTCACCACCCCTGGAATTGTTCAAGAAACAACTGGACATGGCATTTAGGGCTGTGGTTTAGTTGACGTGGTGTTCAGTCAAAGCTTGGACTTGATCTTGGTGGTCTATTCCAAAGTTAATGATTCTATGATTCCATGATACTGCCTCCTCTTTCCACTACAAGCAAGTTTTCATACTTCTGCATGTGAACATCTACAAACCCACCACTACGTAGCCACTTCTCTTTCTCCCTCTACTCTCCCCTGAAGCTGCACCAGTCTGGGAACAGAAGGATAACCACATCCCACAACTCTTATGTCCTTGTGCCCACAACACTTACCTAACAGCACATCATTGCCATTAAAAGTTGCAGTGTAGAAATCCTTTGAATTAACCTCTTCACAGTTAGAAAATAGATAGACAACTCACAAATTGCATCAAATATGCCTGCATTCTGCTCCTCTCAGATTCTGAATCATGCCTGTGACAAAACCTTTCTTGCATGCTCCTTTATTTGTGGCATATAGATGTAGAGAAGGAAAATCAGGATTCTTATGGACCATCTGCTGCATGCTGTGCCTTAGCACTAGGCGCTGTTAGATTCCATTTTTGGCTGTTTTACCTACGGACGTTACTCACTCATTGCCAGCTTTACTCCTCTTAGTCTCAGCTGACTCAAGAACTGCTTTTCTCATGCTTCTCCTCCACCACCCAACACCCTCTGCAGCCATGAGAAAATAACTGCAGTCAGGGACTATAGAACACAGCCTGAAATTCTGCCCTGCAACTCTTCTCTGGGGCAGAGCCGGTGGGCCACCACCAGCTGGAGTAGGCACCCAGCCAACATACTAAAGCTCATCAGTAATCTCGGCCAGAAGCCCCATCCTGTGCTGCTCTGAGTCCCAACGATCCCACTCTGATAATTCAAAGTAAGCCTTTCATCTTGTCCTGAGGACCAGGCACACAGACCTTTCATGGTCATATTTTCAGGTTGATCCTTCTTACACACACATAACATTTGTCTCTCCCCCAGCAATTTCCAATAAATGATTGCAACCCTGATCGAGACATCTAATCAGGCACTGAATTCAAGACAAGAAAGGAAAAAACTCCTTGCATATATACGTGAGTTTAAGAAGATAAATTAAAATGTAACAAAACTCTTTAACCAGAGAGACACACAACAAAAATAATATACAGATATAATAACTTTTTATTTACGTAAGCTGAAGATGTGTATTTGGCTCAGGACTTTTTATCCATAATTTCAAAGAGACTGACTGCAAATAATATAAAAAAATAAAAAAAATGCAAAATTAATCAATATTTTCAAAATTGTCACAAATTTTGAGAACACTTGTATAAATCCTGCAAACTTTGTGTACCCTTAAAGGGGCATAATTTAGTTACCATATATAATGATATTTGAAAATACTAGTACTTTACCCTAAAGTTTCAACATAGACATATTCATGATTAGTGTAATTTCAAGAGGGTATCAAAAGTGATCATGGTTAGAAAAATATACATACTTTTGCTTCTGGAAAAGAAAAGGTAATTTGAAATACCCATCAAATAAAATACTAAATAAAGTCTCTCCACAGATTTTTTTCACAGTCCAAGATAAAATGGATGTTTATACACAGCTTATGCATTCTGTCATTTTCAAGGTAGAATCAGTTTCACAAGTACAGAAGAATAAAAACCTGTTACTACTCTTCAGACTGCTGGCTGCACCCACATGTGATTGTTCAG
Organism: Taeniopygia guttata; assembly: GCF_048771995.1. Lineage (NCBI taxonomy): Eukaryota > Metazoa > Chordata > Aves > Passeriformes > Estrildidae > Taeniopygia > Taeniopygia guttata. Next base: position 140,639,528 of record NC_133026.1, on the reverse strand, counting down.
GCAAGCCAAAAGAGCAGAGCCATTCAGTGATACCCAAACAAATCAGAAGAAAGGTATAGAAAATGCAGATGCACAAGAGCAAAGGAAATCACACTGGTAACATTGAGAGGAATAGTGACAAGTAGAAATAGACATGAACTCTTTAGTAGCATGCAGTAATTCCTACAGGAAAAATAATCCCACCACACTCCAAGTATTAAAAGGACACTTTCATGGTGCTTTTCATCAATTTTCAGAAGTAATATTAAAGATTACTATGTACTGGAAATAGCCTGGATTTAATTTGTTTCAGTGGATACAGTTTGTTGCTGTGCTTCAGTTCATGGCAGTGTTAAACTTCAGTTGCACACACACAAAGAAAAACAACCCCAAACTTTCAAGGTTTTAAAGGGAAATGAGATAGGAATAAATTTTCAAAAACATGTGCTTTCACTACCTGAGTGCATTGCAGTAGCCAACAAAGCAAAGATTTGGTTATTACTTGTTAAAATGAATTCTGGCGTAAAGAAGGAACTCAGAAGAGCAGCATGGCACTTGCAACAGTAACTGAAATTAAAGTATAGTGACAGATCAAGATCTGACATCCTTTACAGTGTCCTTTTAAGTGTCAACAGACCAGTATCTTAGCTACAACTGAAACAAAACAGATGCAAATCCTAATGAAATAACCAAATCAAGAATGTTACAATATTTCACAGTTATAGAGTCTATGGAACTACTGAACAGAAAAAAGCATGAAGGATAATAGCAGCATATGGTTTACAGTTTTCACTTCTCAGTTTATTAATATTAGTGGTGCACTCAGCAATGCATAAAGCAAGGAAAGAAATTCTGTCAAAACTGGCAATTATCTACCACGTCAACACTTAATTATGGTCCTTGTAAACAGCTAACTCCTTTTTGAACTTAAATTGCAAAGAAAAGAATATTTACATATAATATATATATATAACCACAAAACCAAAATTAAGTTAAAACCTTATCAAGGAAATTGCATTTTGAGGAGAACATAATACAATATTAAATAGTACATGTCCAAAGATTTTGAAGGCATTGTGATTTTCATGCTTTCTTCCTCCAGTCATTTTACCCTGGATTTTAATAGAATAAATACTTCATTTCAGAGTAAATAAGTGGAAATATGATAGAGCAGCTCCGGTAAAGAATAGCTCCACTACTGAAAATTGCTCGAGGTGTGGTGATCCAGGACTCTGACTTAAAGCAAAAATAAACAGCATACAAGGCCACAGCAAAGAAGTGGCCAATCAGTACCATTGGTTTAGGAGATAACCTGCATTAAAAATAAACAGATAAAACTAGTAAATAAACAGAATCAGAAAGAACTGAAAATTTTCCATTTTACAGATTCAGATCTCCACTCACAATCCCCTTCTGATTTAGGCAGATCTGCTCCTCCCAACTCAACTGAAAAATACAGACTTGGTTCTCTTTGGCTGCTCCACACTCTGCATTCCCTTCTACAGCACAGCCAACGTACACTGCTGCTTTCCCTTTATTTCTAGTTCTCTCAATCTACCTCTTACTATTTGTCTTCCTCCAGGGGAATATTTTAAATAGGTTTTTCAGTTTTAGCTCTCAGTCCAAAAGGAGAGAAATATAAAAGCACACATTCTCCTGTGTTCAGAGTAGTAGGGTTTACTGTGCATTCACAAGTTTCTGAAGGGTCATTCAAACACCTTCAGCTAGAGATTTCCCTGTTCCTTACAACTTTTTATGAGAGGCCTCACTCAAGAACACTCTCAGCTTGTCAAGTATGAAACATCTCCACCCTCTAAAAAGGAGTTGGCACTTAAAGACACAGTTTCTAATAAAGCTCCAACCTTCAGTATAATCTTGAAATCTAGGCTCATGTGGGCCATCCACCTGATGGGGAGCAAAGCAGATTTCTCAGGGGCTCACAATAACCACAGCCAGCACAGTGAACTTACACTGAGAGCAATCCAACGGGACCTGTGACACATTCTCCTCCAAGTCTGAAGTAATGGAAACAGGCTTTCTTTAGCTGATGCAAGGAATCTACAAAATTAATTAAAATTAATAAAACAAATGTAATCAACATACACCGAAAAATTTTTCTGCATGCACAATACTGATATTAAATCCAGGACTTTGGTAGCAGTTCTGTTTTAATTCAGCTGGACCTCAAGCTGCTTTTATTTATACAAAGGATAGTTCTACAGAATATCTACATATTTTTGTATTAACTGACTATTGTTTTCTTTGGAGTTTTTCTTATCAAGACTTGCCTTCACACTGCTAAAACTCTGTCTTAAAAAACTAGGCAGAGAACACAAGAAAACTTATTAAAACTCTGATTGATATATTTTTAAATATAACAATATATATACACACACAGATATCCCCTTCTCAGTCATATTTATTTACCAAGTTGTAATTAATCAGAGACTAACTGTAAGATATATTTACCATCTGTGGCAGCAAAAAGCTCATAAAGTGCCTGGGCAAGAACATTCACTACAAAAGAATGAGATTTTTTTCTTGACCAGTAAAATATTCTTTTTGCCTGAAAAAAAATAAGAAAAAGAAGTACTTCTGTCAGTAAATGCAAAGGATAAGTCAAAAGATTCCCACAGAGGTGAGATGACAAGAGCCACGCTCATGGACACGCAGAAGGGATTTAGTGATATGCGGGAGTGATTCTAAGCTAGGGCATTAAGGAATTTCAAAAACTTGTTGAACGAGTTATGCAGGCTCCCCTTAAGTTAAATATAGGGGGGAAAAGGTAGCTCCAGAGCATGTTCCTCATCCTGCAGAGGGTGTCTGGGATACAGCTGAAACTTGAAGGATAATGCTCAGCTAGCTCCCTCAATTGACTGGTAATAAACAGGAGATGACAAAGTCTTAGGTGACTAGCTGCCATAAAAATATCTGCATGTAGTCAGGTAAGTCCTGAACTGTCCTGGCATTCAGGGTTCCTCTAAATGCTTCTCAATTGTCAAATACACTTTTTGGATCATCTACTTGTAGTCTACAATTATACTACCTGTAATTTAGCCAAGACAATATGCCTACCCCATTAAAAGCAGTAAACACGTAAATAAGAAATCTTATTATCTACTCATCAGAATTTTGGGACTAAGTATCACTGAAAAAATAAACCTTGCATGAACACTGATGGAACAGATCCTGGGAAAGAAGGATCCTTCTAACTTACTACCCCAGATTAATGCAGCAGGCAAGAGGCCAGTGGAGGCTCAGATGTCTCTTGAAAGACTGGGTACACAAGCTCATAATTTTCCAAGTTCCACTCACACAAATGTAATGGTTCAAACCCACTACATTATGATCAATCTGGTTAAAAATACCCTATTAAAATGGGAAATCAGGTTATCCTAGCAAAGCACCCTGACTAGACACAGCACACCAATCTCCTTAAGTAAAACACAGCAGGTCAGTGTGCCAAATTTTGAAACTGACTCTTACCACACAGCACAGCAGTCACAGACTAGAGCTCCACTGGTGAATGTCTGATATCTGATTATTCTAGCCAAAGCTTTGAAAACTGCTATGCCTCACCAATAACTTACTTGTCACTGAGTTGCATAAAAGTTAGCATTGTGTCACTGAATTGCAGTGGAAGCTATCTAAAACAAGTCCAAAATAAACAATCACCTTAAGAACATCAGAATCTTCATAAAGGTCTGGGATATCCTGGAGCAAACTTCTCCATATTTTAACATCATTTAAAATAACACTCATTCCTCCACCAGTTAGAGGATGTCTTATATTATAGGCATCTCCTAAAAGAAGAACACCTAGGTAGAAGAGAAAAAACAAGAGGATACTGCACAACCATTATGGAATCTTAAAGTCAAATCTTCTATTAAAAACATCAAACTTACTAAGAATTCATTCCTACCAGAAAATAGATGTATAACAACTAGAAAATAATAATTAAAAAAAACAAACCAAAAAGTATGTCTTTAAATTAAAAGACTTTAAAAAGCTTTAAGATAATCGAGGTCAAACTATTTTTCCCTATGGGTATGCATGTTCATGTGTTAAAGAACACAATATTAATTTCTTTAATTTTTTATTATTTTTCTTAGGCTACACTTGTATAAGCTTGAGCAATGATGTAAATTAAACTTGGAGATAAAGTAGGCACTGACTACACATTGACACATCTGGTGTCAATGTAAGCATTCCTGTTAAATTTTGCCCAAGTTACACAACTTCAAAATACTATTTTTTTTAATAGAAGATTTATGTGACAGTTGTATTGAACAACAAATATACATCTAAGACAACAAAGTCCTACGTCTCAGAAGATGCTTATAATGTCTTTTTTCTTCCTTTTATTTCATAATACCCACCTTTCTTGTTTACAGCTGAGGGAGGCAAGAAGCTGGCTGGCATAGTCCTTAAACGATCATTCTGAACTGCTATTAAGAATGGTTCCTTTAAGTGATCTGCAACAACCAAATATTTTAGTTACAGTAGTTAGACAAAGATAATTTGTATACAATCCATTTTAATCTCTTTGAGCTATCACAGTCATAGAACGGTGTGGGTTGGAATGGGACCTTGAAGATCATGCAGAGTCAACCCTCCTGCCATGGGCAGAGACACTTTCCCTAGACCAGACTGCTCAGAGCCCCATCCAACCTGAACTTGAACATCTCCAGGGATGTGGCAGCCACAACCTGTTTTAGTGCCTCACCACCCTCACAGTAAATAATTTGTTCCTAATACCTAATCTAAACCTACTTTCTATTTAACTCATTCCCCCTTGTCTGGTCACTGATGCCCTTGTCAATAGTTCTGCCCCATCTTTCTTGTAGATCCCATCAGGTACTGGAAGGCCATAATTAGGTCGCCCAAAGCCTTCTCTTTTCCAGACTGAACAAAGCCAACTCTCTCAACCTCTCCTCCTAGGAGGAGCCTTCCATCCCCCTGGTCAACTTAGTGGCCTTCTCTGGACTCATTCCAACAAGTCAATGTCCTTGTGCTGGGGAGCCCAGAGCTTTATATAATCCTTCTGAATTGCTGACCTCACAGCTGTGAGCTGAAGAAACGTCTGTGTGTTGTGTGGTGTGGAACCAAAGAAGGGTGAATGGTTCCTGAAACAGTGACTGCGCACACTGAAAAGGCCACACAGTTCTGTTAAGTCAGTGAAATGTGTCTCCTTTATTTTTGACATATTTAAATGCAATAATTCTCTAGAAGTCTTTCCAGACTTACCAGGTAGTTGTGGATGAATGGTCTCAATCATGTACTCTTTTAGATTTTTTGGCATTTCCCCTCGAATATCAACAAGGACCCGAGTTTCAGTTGAAGAAATCTTATAGATTAGCACTGGACTTGTTTTAGCTAAAACAAGTTCAGCATAATTAGCTTTAAACTGTGATGCATCCTTAAAAAGGTAAGAAGGAGAAGAAAGATTGAGACTGATTAATGAAAGGGTATTAAATATCAGACATACAAAATAATTTTTAAAAACATTTTAAAATAAAATCCTGTATCATATTAAGTTTGTTATTATTATCTTAAATTAAGAAGTGTTTTCAAAAAGGAAGTTCTGAATTTCAGTGTAGTAACAATTCTTTTGCCAATAAATTTTAGTATTTACTAGAATCACTAACTTATCAATTTCATTTGAATGCCTCACCAAGACTTAATATATGACAATAAAAACCTAACATAACATAATCAATGTAGTAGTTTTCAGTAAGATAACTTTGTTTTCATAAAGAAAGTAGTGGGAGGAAAAGAAATCCACTAGTATAAATATAATTACTTGGACACACCAACTGAAGATTAATCACAGGGCCCTGTCTAATAAGGTCTTAAAGGAGATTCCAAAAGTAGACAAACTTGGGCAGCGCTAGCTGGATTAGAAGACCCAAAAAGTACTGGAGTTTCTACCAGTCAGTGTTCCCACGCTAGTGAAAATTCTGTTCGCTTCAGCTCATTCTCCCTCTATTATTTTTGCTGTTAATGCATCAGGCAATGCAGCAAACACAGAGTGAAAGAACCAGACAGGATTTCTACCTGGATTCTCCAACCACCCAGCTACCAACCCAGATTCTCAGTCCAAAACCAGGACACTACCTTCTCTCTTGAAGTTTGTAGGTCCTGAAGGCAAACATGTTTATAGAGGTTACAAGGTACCCCACCTTCAGCAACAGCATAGTGGTTTATGTAGTATTATACATTAAAGTTACCTTCAAAATGCAACCAACAAAATGGGATGAAACAGTAACTTTGCTGGACACCAAGTTTTTCCTGAATTTGGAGAAAAGTCCATCAGCTACAACTATAAGTGGAGCATGAAGTTCCTGCAGCATAAATTAAAAATAAAGATAAGACACCATCAATTTTGTTTCAGAACAATGAGAACCAATGCCCAACATATGTATTAAGAAATAACTGTGGAGTTTGCCTTCCTTGTATTCATACTTATCTATTTGCTACACAAGCTGATCTAACAATATACTCCAGCTTTTTTAGAAAACATAGCTATGGGAACTTGGATTAAAAAATACAATAAAGAGGAGTATTTGCTCCCTTCAGGTTGTAATGCTCTTCAGAAAAAAAAAAAAATTAAAGAACTGTGTATAAGCAGCTAAAGAAAACCAAACCAAAGGATAACAAACTGACAAGCTGTAAGCCCATAGGCTCTTCTTTAAAAAGCCACACAGGGAACTCCAAGCAGTTCTGAATTTACTTGGGAACGATAACAAATAGTACATATATGGACAAAATACAAATCTGAAAAAACTGATCAGGTTCAGCCTGAAGGTCTGTACAAATTCTTAATGTTTAAGAGTTCTTTTTAAACATAAGCAAATAATTCCAAATACTAAAATGTATTTTTATGCCTTTTATGGTCATATAACAATATTATTATATTAGGAAGCATGTAAAGGTAGGCATTTCTTTCTACCTACAGCTTTCTCAGTGTCAATATGTTCAGTGATTGAACTTCAAAAGACAATGTATTTACAACAAGCATTAGCCTTAGCTTTCAGTGATTTCATATATGCGCCATAAGCAGTAAAAAGTATTTCGTCTTTTAAACTTCCAGTCTGTAAGTAAGGCAAAAAAAGCATACTGTGTTTCATTAGTACTCCTAGGAAATCTTTTACTATTGTATGGGCAAGTCACTGTGAGTGAGGTCCTCTATGAGGAGTTGCCACCAATATTGGAGTGAATTCATAAAATCATAGAATATTTAGAGTTGTGGGGGACTCACAAGGATCTTCAAGTCTGACTCCACTTGGTCAAACAAACCTTCACATCTTTTACTGTGTGAACGGAAGTTGGACAAAATCAGATGACAATAGATATGAGTATGGTAAAACATGTTTTATGGTGTCTGTGCTTATAGAAGTGAGATCCTGAGTAGAGTTACCTCTACTATGGATTCACCTCTTTGCCATGGATTCCTTGTTTGGATGATTGTGAACTCTAATTTTTCCTGCTATTAGACCAAAGTCACCTGTCCATATCAGTTTCCTGCTGTCTAATGAGTAGAACACTCATGCTATAATTCTTCCACAGACAACACAATTAACCTTGAGTCTATTCAGTTGCCTAGTTTTGAAAAAAAACTGTAAGTCGACCTTTAGCATACTGGCTAATTTGAACCTCATTTAAGAGAATAAAAATTTCAGAGGTAAAGTGGTGGAGAATGTAGGATGGAAAGAACAGAAAAACACATAGACACAACACAGCCTCTTTTCTTTATAAAAGCAGGCTAAGGAATATAAACAGGCTTGAGTTTGGGGGTTTTATTCAGCTAAGAGCTTCCTAGCTGTAAAAACTGACAGGTAGGGAAACATAGTAAATAGAAACGCTTAATAGAAATTCCTTATATACTAGATTTCTAAAATCAAAGGAGATGTAAGCCAGCAAATGAAACAGCTTTTTCCAGCCACAGAACTTCAGCATTCAGACCAAAACATGAATTTGTTTATCCCCAGTATACAGACAAGAAACTTAAGGCCTTTACAACAACATCAAGACTTTTATAAAAGATGTAGGCTAGAACACTGGTCATCAGTGTTCAAATAAGTCACCCTCAAAATTACAATAACATCCGTAAGTGTGTGAAGCTTAAAAACAGAACTCAAAACAAAAAATGCACATTCCCCTTCTACCCCTCAAACAAAATAAAACAAAACCACCCTTCCATGCTCCTGGATGATAAAGCAAACTGAATTTGGGAAACAAATCCCAACAAACACCCCTCTCCCTGCAAAAAATCCTTCTCCTCTCCCAACTCCCTGTCTTTCCCATACCCATGATTCAGTGGTTTATTCTCCTAGAGTGGATTTCCTAATACAGTTTCATTCATATTACAGGCAGGCAAGACAAACCAAGGAACACGACTTGGCACTCACTCCTCCAGCTACCTCAAGAGGGGTCAAGGATATTGTTACTTGTCTGCTCTGTTGCAGCACTAAGCTGTTAAGTGGGCTGAAATGGCACTTGCCTGAGGACAGTCTAAAACCAGCTTGGCCCTCTACGGCTTTGGCAAGTACTTTTAAAAGGCTCTCTCCTATACGGTTCTATGCCACCAGTCCCATTTCTAAATGACTTAGAGATGGAAAGATGTCAGAGATCTCTGATGTTAGATATCAGAGCAGGATCTTCCAGCTACTCAGGAACTTTCCCCATCTAGTATGGAGGGGAGCATGGCATAGGCAGATTCCCATCTTTCCCATCAGAGTACATCTACAAAACTTTAGGCAGCAAAGGAACTTCGAAGTCCACAAAGATCACAAATTTGGTTTTCCTAGAGAATAGGCAGCATATCCAGAACTTCAGTACAGGGGCTCTACCCATACTGGTCTCTCCTAACTTCACACAGTTTCATAGCACTTAGCCAACAGTTTACCATTAAAATATGCCAAAATTCTCTTTCTGACATCCAAGAAATGACAAGACAGAGCTTTCACTAGCAATAGGTAACTTTTTCATTTTCAGTCCCTCACTAGATGGTGGAAGTATATGTGGACATGCAGACCACTAGACAGCTGGAACACAAATCTTAATACATTGTTCTTTTCACCAGGAACTTTTGAAAGATTTTAAAGTCCAGACATATGAATAATGAAACAAATAATGAACTGTATTCTCCAGAGAAAGCAGAACCTTCATAAGAAGTTATAACAAGAATTCCCATATTCCCAGACTGTATGCACTAGAAAATAATCTCCCTTTATTGAATTCTTTTGCTTACTTGATAACTACATTATTTCTGTACCAGTGCTCTGAAATACAAGCTTTTAAAAAATTATATATATAAAGCAACCCTCAATTTTCTCAACAGTTTAACAAAGATTGTAACAGAAAGCTCTTACCTTAATGTCACCAGTTTCTTTGTCCTTGTACTGAACGCCCACAACACAGTCATCTTCCTCAAGTAACTGTAACACAGTCCCTTCGATGAATTTTGCACTGAAATGACACAGAGGGGTTAAAACAGAAGAGGATTAATGATGCCAGCATTTCAAGGCACTAGACATAGATAGGAAACCAAATTTTCAATAATGTTGTCTCTGCCAACATTGTTTATATTTCACAAAAAAAGGGTTCTTGGAACACTTTCTGAAGCTGCATTATATATCAAAAAGTGTTGGTCGTAAATTTCACTTTTTATCAAAACCTTTGGTTTGATAACTGAATATTTTAAAAACCTTACTGTTTATCATAAACATCCTGTCACTTAGTAGAGTCCCCAGGTGTGCCCCATAGCCCTGCGAGAGATGCTGAGAGCAGTTTCACACCTAGTAATGGTCAGAAATCAGGGAGCTGAGCGAGTCATCCCTGCTAAAAGCTAGGAATTGCTAACAGTGCAGTGAGAACTAACTCGGAGGAGAATTACAGAGCAGAATCAGCAGCACTTAAACCCTTAATACGAACACTAGATAAAAGTCAGGCACATAATTCTTAGAGCAGTCAAAACTAACCTAACCTGCTGAGGACACATATCTAGTTTGTCACCTCAGGAATTTCAGATAGAGTTCTGGTTTCTTTATATTTATGCTTTTAAAGTTCTGCTAACACTTATGTTTGAGTGGAGCAACCCTGCTTCAACCTCCCAACCAGAGTTATTCCGAGTTCAGAAATTAAATCTCTGTAAACTTATATTCTTTGTTGGGTCTGGGCTGTTAGACCTGATCACAGCACTTCAGACTTAGCAGCTCAAAACGGGACACTGAATCTTTCACAAATATTCCATATCCAGATGGAATTCCACAACTTTAAGAACTGAGCTAAAGGTGCATGTGAGAATACAACAGCTTGCTATTTTAGGCTCTTAAAAGGAATACAAGCATCTCAATGTCTTTTTTTTTCCCTGGCATCCAGTACAGGCATTTCAGAGCAGCTCGTGACTGGCTTAATTGGACAGGCAAGAGGCAAGTTGGCTGTATCAAAACATGAATGGTTATGAGTGAGCACTCAACAGAAACCTCAACAGCAAGGATTGCAGCAGCATGCCAGGGAATCAAGAGTCCTGTAGATCCTATCAGCTCTAAGTTTCTCTTATAGCTGTCAGTTCAGTTACCTAAGAAAAAGTGCTCACTTTTTCTTGTCGTTCTCATCCACTATAAGTGAGTTTATAATTACATACAATTATTTTATTATTATAAACCAACAATTCCCTACCTCTTTCTGCTGCAAAAATAAATTTACTGATCTGAAATACATCCATACTGCTTTGTGCTTATAAAGAGGATATACAAATCTGTAACAATTATCCCCTATATCTTCAATAGCTTTATAATAAAACCCCAAATCTCCTGGCACTATTAAGAGCTCTTGATCTTTCACTGCACAATAAACGTACAGTTTTCTACGCCACAAATTAAATGGCAAGCAAGAATACACAAAACAAACATTCAAGAGTGTGTGGAATATGGGAAAGAATTTCATTCAAGTCACAAACATGATTTTTGCAAGTTTTTGTTTCAAAGACTGCGTACAGCTACTGGAGTTTTTCCCACAAGTTGAGCACTCAGATGCCCAAATTTCATTGAACTTAAGAGCCTCAAGAAGGCTTTAGCTTTCAGAGCTAGTGAACACAGTCACCATTAATTTGAACTGTACTACAGAGCTCCTATCTTTAGTGCCACTTTTAGTAATTTGTATGATATAACAAATATGAAAGGAGAAAGCAATGATCCAGCTCAGAATAAGATATTAGGTAAAAATATGGTAATGCCATATGTCCCTTGTAAAGGGACATTATGATATTCTTAGGGAAAAAAATTTAGGGGGGGGAAAAAGATAATACAAAAAAAATGCCACACAGAAAGCAGCCTCTAGAATATATTCTATTTCAATAAAAGTTTACTTTTCATCTCTTTTAGAGCTGAAAGAAAACAGTTAAGAGAAAACACCAATTTTTTCTTTTAATTATGAAAAATTGTCTTCAAGATTCTGGAACTGGAAAGAGCTATTTCTGTTTAATGCTCCTTTTTAGTTACTTTGGCTTACTTGTTTTCAAAAAAGAACGCAAAACAACATACAAATGTAAATGCTTGATTTCTATCATCACTGATAACATCAGTGGAAAAGCTACATGCTACTGCCCAGTGCAGGAGGGTTGGACTACCTGACCCTTAAAGGTCATCTCTACTAACCAAAACCGTTCTGTGATCTAACAAATAGTGCCAGATTTGCCACTTGTGCCTTGTCTAAAGAAGTTCTGTGCACTGCTCACCAAGAAGAGATCACTATTTCTGGTAAAATGCGAAACCCAAGAATCAGCAGAAGAGAATCAACCCTTCACTTGTGAATTGTTCTCTCACACAGATGGGTAAATAATTATCTTGCCTAATATTTAAAGCCCATACTCCCTTAAAGATTAAGTTGTCCCAAGGTGTGATATATATATATGATGTGTATGGAACTTAAGAACTTGTCTACAGAGAGCCGAGTGAGTAACTACAGCTGCTCCTTTCTCTCCCTTTTGTTCATCATAGTCCTCCATGTTGGGAAAAGGTTAAGGAATTTCATGGAAATGATGGGAGCAATGCTTCTTAATCTCTGGATCCAACTGTGCTGTTCACAACGTGACTTACTTGGGCTCCGCCATAGCTGCCCTTCGGAGACCCATGATAAACTGCCCATGATGAAAAGATCTTCCACTGGCCACACGCCCGTCTTCAGACGTTGGATAAGGAATCTCAACCTCCAACTTGCTCTCTAGATCGTGAATTATGTAGCCATTTACTATTTGTGAATCAATACCTTCTACTGCATCTGCAAGATAAAAGCCAACAGATGGGTTAAAACAAGTCTTTAAGAAAGCCTAATTATTTATTAATTATTTCTTTAAATAGGGTCCAATTTTCTTAATCAAAATACACATGTTGAAAGAAGAATATTTTTAAAGTAGCAAACTCAAAATACACAAGCGATTTTAATTCAAATGTTAAGTGCAGATAATGTTTTTCTTAATTTTTCCTGTAGGAATGCTTTTACTATAGAGTATAGTAACTCTTGTGTTACAGATCTATTGACACTTTGAAATGTACCCACCTTCAAGACCCAAGTCTCGAAGAGCATTAAATCCTCCAGGCTGCAGCAATTCTCCAACTATCCTGTCAGGCTCTTTCAGATCCCTCTCTATCACAGTCACCTTCCTTCCATCTCTTGAAAGCACCGTGGCCAAGGAAGAACCAAGGACACCTGATCCCACAATGATAATTTCTGGATCATATTGGGGTGACAGTGTTGTATTTGGAGCGGTGTCTGTCAGATATACGTCTGAGAAGTTCACTTCTCTTTTACCCTTTAGAAAACAAAGCCAACAAAGTTACACATGCCAATGGGATACATACCATAACCTTATCAAGAGGGCTGACTTTGGAGCAGCTCTACTCTGAGCCAGGGTACTGAGGGTGCACTGGTAGTTGGAAGGCATCTTACAGTTTAGTTTTGTCCAAAATTGAATCTGCTATACTCTACAAGACAACAAAAGCACAACAAGAAGAGAAAAGAAAAACCAACACTGCTGCAAATCAAGACCCTGGCTAAAACCTGCCCTCCTGATCCAAGACAAACCACAAACAAAAGTGCCAGAGATTGAAAGCTGCTCTAAAAGGCAGTAAGAAAAGGCTGTCCCATATTCTTGTCCTATAAAGTAAGACTGATACCTTCATGCCAGTGAACCACTCCAGCATGGAGGCCTTAGCACTTTTTAATTATAAAGGTATTTGATTTAATGTATTTCTCTGGCAAATATACCCCTTATAAGGTAACCTACCTAACTAACAAAACAGGAACTTATGGTAATATTCAGAATGAAAGTGTCAGCAGAAGCAGTTGCCTGGGAAATGCTTTTAAGAAGTAGTCCTGAAACGAAAACTCATGTAACATCTAAAAGTATAAGCAAAATCACCATTCATCTACATTTAAAGCTGTTAAGAATTGACATATATTGGACTGGACATCAGTTAATACAGAAACTGGTATCTTAAATCAGCGCAGTTATAGAACCTTCCCAACAGCACCTAATCACATACACTTCAAAGTGAAAAACAATTTTAAGGGAAACTCCAGTGCAAAGCTGCAAATAATTTCTCCAGCTCTTAGTTGAGAGTTCAATTCAGTCTTTCACAAATGCCTCACCACTGCAGTGCTGACACTGGTAAAAATACGACTATATCAGTGAAACACAATGACACCAGAATTTTTAGTGGCCTAGTACCATGTTTATATCTACAATGCAGCAAGAGAGTGCAAAACTATCTGAATTCAGGTAACACAAGAAATTGGTAAAGGCAGGCTTGAACAGAACAAACAAAATAAAAATCAAAAACCTTTGACTTGCAGCCAAAACCAGTTTCATGTACTTCTGTGTGAGGGGTCAGTGCTCCAGAAGCACACAGGAAAGTACCCAAATAGTGCTGACCACAGATGTACTGGATATCTATGTCCAGTTCATAGTCTCGGATGGTAGGACTCCAGCTAAGCTCCAGGCACCAGCTACAGCTCTCCACTTGTTCCACAGCAAGGCTCATGCTGGGCTCAAGGAAACAGACTGACTATCTGAGCAGGTCCTGTACCTATTGTACAAGCAATAGGTCAGCAGTCATTTTCCAGTAACTCTATCTGCAGTTGTATAAACAAATGTGTTTTATCCGAAAGTATTAGTAAGCTCATCAGAAAGTTACAAAATGGCAGAGGTTGAAAAGGGTTTCTGGACATCATGAGGTCCAAAGCCCCCATTCAAGCAGGGTCAGAGCAGACTGGCCTGGGCCCTATTTCGGATACCTCCAAGGATGGAGACTCTTACACCTCTCTGGGAATGTGACAGTGCTCAGTCACCCTGACAGTAAATAGTGCTTCCTGATGCTCAAACATCCTCTGTTTCAGTCTGCGCTCATCACCTCTCATCCTGTCACAAGGCACTGATGGAAAAAGCCTTGTCACAGTCTTCTTTGCACCCTCCCTTCAGGTATTTACATACAGCTTTCTATAATCCCGGCTGGACAGTCACTCAGCTTCGTCTCATAGGAGAGATTCTCCAGTCCTTCATTTCTACAACAGACTGGCAACTGAAGATATTTTTCTGCTACTACGATAACCTTTTACTCATCTTTCTTAAAACATATTTGTTTTGATGCTAGAAAACCCCGGTCTACTAAAGTAAGGTTCACTCTTTATTTTGCCATCCAAAACCAAGACAAAATATGACACATCAAACATCCAGCATCTAAAGACAAATCCTGTCCACCCCTTTCTTAGCTCTTTTCCCTTACCAGGGCAGAGGGTCAGTGGCCAGAGAGAAGAGAAGCAGGACCTTTCACCTCACGGGCCACGTCTGAATCCAACTTACCTTTCTGGATTTGGGTTGTTCAAGTTGTTGAGACGCCGGGGTGGGTTTGGCCCAGAAGAAGCCAACCAGAGGCAAAGCTGAGAGCACATCAGAGACCACTCCCAGCTGCGACTTCTGCTTCTGCTGGTGCCGCTGCCTGGGCCCCCTGAAGTGGTACCTGTACGACAGCACCAAGCCGAGCGAGAAAAACACCAGCACGGAGAGCAGCACCTCCTTATTAGCGTAAGTCATGAGGTCTCCACACTTTTTATACACGTAAATGAAGGAAGCGATACCCAGAAAGGTCCACATCATGAGTCAGGTCAATGATCTCGGCTGTTGCTCCAAAGCTTCGCCGCAGATGGATGCTGCCGAAAATAGGGTTTTGTGGAAGAGAATGTAAAATGAAAAAATGTATCTATAGCAAAGCGACGATTTCCTTTTCACTGGAAGGTGGGGAGATTCCAATGGGAAAACAAGGAGCCCCAGAAGAGGAACAAGCCCCACCTCGCCAGGCTGCCACAGGAGCTTGGACAGAGGTTCCGAACCGGAAAAAAAAACAGTATACAAAATGTCTTCTCAAGAGTCCCCTCCCGGACACGCGAGTCCCGTGTCCCCGCCCCCGGACACCCCTCCGCCGTGCCCAGCCCCGCTCGGTGCCGGGACTCCGCTCCGCTGGCGACGGCGATGCTGCCGGAGCCCTCACGGCCGGGATGAGGCAGCGGCGCCGGCGCGGGGCGGTGGTAGGACGGTGCACGCCCAGGGGGGTGCGGCTGTGCTCTGCTCTACCTGCCCGCCCCGCGGCACCCCGCAGCCGCCTCACGGAGGGAAGATGCGGTGCCGCTGCCTCCCTCCTTGACCCGCTCCCGGCAGCCGGCGGCACCTCGCGGCTGGAATGGGGCTGTGGGAGGGAACCAGGGGCAACAGGCGCGCACGGCGGGGGCGGCCCCGCCGCCATGCTAATGAGTAACGGCCGCCGCCGCCCCGCGGGCACCGCGCGCCCGTGCCTCAGCGGCGCCGGCCAATCGGCGGCGCTATGCCGAGATGGCGCTATGGCCGCCGGCCAATGGGAGCGCAGGGAGGGCGGGGCTTGCGCCCGCCGGGCGATGTGACGCGAAGGGCGGGGCGGGGTTGCCGTGGGGACGGGGGAGGGCGGTGCCGCTGAGGGGCGCTGCAAGGCCCAGGGCACCGGGCGGCGTAGCACGAAAGAAAGCACCGCCCATGGGAGAAATCAGAGTCATGGAAGGGTTTGGGTTGGAAGCGACATTGGAAGGCTGGACAGCGACACCTTCCACTAGCCATGATTGCTCAAATCCTCATCCAGCCCAACCTTGAACACTCTCAGGAATTAGGCATCCAGAGCTTCTCTGGGCAGCCTGTTCAATGCCTCATCACTCTCACAGTAAAGAATTCCTTACTAGTATCTAATCTGAATCTACTCCCCTTTAGTTTGAAGCCATTGCTCGTTGTCCTGTCACTCCATGCCCTTGCGAAAGGTCCTCTCTGGCTCTGCTGCAGCCCCTTTACACAGTGGGTAGTGCTGTAAGGTCTCCACAGAGTCCTCTCTGGGCTGAACAACCCCATCACTCTTAGTCTGTCTTCATAAGAGAGGTGCTGCTTCTCCTCTGATCAGCTTTGTGGCCCCCATCGGGCCTCATCCGAATGCATTCATGTGTGTATTGTGTCACTCCGGGTGAGGTCTCACCAGCGCATAGCCAGGGAGCAGAATCCCTTCCCTCATCCTGCTGGCCACTCTGCTTGTGATACAGCCCAGGATTAACCTGAGCTTCCTCTTTTAGCTTTGAATTCCTCAAGTGCGCTAACCTGTGGTCCTCCCGTTGCACCAAGAGGGACTTTTCTTGGGCTATGTACTTGTTGCAATGCACCAATGTCTGTCTATCACAGCATAACAATATTTAAAAATGAAGAACCTGTGAAACATTATAGGATTGCAGCAAGAACTGATGAAAGAATAATCGCAACCAATCACACTCACATGGAGCTAAAGGAGATGAGATCTTTCTGGTTTGACATGTTTGAATAAATCCAGTGTGACACTTTTGAATAAATTCAGGTGAAACTGGAAACCCAAAGAGATGGGGCTTTGGTTCACTCATTGGATCAGTCAGTTCAGGCAAAAAATAAAGATCCTGGGAACTAAAGACATCAAACACAGATTTATCTACTTGGTAATAACATGGGTCTCATCCAACAATGCTGGTTATTCCTTCAACAATGACATTAATTCTGGTGCAGCAGTAGCATCCAGAATCATAGATATCTATCTGTAAAAACATGTTCACAGCAGGAGCTGCTTTTCCCCAGTTTGAACAAGGATTATTAGAGCTGTCAACAAGTTCTCGCTGGAGATTAATTTCTTAAATACATCTGCACTTGATTTCCTATGTTCAGTTTATAAATATTCCTTGTGCCTGCTAAAAATGTATTTTCCTTATGGTCCAATCTCCACAGATCAAGTTAAACCTTCTGGGCTGTTTCATGCTAGAGACCGAACACAAGAAGAGCCATAGCCTTCAAGTTACTGGAACCAACACAAACCTCCTGAAGACTAAGAAATGTAAATTAATGTACATGAACCAACAATTGCTGAAAATTAATTCCAGACTAATGCAAGTGCATAGTCAGAACTGTACCAAGGAGCAGAACAAGCTCAAGTGGTTAATAGAAAGAAGGATGGTGGACAAGGAAACAGAAGCAGAATCCTGTGAATTAAGATATTTGAATGATGATTTTAAGACTAGAGTTTCTTCTTTCAATTTAGTGCCAACTACACAAAACCCTTCACCCCATGAAGATCCTGCTTGATGCAGCTGTAAGGTTCTTTTGGTCACAACAGGTGTGTGTAACCCACTGCAGAACTTTTTGTGTTGTCCAAGTCACCCTGTAGCCACTGTGCCTGAGCCAAAGCAGAGGGCAGCAATCCATGAAAGGTATGGGAAAGAGTAAGTGTGGGTGTTTCTCTGTCTGCAGGCTGTAATTAAATCTTATTAGGTGATCAACAAATCTGAACGCTTATTCTCCTTCCACCCCAAGAAATTGCCTTCTCTATATACTCATGCAAATACTCATAAAATACTCATACAAATTTCTTTCAAAATTATGTAATTATGTAATGGGAATCATTTTTCTTCATACTTCTATTTGGAGTGGTTAGTGCTGGGAATTGAAGCAATTACAATTGCTGTATCAATTACAATTGATGCATCCATTTGAGGCTTGGATGCTATCAGAACATTTCTGTATTTCCAGCCAAGACATTGGAAATGGTGGCTCCCTGCTCTTTCTTAATTTGCTCTCACTCTCCTTGCTGTGGTGAAGAGCTTGGCATATTTGTACTTCTTGAAATGCAAGTTCACTGTAAGAGCTACCTTTTCTTGCTTATGTTATTGTAAATAAGGTGGATCGCTAAATAGAGTTACTGATTTTATTGTTGTTAAATGCCATTACCTTATTTTCCAACTTTACAATTTATGTGCATTCCTGAACATTAATTTTTTTTTTTTTCCTAGAATGAGGAACTTCTTGTTTAATTTTCATTACCCTGTCAAAATTACTACAGAACCAATGTCTGCAGTGTCAGTGACAGTGTGTGCAGTGTGAGACTGACCCTTGCTGTCCATGGATGTGCTACAGGTGACAAAGAGCCTGGCCTCACTACGCATCCTTGTCATTCATTAATTAGTAATAGTCTTCTACCTGCACAGGTAGATAGGTGGAGCAAGTCTGGTGTATAGAGGGAAAGACAAAAGAAGAAAATCTATTCTTGTGTCTCACTCATCATCATGAGAAGCAGCAGAGCCTGATAAATGTTTGGATGAGGCGTGGTAGGGATCCTGAAGAACTAGAAGAATAATTATATAAAACTGCAGTTACTCAGAATCAGAGATGCTTCAAGCTCTGAAGCAAGAGGTCACTTACATAAAAAGCCATAATCATTGCGTTTATATCAATGGGTGTGTGAAGGTTTTTACCTGTTGTCCTTTATGTGAGCATTTTATTGAGAAGCTGGGTGGTTAAATTAATTTTTTAAAAGAAATAGGGTAGTGCAGCTTGATATTTTCAAGACTTGATCACAATGAAGTCTGCAAATGTTTTTTAAATTATTTTAATGAATGTAAATAACATATATTAGTGTCTGAAAAACAGCAAAAACATTATCAAATATATATGTAAAGCATGAACTGGAATTATATTAAGGAGTTAAAAATATTACGTAACACATCATGAAAGTTCATCCCGATGATGTATTGTATTTTTAAAGTGTACCAAGGGATGTTTAGCAATATTTTCTCTCTATTCCAGCAGGAACATTGTGAAATAATTTGTCTCTTATTAATGCATAATTAGGGAATTAAAGCCACTAGCTATTACGTTCTTTGCAGTTAGATAATACAGAATATTTAAAAGGGTACCTATCTTGGGGGCAAGCTGTAATTCCTGGGGAATCCAGGCAGTAATTTAAAGTTGTTTGGGTTTGAGGGATACAGGCAACATACAAGCTGTGGTGTAGCCAGTGGCTACATATCCTGTGGCAGCTCCAACAGCTACTTCTATAAGCATTTGTCCCCTTCTTGGTTCTGTTTTCTGTGTAAGGCTGGGATTATGCTGTCCATTTTGATATAATTTTATCTCATATTTCACATGGTGATTTTTTTAATATACTATCAATATGTTTACTTCTTTTTCTTACTCTATACAGTCAGTGGGTATTCAGCCAATGATAGCCATAATCACAGATGACGAGGATGGAAGGATGGAAAGGAGAAGCTAACTCATTATTTTAAAAATTACAATCCTCACACCAGTTTGTGACAGTGTTTGTGTTTTTCTCTGATTTTGATGAGATGTTTCACAGACATTTCCTAGTTGTTCCTTGCTGAGGACAGCAAAATGTTTTCACAAGGCACTACAATCTTCAGGCTTATGGTGAGAAGATGGTGATATAGGAGTAGGGTTAATAGATAGCAGATAGGCTAAAGATAATGAGTAAGGAAAAAAGGGTTGAAAAACCAAAAGGCAGAGTTAGGGTGGAGAATCATTTCAACATTGCAGCAGCATTTTTTAAAAATGTTTTCCTTTTGAGTAGTTACACAGCACTGAATAGAAATGCAGCTTTGTACTGCTTTATTGCCACATGCAATCCAAACACATTCTCTTTATGGACCCCAGAGGTTGCTTCACTCCATTGTTTGCTGTGTAAGTAGTTTGTTTCTACATAGCTGGAGCTCAGCTTCACCAAGAAGACAGTCACATCTTCAAGTTCAATATGCAGCAATGCTGCAGCAAGAGGTGCACTAGCTTTATGAACAGAAGAGGTAAGCATATTTGTGAATTCCTATGAGGTGGAATTGCAAATTACACATCTACAGTAATCCATCCATGCTCTAGAAATTCAGGTGAGCTCTGGAGGGCAGATAGGAAGGACAAACCAGAAAAGAAAGGAACAGGAGAGAGAGCTTAGAAAATACTTGAAAAAAACCAAAACCAAAACCAAAAACAAAAAACAAAAACAACCCACCCAAACAACAAAACAACTTACAAGAATTAATCCACATCAACTCTGTTTTGCATAACTTTATCCTGCTGCTGCACAAATTTATTTGAGCACAAGTCTGATGAGGGAGCTGGGGGAGTTAGAAAAAAAGGAGGCTCAGGGAAGACCTTATGGCTCTCTGCAACTCCCTGAAGGGAGGTTTCACCTAGATGGAGGTTGGTCTCTTCTCCTAAGTAACAAGTGACAGAATGAAAGGAAGTGGTCTCAAGTTGTACTAGAAGAAGTTTGGATTGATTATTAGGAAAAAATTTCTTAATGGAAAGGGTTGTCAGACTGGAACAGGCTGCTGAGGGAAGTGGTGGAGTTACCAAATGTGGAAGTCTGGAAAAGAAGTGTAGATGTGGTGCCTAGAGACATGCCTTAGTGGTGGACTTGGCAGTGGTGTGTTAATGGTTGGATTTGATGAACTTATAGTTATTTTCCAATATCAATGATTATATTCTATGAATTGCAAGAAGATTAATTGCCACATACTAAATTCCACATGACCTCATAATGAAAAATACTACTTGCCAATAAAAAACCCAAAGCATTTGTCATCTAAGATAGGTGGAATTTATGACTGAATATTATAGGTTGGAAATGTCAGTAAGAATGAGAACAGCCTGTAATTACAGCTGTAGAGAAGCACATTACAGCACGATGTCTGATCTACAAAACAAGGAGAGGATCCACACAGCTAGCAAATTCCATTTAGCAGGGTTTTTGGTTGGTTGCTTGCTTGTTTTGTAAACTAAAGATTGTCTCTTTAGACTGTAGGAACATGTGATAAAGCCTTCTAAAAATACATCATTTCAAGATGCAGATAAGTTCTTCCACTCGGTTCTGTATATTTTCTCTGTCATCCATCTTCCCTATTTCTCTTCAGTCTCTTCTGCATCTACTCTAATTTCTCATTAGGGGGTGCAATTGCTTCTTAATCTTCAAAAACTGGAAAAAGTACTCCTAAAAAAAAATGCACTTTTGGATTTACCTCTCAACTCCAAGCCTTAATCATCCCTTATTTCATCTCCATGAAGATACTGATCTCTACAGTGATTCACCCTGCCCAGATGAGGTGGTGAAACAAAGAAGCCACTTTGTTCAGGTAACTTTTATTTGCTCAGCAAAAGCTCTTAAGGCAGGATAAACACTATTGAAGAGCCACCCGCAAAACCCAAACCCGAAGATTTTTTAATGAAAATACATAACAGATACAGAGCTAGAACTAATAAGCTACTGGGCTCACTGGCCATGGTAAGATGTCCTAAGGCTCTTTGCTTGTCAGAAGAGAACATGAGTGAGATGGGGAGAGGCTGACTTCTATTGCTCTGTGGAGCAGGGATATCCTCAGTACTGATGAGTTGCTCTCTTCCGATCTCCTGATTTTTTTTTTTTTTTTGTCTTTCATATTAGAATTCTCCTCTAATCTTTATGCTCCTAAGTGTTAGAATTTCAACTGCTTCACTTATGCTACTTATTTGTCTTACCTGGTGAGACTTTCATGTATTTTCCCACCGTAATAATTTTCTCAGCAATAGTAACTGAAATTCACTCAGCTATATCAAACGTGGCTTTGAATGAGAGTCAGTGGAACTCCTGGATGAAAGACTGCTCTGCCTTCTCACATGCTGTTCCTTCACCAGAGGAATATAACCTACACCTCAGATGAAGCTCAGCCTCTTTACTCAGCTTGCCAGAACCATCGCTCAGGCCCACTTCACTCCTGCAAGTATAGTCACATGCCTGTCTCCACCCTTCATCTCTAGATGGTGACTGATGAATGTTCTTCTCTAGTTCTGTCCCAGCTCAAGCATCTTCCACATGTTTTTGTCAATGCCAAGTCCATGTCCCATGGATTCTGCTTTCCCTAGCTTAGGGCAGGTCCCTGGCTCCCAATTTTGTCCTTTCGTGTATAAGATCGGGTTGGTTTTCAAGAATGCTGATGAGCAGAATCAGGCTTATGATGGTAATTCCTGGCTTCCTTTCTTCCTCTGGGGAGCACCTGGGTCCCTCACAAGTGATGTGCAGGTGGATGGCCAAAAGGACTCACACTTAAGTTGGGTAATCTCCCTTCCCTGACTTAGTCACTAAGAGTGAGGGAAAAATATGGAGGTCGGCAGGTACACAGCAAGGACTAGGGGGATAAACATAGTCTCCAAGAGTGCTCTGCCCATGGTAGAGTGTGGTCACTCTTTAGGTGTTCCAGAGCCCACTGTCAAAATGTAGATGAATATTCCTACATGAAACTCTTGTAGGAATTGCTTTAACAGTATTTACAGCCTCCTACAGGACCCTGTACTTGTGTGTAATGAGGTAATAACCACCTCTAGTGGGAAAAGAGCCCATGTCCCTTTCCTCCAGACCTGGAGTTTCAGCTACAATTACTGCATTTCCATTGCATCCTCTTGTAATAGATCTGAGTTACAATAGCTGCCAGGTGCTTGAATCTCCAGGATGACAGCAGAAGTAACCAGCAATCATCTACCTTTCAAAAGGAGAAAGGAGTGCATAATGTGTACAAATGCATTTCAGGAGAAATGTAAATGTCAAGAAACATATACACTGGATTTACCTGAAATTACGCACATTTACCTAAAGTTACCTAAGTTTTCTTAGCTAAAACTGATTTTCAAGAATGCTTGTTGCCTTCAGCTTTCATCAAAGCTAGAGAAGTTCATGCTGTATTGCTCAGAAATGCCCAGGTTGAGCTTTCGATTCTTCAGGCAAACAGCTATTGCAGTGTCCTGATTACAGAAGTACTTCTCTACATAGCATTCAGCATTGAGAAAAAGAGCTGCATTGAAAATCAATATCTAAAACAATTTTTTTAAGACTTGCACTTTAGACTTTCGTGTTTCAAGCTCTCAAGATTGGAAAAAAACCCACACAAAGTATCTAGGGCCAAAATGTAAAAAAAAAAAAAAGTTAAATGGGGATTTAAGTACTGCTCTGTATGGTGCAGTCATACATGAGCAGCGCTGGCCTAAGTGAGATCTGCAGTTTTGACTCAGTAACCTCCCTTGTAAAAGAGGGATCTCTGGGGTTTTTACCTTTCCTGTAAAGACATGGAAACAAATTCTATTGTTAGGTACTGCTGTATTTCTTTTAAAACCAGACTTTGTTTCCTATTATCTCAAAAGTTGAAGTAACTGATAGGATATTTTCAACTGTTTACTTCAATACATGTTATTATCAACTATTTTGTACAGAAACTATTTCAGTTACTTTAGAATCCTAAAAACAGCCGAGGTCGGGCTGTCTAAGTAAAAAACACGCTGGAGCTGGGTGCCCATCTCCAAAGGGTCCCCAGAAGCGCTGCCATGTAAGTGAACCTTACTGCAAAACGCTCTGCAGACCTGCAGGCAGATCTCATTTTCAGAGCAGGCTTTGCTTGTGGCTGGTACCCCCCTCTTGTGGACTTTTCCTAACCTACACACCAGAACGCCTATATTTTGTCTCTGAATCACTCAGCCGTGCTTCTGCCGTCTGCTAGCTTGCAATAGAAACGGCCCAAAGCTAGATGGGAGGATTTGAGTAGAGAAATTTAACTTATTTTAAAATTAATCACTAATTTCGGTTTGTTTGGGCTTCTCAATCCATGCCTTCAGCTTTTTCTGCTATTTCAGTTTTATTTTAATTGGTTGATGCAGCATTTTAAAAAAAACTTACAGGTACTTAAGGCTCAACTCACGCTTTATGTATTTTTAGCATCACAGATCTTCAAAGCTCTCTTGAAACTTTAGTCAATACAAAACGAGGGACTGGTATGGAAAGTGGCATATGTGACATTCACTAAACATGCATATCCATGAAATTGCTGGAACAAGAGATATTAAAGCAGTAATTTTTGGGTGTATAAATGTGCACAGCAAGTAGGAAGGGTAAAATTATTTCACTGTGGTATATGGTATTGCTGCTGCTGATGATACCAGAACGGCCTGTGGGAATTTGTGATCTCAAGGACAAAAATCAACCTTAATAATTGGGAAAAAAAAAAAAAAAAGAGAAAAATAAGTCTATACTTGATATCTTAGACTTGAGAAAATGCATTTCACTACAATATTTAAAATATTTATTGTGTTGAATTTATCAAATAAATGACTGAGGAGTGACTGGATTGTAGCAAAGAAACCTCTGGGGAAAAAAAAGTTCTGTGTGCCAATGGGTTTCTTACTCAAACAGCAGTGGGTCAAAAGTGGTGGCTGCCAACAGATCCAGAGTCATTCAAATGAAGAATAAGGCCCAAATATTTAGTGCTGAGTGTGTTTAATGCCCAGAACTGATCTCTGGTGAGATGATAGAGACATGATTTTTTGTTTGTAAATCAGTTGTCACGTACATATTTTAGTCAACCACAAGCTATGCTTTTGTTCAACACAAGTAATTGGGTTAAATACACAGGTAACTGGTTGACATAAGATGGTTTGTATTACATGTGACAGTTTAAATTACTGTGCCCGCTCCTGGAACTCAGTTCTATGAATTTGTATTCTCTCTTGATTTCAAAACCATCTGTTTATCAGCTGGAAAATTGTGCTAGAAAAGTAGAGCTAATGAATGAAGTAGGTCTCCTTGCACTCCTGAGATGCCTTGTGAGCATCTATAAAATGCCAAGGGAAGCTAAGTAATTAATGAAGTATTAGGAAAAATCCAAATACAAAATCAAAGTACTTGACTGTAGCAGAGTCAACTGCAGATGTCAGATTTGATGGTAAAGCCAGACTAGCATGTTAGTGTTACAACAGCCTATTTGAAAATGGTAGCTGAAAACCTTAAAGGAGTATGCAGCTTTGTCTTGCAGAGGGAAAAATTAGTTTGTTACTTCTTGATAGCTGACATAATGAAATGAAGATGAATATGGCTCTACCAGTGGAATGATTGGGAAAAGGGAGGGACTGCTTCCTCCGGGAACAAATACCTGAGCTGAGCTTGCAAAGAGAATTCCCAAAATTACAGTGACTGCAAAAATATGTGAAAAAAATGAAAAAAAAAAAAAAAAAAGAGAAGTCTGAAGTGCAGTGTGGTGCTGCATCCCACTTTCTCACCCACAGTCTCACTGTGATCTGAGAAATGTTCCTTAGGCCTTGCCCTTGGTGAGCAGCACCTGGGCTCAGCCCCCCTTGAGCTTTCCAGAAACACTGAGTGCCCCCAGGAACTAGGCTGTTTAGTGAGCTCCTGCTTTTTTAACAAACAGCATTGGAAATTTATTTTTCTTACCTGAATAACAACCCAAGAGAAATAATATTTTCGTTATCAAACTCTCAAAGAAAGTTACTGATGCGAATTGCAGCCAGGATGGAAAATGACTCTGACTAAAGCCAACTCTCTTGCAACCCTATATAGAGGAGTCCAATGTGAGATCCGTGAAGCTCTCCTAGACTGCAACAGCTGCAAACAGCAAAATCCCTCTGAGTGGGGCCTCTAAAGAGCCAGCAAACTCTGAGGTTTGCTAAACCTGAAGTTTGCTAAACTCCAGAGGACAGGTGAATGATGTGGCTGATATCCCCACACCTTAAGGCTCAACACTTCACCCCTTGAGAAGATGCAAAGGCTGGCATGAGTAATTCACTGAATTCAAGGGGAATTCCTCACAGATATACATTGTACAGACTTCTTTATATCTGTGCACATGCGAGTGTGAATATGCTATAACAAATGTACTAGGAATGTTGCTCTCCTAGAGTCTTAAGTATTTCAGATTTGCACTAAGCAAGTTACTGTTTTAACTTGTATTGTTAAATACAAGTATTGTAAATTTTATATGAACACTTTGTCAAGTTGCTTAACTTAAGTTATCGATTAAGTGATGTTTAAGTGCTGTTAAGTGCTGTTAAGGTTAAGTGCTAAATGTTGTTAAGGTTAAGTGTTCTTAAGATGAAGTGCTGTTGCTCCCTTAGGCATTACCTGTTGGTCAAGTCTGGGCTCTATTTAGGGAGGGGCCAGGAAGGTCTTCTGTATTCCTTTTTATCCTTACCCCTCCCTATCCTTTTCTCACCACCCCCACCCCTCCCTCAGCCTACACATAGACAGTTTTGGGTTTATTTCAGTTTGGGTTGATTGATTGATTGATTGATTGATTTTGGATTTTTGTTTGCTGTTTTCTCTGTGTGCTTTAACCACCTGGTAAGTAATAAAGTGAAAACTTGCCAACAAACTTTGTCATGATTTTGCTTTTATATTCAACCTGGTTTTGGCAATATTTCTCCTTTGAAGATGATTATTTCAATGACCTTAAAACACCTATTTGCAACATGGAGGGACAAAGAGAAGCCTAGAAAAGGAGGCCTCTTCTGTTTTACCATCTACAGAAATCCTTCCATCTGTTCTCTGTTTCCGACAGTCTGAGTTTTGGTGTGAAGAATCGTAAAATCATAAAATGGTTTGGGTTGTAAGGGACTTTGAAAGATCATCTAGACCAACATCTCATCTTGCACTGGGTCAGGTTGATCAAAGCCCCATCAAACCTGACTTTAAACACTTCCAGTGATGGAGCATCCACAACTTCTCTGGATAACTTGTTATTTGTTCCAGCATCTCACCATCACTGTAAAATAATTTCTTCCTTATATATAATCTAAATTTACCCTTTTTAGTTTAAACCCCTTCCCTTTTTTCCTGTCACTGCACTCCTAGTAAAAAGCCCATCTCCCTTTTTCATACAAGCCATCTTTAAGTATGGAAATACTACAGTGAGGTCTTCTCAGAGTCAATTTTCTCAGCCTTTCTTCACAGCAGAGGTGTTTCAGCCCTCTGACCACCCTTGCCACCCTCTTCCTGATCTGTTCCAACAGTTTCATGTCTTTCTTGTACTTTCTTGTACATCCAGAGCTGGATGCAGCTGGAGGCGGAACCTCACCAGAGTGGAGGTAGAAAAAACCCTCCTCTGTCACAACCTGCAGGACACACTTCCTTTGAGAGGGACCAGGATACTGTTGGCTTTCTGGGCTGCAAGTGCATAGTGCCAATTCATTCAGAATTTTTTGTCTGCCAATATCTCCAAGTGCTTCTCCATAAGGCTGCTCTCAATCCCTTCACTGCCAGCCTCTGTTGATGCTGGGGATTGCCCCAACCAGGTGAGGGACCTTGCTCTTGGCCTTGTTGAACTTCATGGGCCCACTTCTCAAAGAGCTATAGTCAAGAAGATCTTCAGACTCAGTTGGACCAGATAATATATTTTATTTTTTGTTTTTAATATTTTGTTATGCATGCCACTTCTATTCCTATTGGCTGGTGGGTGGGATGGTTCAAGAGTGAAAGCAAGCAATGTGTTGCTGTATAACAGCTTCTTCAGCCAAAGCTGAAGTGCTTCTGCTAAACGTGATTATGAGTGACATGAGCCTCATTCTTCACTATTTACCAGTCAGCCAGACACAGGCATCAGGAGGGCCTGAGAGATGAACTCAGGGTGCTCTGATAGAAGAACCAGTGGTAGCAGGACTGGACAAATACCCTGCTTCTCAGGGAACTGAACACAGAATGCTCCCTGCTGCCCAAGAAGCCCCTCCCTTTTCAGCCTGTTGTACTGCTGACTGAGCTTTCCCTGTAGTCTTGCTTGTTCCTTGGTCTTGCCAGACCATGTTCTGGCATTTCAGGAATCCTGGTCTGTAATTACCTAATGGGCTGTAGCAATTCAAATATTCCTGGGAGATCTGGTCTGAGAAAACAGTGCTGGGACTTTACTGAGAGTAACAAAGACAAAACATGTTCATTAGAATTGTGTCAAGTGAGGTCTGTCCATTACCTTTCTCTGTGTGGGATGCCAGAAGGCATTGTTATTATTTGGAGCCAGATCCAAAGAGCAGATCCCAGAGAAGTCCTAATTTCACATTCAAAACCATGCAAGGATTGTTATGACAAGTAGACTGTGCAAGGAGTATTTGAATTAGTGGGCAGTTCTGCTGTGAAAGAAGTCATTAGCTAAGGTCGAAGTGGTTTGGGGCATATTCATGCTACTGTGCTATAAAGAAAAAGAATTGGCTACATGAATAAGGGTGTTTTTTGTCTCCTCTACATCCTGTTCCCAAATACAGTTGATGAGCTAAATATTTAAAGATCAGCTAATACCTTTAATAGAACTGATCTCACCCACAAAACTTCAGTTTCTCTGGCTTTCAGTATGGTTTTTTTTCTCACAGATCAGACTGAACATTTTGCACAAGTTTGTCTTGTCCAATGACATTTCTTGGCTAAAGTTTCCTCTTCTCTGGCAGCAGCAGAACTGTACTTAATGCTTAAACACAATGTGATTGCAGATTAAAATTTATGGCAGATTCAACCCACCCCATATATGCGCCTCACCCTTCCATGGAATAAGTACTGTGATAAGACAAGTTGTATTTAGGGTCTGTCCATTTTTGGATTTTTAACTTAAAACAGTCTGGCATTAGCTGTACCTTAAGGGTTTGGTGGATAGCCAGAGTCAGAACAATTTCAGCCAACCAGATTTAATCTGTCACTGCATATGTGTCAAGGACCTAAAGGTGAATCTGCAGCTTCAGGAAAATTCTGTTTTAATCTGATTTATTGTCATCTATGAAAACATGGTATCACTCCTTTTTTTCTTAAGTAAATTGATGTTTTATTTTGTGTAGCTTCTCACTGTTTGAAATTTTCCATCTAAAATAAACCATACAAATACATAATTTCATAAAAAAAAAAATCTTTCATTATCTCACAAATGTCAAGTATTCTGAATTTTTTTTTCTAACATTTTCTTTTGCATTTCCAACTAGCTCAGTAGAATCTTCCATTATGTGAAGTCCTGCCTTTGCTGTAGCAGTGAACATGTTTGGGATTTCTGGTCCATTTCTGACTTTCTGCCGATTTGCATTTATTTCTCTTCCAAACCTTTTCAGTTTCCATATTTGTCTGCTGTGTCCAGATTTGCCTGCTCTGAAGATCAGTTTGAGCAATTCTCCTTTTAGTCTTGTTTTATACAGCAGAATCACACCCATTGCTCTTCAGAACTTGAGAAAAACTAGAAATGTAATGTGATGGTTTAATTTATTTTGTGACCTTCCCCAGAGCAAAATGCTAATGCAACTAAACTCTTCAAAGCCTTTCAAGGTTCATTGAAGAGTTTTGTATTTGAAATACTATTGACTAGTGTTACCCTTTCCACTCAAGTAGATCATCAAACTGCAAGGCCTTGCAAGGATTTTTTTTTCTGTTGGAATAAAAACTGTTGATACAAATCCGATATGCTCTTAGTATAATCTTGTTTATTTGCAAACAGTGTACATAGATCCCATGTCTACACAGGCAGAAGCAGCAAACTCTGGTGGGATGTTTCATTGCCTGTAAAAGAGGGTATGTCTGACTCTCAGCTTCTCCTCAAGGTCACATCCATAAGTGTTTCCTCTGCCTTTCTGCTGTTCATATGCACAGCTTTCAGCCTGCTTTTTTTTCAACCACTTAAATCTTTCTGAATTTATCTTCCCTAGCTCTGGGTATGCACATTCCTGTGCATTTGAGAACAGGTCTGATCTGAGAGGTCTATTCTGCTGATCTTCTCAGGGAGATAGTAGGGAATTTCAGATGCTTTAAATTCAAAACAGCATAGCAAAAACATGATTTTAGCTTTTATTAGGAATTTTATAATCACAAATTAATATTATTCAGAATTTTCCCTTTGTTCCCCCAGTCTTTTGATAAAATGTAAATCGGAGAGGTCAATTTACCAAAGTAATCATTGTACACTTTGGTAAACATATCACAAAGGTCAAAAAACTCAGTCTCAGACTCTTACATAAATCCAAAAGCTACCACTGGAAAGACAACCTTTTAACAGGACTTTTACTTGCTTTTCTGACTAGCAGAAAAAAAAAATTAAAGCAAGTGTTGCAACACTTCCTGAGACAATTGAATAGCTAGCAGATCCTAAAAATTTCATCACCAATGCATCAGACCCAAATTATGAAACATGTACAGTCAGTAAGGCTGTGATTCAAAACAGAAAACAAACATAAGGGAGAAAAATAAGAAAATGTAAGAAGAAATCAGGTATCCACAAAGTTTCACATGATTAAGTAAGATTCCTGATTTTTTAAATTTTGAGGCTTTCTGTACGGGTTTAGGGAAAAATACAAGTTGTTCCATAAGAATCTTCATTATTTTTTTATCCAGCTGTCAAACTATCCCAGTCTCAACTGCAAAAATAGCAACATTCTCAGTGTGAAAATAGTAAAAACCAAAGTCCAATCTTAAAAGTTCCTGGAAGTATTGAGTACCTTTTTTTCCATTTTACAGCTGAGGTAGCCTTTTCTTGCTGTATAGAAGCAACCTGAAAATTGTCTCAAGATGGCAGAGCCCTGCTGAACAAGGTCAGCTCCCCCAAGAACTTCACTTGCCTTTGATTCTCACCTTCAACATGAGTCACATAAACAGCAGTGGGCAGAGCTATAACAAGGTTGGATGCTGTCTGGATAAAATCCCTAGGTAATGACCCTTGCTAGGAGTGGGAATAAAGCAATACTGCTGGCTTTAATAAATGTGATGGAGAGCAGTGTAAGCATGGGCCAAGAGGCAAGCTGGAAGTGCAGTACTTCACTCCACAGGGGTGTTTGTGCCTGTGGTGCTGCTGCTCAGCCCAGCCAGCTCTCAGGACCACATCCCTGCAGCTTGGCTGCTCTTCCTACACGTTTGTGCCTTACCCCCAGCAGCCTGAGGCAGGTGTCTCCTGTGAGCCTCTTCTGCAGTGGTCCATCAGAGCCAGAGGAGAGAAGATATATCATAAACAAATTGTCAGATAAGGCCTGGACGCTACTTGCTACATTCACAGCTGTCCTGAATCACTGTCCTTTTTTTTTTTTTTTTTTTAGAAAGTCTGAGGTTTATTTTAGCAACACTTGGGAGACTTTCTCTTATGATCAGAATTAAACCACTCAATTTAAACAGGGTTTCAGCATTTTATCTTGGTTACTTTTAACACTGCCTGGCCAAACAGAACAGCTTGATGACTTGAAAAAACATTTTTTCCCTGGATGAAACTGCAAAGAACCACGCTTAACTTTGTCTTTTATACCTAATTACATCTACCTCCTTTGCTCAAGTATTTCCCGTTTGGTGTTTTGTAAACACTGCAGTATCCCCCCCAGGCAACAGGGAAGGTAACTTTGAATTTGGCCCAGGTTTGTTGGGGGTGTTGGACCAACCTACCTTCAGAGGTCCTTCCAAACTGAATTATCTATGACTTTAGATCTCTTAAATGCTGAAAAATTACTGTTGCATCAGTTTTACTTCAGCAGTTATTATCTCACCAGGATGGTTATCCTCTTGTTCTTAACCTTGCACTTGCTCATTGACACAAATTTTAGTCAACAAGGTTAACTTCAGAAAAATATGTCAGTGTTTTCTCTGCTAATCAGCAAATAAGATCACTATGACTTTCCCAGCTAATTAGGTTCCTTATGAATATTAATATATATTAATAATTAATGTCAAACAGTTTTCTCACACCGAAACTTTCCTGCTTGTGTTTTTGCAGAGCTTTTAAAGCACCATGAGAAAAACTCTCCAGCTGAGTTACAGAGGCAACAACACAATTCCCACTCAATTTAATAGGCTTTTTATTATATTGTGAACAAAAACTGTCTAAGAAAAAGATTCAATACAGAACAAGCCGTAGGTAACTTCACAGTTAAATATTACATTCAGGCTGATGCTGGAAGAACCAATGAATTTTTAAATTTGCCAAATTTACTACTAAAATCAGTATACCTTGCATGTTTAAGTATCATCCCCGCCGCCCCCCCCCACCCCCCCCAAAGGCTTTGCTGGATAGTTCTAAGGAGCTAAAAGAAGCAGGTCTTCTCTGCAGCTTAATGATGAGGGTTTCATGAACAAAAAAGGGCTAAGAGGCAGGACAGAAGGGGAGTTTTTTTCTGTTATCCATAAAAGATTATTATCTATTTACAAGATTTTATCCATGGGAGCTTTGCTATATTTCCTTCATTCTAACTATTTACATTTGGGATTCTGATTCTGCAGTTACTGGGTTGTAATTGTCCTCTCAGGAAGAAAGGCAGGATGAAGGTCAACAGCCCTTTCAAAGGATAGCCAGGATTTGACCGTTTATCTAAATGTTCAAGGCTATTATCTGGCTGCCCAGGCAAGGCACCTAGGATGTGGGAAAACAAAGCTCAAGTGCCCCTGCTCTGGAGAAGGTGTAAGGTGTTAGTCCAGAGCTCCCTCCTTATCCATCTGCTGCAGGATATTCTGGGAAGTCCTGCTTTGTATGACACACCTGAATATTCAGTAGGACAAAAAAAGCAAATAAGTATAGTACAATCTGGTTGTTAAAGCATTCAAGAAGTGGGTGCTTTACCCAGCTCTTTCTGGTATTTAATCATTTTATGGAATACGCAGTTTAGAACTTCTCCACTGAACAGCTGGGTGACTATAGCACTCACCGAGTCAATTCCAATGTCCTGAGATAAAAACTGGAGGTGGTTTAGGTCTAGGTGAATGCTTCACTTCTGAACTATTATGGATAAAAAGCAGACACCTGCAGCCTATATAGAATATGACTATATAGAATAACATATCAGCATAAACATTGTATCAAATCCTGCAGATGAAGTAGGAGGGGAAAAAAATTGTCCCATGAATCTGGGATTTCTTTCTAAATTCAAAGTATCCGTGTCCTGCATAGATATAGATGTTAGTATTGTCATGTTATGGTAACATGTAAGTAACTCTCACTAATTTTCTCTTTTAAAAAATGTATTTATTGATTTATTACAACTAACAGCACCTATATTTTGCTCAAAACCACCTAAAATTACATAGAATCACTTGAATCCTAGTTTTGTAACTTCATTCTGTAATGCTTTAAAAATTTACAGATTTGAATACTAAGAACACAGAGTACTCAGCAGCCCCTCTCAAAAGAGGAACTAGGAACCTCAGTGAAGAAGAATTCATAAGTTCAGAAATACATGAAACTAATTCTTGCACAACTATGAAGTGTTGAAATTTTCTGAGAAAAGCCATGAACTAATACAGTTGAAGGATCCTTCTGAGTCTAGCTACCAAGACATTCAATGTGTGAAAAGCTATATTCTGATCTGTACTACCTTGCACAACTGTGTCGAATCTGGGACCTAGAAGTACAACATTCTCAGTCAGATAATACATTTGCCTCTGATATCACATATCAGCATTGCAGCTCTATAGTCATACTGTACCATTACTAAACTACTCTTTTACTGCCTTGCAATTATATTAAAAAAACAAAAACAAACAAAACTAGTAAAAACACAGATTAATTTTCCAAGAAACCTTAAATTATGTCATGAACAATTAAAGACATTCCTTGGCTAGAAGATTTGGTACAGCATACAAACATAGAGAGCAGAAAGAAGAGAGTGAAAACAAGAAAATCATCCCATTAGCCAATTAGGATAACATTGATAATTTACTCATTCCTGCATATTTGTTATTCAAAAATGTGAATTCTTGGGAAGTTTTGAGTGTAGTACAGTGATGTCTGAATAGCTGGTGAATAAAAAATGATGGTGAATAGCTTTGGGAATAGTTTTGTAAGCATACCTTCTGCCAAATTGTATCAGCAGCAAGAGGGAGCTAAATTTAAATATCAAAGACATTTAAATTGACACACACACTGGCTGCTGGCCAGAGACCTAAGGAAAGCTGTGTTGTTGGGCTTGTTTTTTAATTAGTTCCTTTTCTGGATCCCAGGGAGCTTGGTAGCAAGCTGTCTGTCAGAATGTAGCACTATGGCAGAGGCAGTGAGATGTGAAACTGATGTGTGGAAGATCAACAGTAGATAAGTATTTTAAAGGTAGTTGGATAGAGGTAATAATTGCATACACATCAGCAGGAGAGGTCTCCCAAGGACAGAGGACTGAGGATGGGGGGAAAGCAATACCTTTTGAGAAGGCTACACCTTGAGGTGGGAGGAAAAGCTTTGGGGAAAGACACTTGATGGAAAGTCTAGACTGAAACAAAAAGAGCATAGAAAAAAAGTCCTTATGCTCAATGCTACAAGGTATCAAAGGACAGACATTTAATACTGGTGTAAGGGCAACAAATACTTCAGAGAGGATGAGGATCATTCCAAGATGTGCAGACTTGAACCTTGGTTAGGAAGTAGACTTTCAGTGATTGTACACAGAGGATGTCTACGAAGAGGAGCCATGAGGAACAGACTGAAACTGGTCTAAGACTCAGATCACAGCTATTTATTTCCTTATTGCCACCACAGTCACTTTGTTCTTCTGCTTTGTTTTGTGTAACAGTTGTAAACATCAAGAGCTGTAGAACCAAGCGTTCTGTCTCTAGTCATGTGGACAGCACCAAAGGTCAGAAGAGATACATAATGAGCCAGGAAGATTTTGTTTCCCAGGAAAAAATAAATCAACAGGGTAACTGAAGGACTAATGTACTGAACAGGGGAATAGGGAAGAAATGGCACAGTCAGCAAAACAAGAATGGAAATAACAAAAGCTGTTGATTTTCATATTACATTGCGGTTAGTGGGTTCAATTAACATTTGTTACTTTGCTGTGTTTGTTTATGAAACCTGCAACTAGTACTGAAAGTTGCACAGTAATTTAAAAGAAATCAAGGAACACAGATAATATTGTTTATTGCTAAAATCAAAGTAGTCAGTAGCTTATCTTGATAAGGCCTGACTGAAATGGGGTGGCATCTTCTCCACAGACACTGAGCTGAAGAAACCTCTCCTGAGCCACTTCCTTAAGCATACCTTCAGCTGCCTTATTTTATTCAGTTTGCATATAATTTTCTAAGCACTTCTTAATTGACTAACGTATTTTTAAGTACATTAGGATATAGCTAATACTGGCTATGCAAATTTGGTAAATTAAAGTACAACCCGCAGCTCATCTGCAATACATTGAATTTGCATTGTGTTTTTCAGGCCTGCCTTTCCCTGCTGCACTCTGCAAAGCTAAACTCAGCAGCAGGGAAGGACAGAGGGTGAAAAGATTTCCAAGGACTCCTCACATATCTTCTAACAAGGTGCAGCAGATCTTATTTCCCAGTCTCTCTTTCCTTGGGGCCAGCATCTCAAGAAACACCGGCAAGTATCAAACTGTGCAGGCAGAAATGGCCAGACAAGAGCCCCTACCAGTGATGCTTCTGAGAGACCTTGGAGCTTCACCTGGATTAATTCTGAGTACTCTTTGCTGCAAAATGGGTATAATTATACTCATCTACCATGCAAACCTGCAATGTTTTCATTAGCTAAGATGTGCTAAGCATCTGGAAGAAACTTGGCCCATGTAAAATTATTAAAAGAGAGCACAAAGGTAGTAAAAGTTCTCAACAGGTCTCTTCAGAACGAGAAGGTATGCTTAGATCAAATAGGTGTTGTTTGTTTAAAAAGACATTGGTGTTATGAAATACTGACACTGATATACTGAAATATCTTCTTGTGCCTTGCAAGAGCTTGTGCAGAACATTCAGAATGCAGGCATGAGCCAGCAGGTGGCTGTAGATGGCAGCGGCTGCCTGGAATGGGGCAGGTCCCAGGATGCCAGAGGAAACACGGAGCAGGCTCACCTGAGTGATTAATACCAGCTACCTTTACAAGCAATCTTTCGGCAGAGTCGGGTCCTTAGTTATCCATGCCCCAAACAGGCTCAGCCAAAATCAATTTCTCCTCTTCCAAGTGTTTGAAGTCAAACCACTCACACCAGGGAATTTGAACTGCAGAAGTGCCTACTAAATAAATGGTTGCTTTGCACTATGTAAAAGATAGTGGCAAATCAAAAATATGTTTATCAAAGCACTTCCCAACTCGACAAGCCAATATACCTCAATTCTGAACTCACCTGGACATGTTCACTGACAACACTCCTTGATACTCTAATTTTGTCAGGCTCTTTATTGGAAATTTGGATCCTGTAGTCTATCAACCACACTCATCTCATTAGTGCAAATGGGACTTTAAGGAGAAGGAAAGTGGCTTGCAAAATATTCTCTCTAATCTCAGCAAGAGAGTATCAAAAGGCAATAATCTTTCAGATTTTCCTTAGAAAGAGATTGGGAAGGTGTTTGTATTGCTCTTCCTGCTGGACTCCCATGCTCTGGGATTTCAAAACACTTTTGGGGGGTCTGTCTGTCAGAACATTCCCATGTCCAAGGATGAAGAAATCACCAGCGCCAGTGGAGGCAACAGAGAAAGGAACAGTCTGGAGCCTATCGTAGCTGCACAAAACCAAGCACTAAAACAAGGGAATTACACAAGCATTGCACAAGGGAGGCTTCACTGGAAGTGTTGCCTCTGGCTCGCATTCCTTTTAAGCTGTTATAAAACTTTAAATATAATTAATAAATAACCAGGCCTCTCAAGCAGAGATGAGTGCACAGCTCTGCCCCCTGCATGAACCTCGTTTGTTATTTCAGCTCTGGATATGAAAGTCCGGCGTATCACGGGGAGCCGCGTCCCACCGCGGGGCTGCCTGCGGGGCCCAGCCGGACTGGCCGGGCCGCATTGCTGCTGCCAAGGAAACAAGGCCCGGCGGCTCCCAAAGGCGCGGCAGCTCAATCACAGCCCTCATTCCAGGGCAGGATGGAGGCAGGAGGAGGATGAAGGGCGAGGAAGGTCATCTCTTCCCTGACATCGGGGGATTTCCTGCTCCTCTTCCCCTCCCCTTCCCTTGCCCTGCAGTATCAGCAGTGGCCTGAGCTCAGGGCTGGAACCCAGGGCTGCATTTCCAGCCTTCATTGCGGTGCCCCTTCAGGAAGGAGGGGCAGGGTGGCAGGAAAGCCAAAGGAGTCCCGGGATGGAAGGAAGAGCCTCTGCCTTTTAGCTGCCTGACGGGAAGGAATCTTCACCTCTCCCACCGTGCCCTTAAGGCAATCCTCTAAGGGAAAATTCTTTGACAATAGTCCTCCCCTTCCTTCTTTTGTTTATCAGTCTTTGCAAAGCTAATGATTAGCTGTGGAATTAAAACATTCTCAAATTCTTTAAGTATGTGAAGACAAGCTTTTAGACCCATGTTACACTTCGTTCTTTTTATCCACTCACAGTAATTTCAAAACTCCTAGAAATCTGTTCTCCGAGGCACTGGTTGCAAGTAATGTATTGGTATGCCCTATACCTGTGTTCCTTTGTGCCACAGCCACTGCTTTGAAACATTAATATCAAATTTAAGAACTACTTTTCTAATATAACAGGCTGTTTATTGGGAGTCTCTGGGCTAAAGAGGTAAAAGACATATGACTAGACACAAACACATGAGAGTCAATATAGACTATTGCTAATTAGAAATACTAATAATTACACTTCATTGATTTCATGTGGGATTTTATTGGAGTTTTTATGTTTCTAAAAATCTAAAAGCTTTCATCTAAGGTTATAAAAAAGAGTGCAGCTTCAGCTTTGAAAACAGCTGTGGTTGCTGGTCTGAGACAACAGTGGCTCGATTTCTAGAGCTGTGAAAATCTCTGTGCATGTGAAATACCACATAGAAGGTTTAAAAATTAATACTATAATCTCATGCTTTATATTGTAGCATTTTTCCTAGTAGGTACAAATTCAATGCATGAAACAAAATAATCACTGAGCACCAAATACTCAGCAACCAGATGCTTGTAGGTAGAGATTAAGAACAGGAATATTAATGGAGCTTTATCAAATGTTCAGCTACTACGAAGGAATAATTAATATCAGGTCTTGTTTAGACTTTTAAATTAATGATGCATGACAAATTGCAGCTCCAAATTGACCTAAGGAGGGCATTAAAATTCACCATAAAATATTTTCCAGGGTTGTCACAGAAGATAAAGCCCAGAGTACATTAGATGGCTAATTTGCCCCCTAGTTGATGATCCATGATTTCAAGACTAACTCTTGTAGCAATATATTCTTACAATAAATCAATTTAATATTTTACCATGTGTAAAATGGTGAAAGGCACCTTATAATCTGCTAAGGACCTACTCACAAACTCTGGCTTTGAATTTGGACACATGAGTATACTAAAAGAATCCAGGAATTTTCAGATTTTATCTAAGAATAAAATACAGTAAAAATAAAGAATATTAAGTAAAGAAGAGCTGGGATGAACAAGCAGGTTTTATGCCAAGGATGACTGTGTGTTCAGGTAATGCATTTGCATATCATGGAACAATAGGCTTGTTGGTTGCTGCATATTTCCCTTGTCTTCGAGAGTCATTCTTGACTCATATCCTGGGACATCCAAGAAGAACTGAGACAGAGGAGGATGCTGGTTTAGGAGCTTCATGTACTTACAGACCTTTTTTAAAACTATGTTTTATCAAAAATAGAGCAATTAAAATGTGAGTTTGGATGACCTCAGGTTTTGTAACGTGGTTGGTAATCCCTATTGTGCCCAGGAAACATGAAAAAAATAAGGGAGGGAGAGAAGGAGGGAGGGAGAGAAGGAGAGAGGGAGGGAGGGAGGGAGGGAGGAAATGGTTGACCCCTACTTCTTGTGTGCTAGCAAGTTCTTGCTGTCTTACCATGAGAGTAGCTAAGCTACAAGACAATCTGTATGATCTCTGGGAGATTTCTCCTAGCCATGTTTCCAAAAGTGGCAGATGTCATAGGAGGAAAAGGATGTTATAGGTATTCACTGAGCACAACAGTGGGATCAGGACCTTCAGGCAATGTGGGAAGGGGGTGACCTGACTGTGGAGCTTGACTGGTGCTTCTGAGTAGTTCTAAAAGCAGAATGTAGGTTGCTGGAAAAATTTATGAGGGAAAGTTTATATCTCTACAGACATTGTGTAGTGCTAAGTGAAATTTTTGAGATTTGCATATTTTAAAGTGGATACCTAAACACCACCAAAGCCTAACTTCAATCATTCATGGCCCTTTAGAGATCCAACCAAGTGGGCTCAGAGAGATATAAAGGAAAGATCATAAACCAAGTAAACTTCAACATCTGTAATAAACAGATACTGTATATATAAAAGTATTCAAGAAACTTAATCTTTCCAATTCTGGATCAGTTCCCTCACATCATCACAACTGATTTTATTGTGGCTTACAAAAGGCAGGTGACTGACTATGGACTTTTATACATTTTCATCCACTAAACTATCAGCTTCTGTTTAAAGGATCTGTTATAGAGAAAGGAGGAAGATAGTTTCATAGATAGAAAATAAATGAAAACAGTTATCCCAACATTTCTTTAAAGTTACTTGTATAGAAGAAGACAAGATGCATATTTTATACTTCTCAAAAACAGCAGAACATAATCCTGGTAATTATTTTAAGGGGTTATATGCTGAAAATGGACTGTAAAAACATCTAAAGTATACCTTTTTTCACATATTATTTGAACATCATAAAACACTGTTGTCCCATGTGTTCTGGGAGTCTGAACTGGTGATATAGAGGGTATTGGGTTTCAGTGACAAATTCCCATTACTGTATTGTAATAATTTGAATGAGCAGTTAAGGTGGTTTTGTCTGGGATAGAGTTAATTTTCTCCATAGTAGCTGCATGGGGCTGTGTTTTGGATTTGTGCTGGAAGCAGTGTGGTAATACTGGGATGTTTCGTTATCCTGAGCAGGGCTGACACAGGCAAGGTCTTTTCTGCTCCTCACCCCACCAGCAGGAGGCTGGGGGTGCACAAGGAGCTGGGAGGGGACACAGCCAGGACAGATGACCCTAGCTGACCCAAGGGACATCCCACACCACATGGCAGCGTGCTCAGCTCATAGAGCTGGGAAGAAGGAGGAAGGGAGGACATTCCAAGTGATGGCATTTGTTTTCCAAAGTCGCTGTTATGTGTGATGGAGCCCTGCTTTCCTGGGGGTGGCTGAACACCTGCTTGCCCATGGGAAGTGGTGAATGAATTCCTTGTTTCACTTTGCTTGTCTACACAGCTTTTGCTTTGCCTATTAAACTGTCTCTATCTCAGCCCACAAGTTTTCTCACTTTTACCATTTCAGTTCCCACCATCCCACCACAGGAGAGTGAGTGAGTGAGTGAGTAGCTGTATAGGGCTGAGTTGCCAGCTGGGGTTAAATGACAATAATGTCATTTAACAAGGACTGTTTTTCTCTTGGTCTTTTTGCACGCATCTTTATGATGCATATCTTAAAATAACGCAACAACAGTCTGCAAGGAAATGAGCCTGATCATGGAATAAAGAGACAAGGACTTTCTTCCCACTGCTCCCACTGTCCTCTTGGCTGGCAGAATTTGTTTCTCATTCACTTTGCCAGCTTCCAATATATTTTCCTGTAGTATTGATTTCCCTTGAAGTATGCTTTACAACCTGAACCTACAAGCTAAAAACACTTCATAAGAGCAAGATGTTATCACTTGATGACTTGTGATATCATTAATGTGTTTTAACTTTGGTGTCTATCCAAGCAGGTGTTTTATCTTTCTTATGAACAGCTTTCAAGATTAGAATTCATGCCGTATTTGCATGTCAGCAATAATAAAAAAAAAGCCCCTTCTACTTAATCGCTGGATACTGTTCACTGGAGAGTGAATATTATAGATATCATTACCAAATCAAAGAAGTTTTATTTTTCTTTTAAATCATCACAGACATCAACAGTGAGTTGTACAACAAGTATTCCATCTGCACAGACATAGAAATGTATTGAATAACAAAATCTTCACCACAACCATAAAAAAAAATCAAAATCATTAAATGGGACATGAAGCAATTTGTCCACCTTATGTTATATCTGGTGTCAGAAAAGCAGATGATGTAACCTCAGGCATTTTCACTCACACCTCAGCTGTTGATCACTATTCAACACAGAACACTGGCTTTAATACAGCAAGAAGGTGATCTAACACTGCAGCACTAATCTCACTGGCTAATTAGAAACACTTGAAACTGATTCTCTTTCTGAGGGCCAGAAACACCTGGTATATTCAAATTGGCAGAAGCCACTCTGGTGTTCTAACTACTGCAACTGAGAACTGTCAACCCCCCATAGAAAAATGAGTCTTTAGGTGTTAGATCTTTCTGAACTGATGCAGTATTGTGCTGTTTTAGGAGAGCCTCTGAGTGTTACTAGGAAGAGTGAAAAAAGAGTAATAGTAATTTATGCAGAAAATAATCATAGCTGCTACTCTGATGAGGCTTCATTGCTTAGAAGGGCATGTTTTGCTCAGCAGCTACTCAGCCAATCTATTTCTCTTCTGCCTTGTACTTAAGTTGGGGCAAATCGTCAGCATGCCCTTCATACAACAGTGCCTTTAAGAAAAACAAAGAAAAAATATTTTTTCATTCACTCCACCCTCCTTCAGTATTTGTTCTGCCTGTGCTGTGTTACTGCATAATCTTGCCTACTGCTGGTTATTTGGGTAATGTAGACATTTTTGTCATTACAGAGGTATAGGATTAGATATTGTAAAGACTTAACTTTTCTTATATTATCAAATACTGATTTGTAGCAGCCTTATTGCTTTCTATTGCTTATTAGGCTTTGATGAGGTCTGGTAGAAGTGCTGGCTTACATAACCTACCTGAACCTTCTTGCTTTTGCTTTGCGATTTGCCTGTTTGTTGACAGAAGAGTTAGGCCCCTGTAGCTTCTCTTCTCTTAGAACTGAAGAAACAGCACTAGAAGATGTGAGATT
The DNA here is from genome assembly GCF_048771995.1 of Taeniopygia guttata. Lineage (NCBI taxonomy): Eukaryota > Metazoa > Chordata > Aves > Passeriformes > Estrildidae > Taeniopygia > Taeniopygia guttata. Next base: position 140,597,576 of record NC_133026.1, on the reverse strand, counting down.
TCTAAACCATTAGAATTCTCTCAAAGGCCAAATTTAACTTAATTTTGGCTTGCATTTGGCTTGGATTATTACTTCTGCTGTTTGTATCAGCCCAAAATACTGATTACTCCTATGATACCCTGTCTCTGTAAATGAAAATGCAAAAAATTTACTAGCATAACTGTGCTTGTAATGAAGGTAATGTATTAAATAATTTACCTCAAAACATCTTTTTTAAAAAATTTACATCTATCTTAAAATGCAACTGTTTTAACTGTTAAGATATATTTGAGTTTACAGTGAAAACTGCGTGAAGAGTATAATTACGTGTTCATCCTTAACCTAGATCTTAACTCTAAGGGAAAAAAGACTCTTATATAAGAAATAGAGGAGCAAAAAAAAGACTGTTGGGTCTATTCTATTAAAGCTCACTCCATTCAGAAAACATTTCCCTGTGGTCAGAATCTAATTGCTTTCTGAATAACCATTATGTATTCGCCTTTGCCCACTGGGCCATTCCAAACGTGACATTCTTAAGAGGGGAAAATGACATCCAGCTGTCATGTTTAAATTTCTTTTTTGCTAGCAAATACCAATATTTCATCCAAGAAGCTGTATTAGGAAAAAAATGAGTTAGAAATACAGTAACTCTGATGCTAAGTGCTAAAATTAACATTTGCCACATTCCTTAGTTTATTACCTGTCTGTGTGTTATGATACAAGCTTTCATTGCATCACTCTGTGCCATGTGTTCCATATGATGCTTGCTTTGCTTAGTGCTAAGGAGGGGTGATTTCTGTTGAATGATCAGCTTCAACAGTTTCACTGTGCAGCTTCAGATCACATTGAAATGTGTTCTGTTTAATACTACACCCAAGTCACAATGTTAATTTCCTCATAGCCTCCATTGTGGTTCTTGGAACTATCATCAATATTGAATTGATTTTCGTACCTTTCTGGAGATGAATATAATTCCTTGTTTTACTAAGGCAGAACTGAAGCCCGGTTAAGCAAATATCAAAGATATCCAGTTGTTTTGGATTTCCGTTTTGGGGTCATGAGAATACTAAGTTTATTTGGAATACTTTACACATGCTTTAAGTAACAACATATTATTACCATGGAGAGAAAACACAGATGAGTTGAAAAGCAGTAAATTGTCTATCCAGTACAGCCCCATCACAACTGCTTTTTTTTGCATAGTCCCATTCTGTTGGAACCCTTCCATCCACTGTCCTAGTCACCTGACTACTATTTTCCTTGACTGTCAAAGTCAAGTCATGCCACTGGTGTTCTGATCTTCCTTCTGCTCAGTCTCCTCTAATTCAACATCCCAGGATATGTCCAATGTAATTGCCAGGAAAAACTGCTGCTAAGTATGGGAAAGGGAAGTATCTATCAAGCCCATACTTGTGCCAGTCTTTGAAGATCCTGATGTTTTCATGGTTGCTTGTGTCATTTGTATGGGAGGCATGAGAGGCACATGCAGTTCCAGCAGAAATAGCAAAAATAAAGTGAAGAGGTGACTGGTGGATGGGTCAGACCAGGAGTGGCACTGGAAGAAAGAAAGAATTGCAATATTTGGTTTTATTTGGTTTTATACTAATGAAATAACAGCAATGGAGGAGCACAGGCAGGCAGGTGATAGCAACAATCCCAAAGGTAAGCAGATATGGCTAAGCCATCAGGAACTGTGCTGACACCCAGGAGCCACAAATGGATTTTCAGCAGTTCCTGTGTAACTCCTGTTCCACAGTATCTCAGGCCAGCACAGCACAGACTTCACCCGTGGGATCAAGCAAGTCTTCAGCTGCCAAGGTTGGTTTCATCAGATCATCTGGAGGCCAGCTGGATCTCTAAGACAGGTTTTACTGGCACAGAAAGAATTACATCCTTGGAATCACTGATTTCTTTTCCTGGCAAAATCTGTTGGAATTTGCCATCAGTCATCTCTCTGCAGCATCTTCATACTCTTGCTGGACACAATTTCCCAAGAGATACCTCAACTGGAAGAGAGGTTGTGCTGGAGTTTTCTTAAAGGAGAGCTGATCTGTGTGTTAAGCTTGATTGATGTGTTCCAATGAATCCTGTGGTCTGAGACACATGAGATGAGGGGCTGTCTTGGCATTTCTAGTCCTGAATATCTGAGCACTGTATACTCTCTGTCAGCAGCTGAGATCAGTTGGTTTCAATCTCCATGTACCTCCTAAGGCTGTGGTTCCCCACTTGCAAGCAGAACCTGTGTCCTGTTGGATGAAATTGGTGGGCCATGACTGCGCTTTTGTTCAGCTCAAGAGACTCTTGTGAAGAGGTTTATGCTGGTTTTGGCCAGCTACAGGAGAACAGACAGCATGCAACAACACAGCAATACAATACTGGTTACCCTGCCTCATCTACAAAAATGGTTTTGGTAAAAAAGAACTAGCAAATGTAGAAGGTAATAATTGAACCAGTCCTTGTGTGCATGATGTGTGAGTACAAGTACAAGGGCTTCGAACACAGACTTTAGCATCTCATCAGATTGTTGTCTGGGTTGTGGTAGAGCAGTTCCACTGATCTAACCTGAGAAGTAAAGGTAAATAAATAAAAGCCTACATTTTATGACAGAATTTAGTGACCTCTTTTTCTTTCTTTATAACATACAGTTTTTTTCATCTTAAATATAGGCTGCTACAAAAATAAGGTATGTAAAAATGTCAGCAGGAGATTGACCTTTTTGAAACTTCTAAATAGCCATTCTAACTTTTAATCTTTTTTTTTTCTTTTTTAAACGCAGGTCTAAGTTTAAATGCTGGCTCCAGGCAAACTGTTTGAATTGTTCAACTGTCTAAAAATATACTTAAAAGCTGCATGTGAGGAGACAAGATGCTGATGCAGAAGCAAAGGAAAAGACAGAAAGTCAGAGCCTTTGGGAAACTGTAGCACAAAGAGTCCAAAGAAGTCCCCTTCAAATTATCCCTCATCTGCCTGCTCTTAGTGCAGATATTCATGTGGAAGGAGCATGCTGAATTCTTCCAGGAAAGTTACATAAAAATAAGTAATCTAAAAATAACTTTTTTTGACCAGGAGACCTAGAGGCAATGAAGAACAGAAAGATAAAAAATATTAGAATTAAAGAAGGTAATTTGCTTCAGACAATCTTTCTAGTAAGCAATTAGGGACAAAAAAAAGTAATGCTGTTTGACGTAGCCTCTAAACACAGAAGACCTTGCAAGCTCCTTAGATTTTTTCCTTGCTAGCATGATATAGCAAGGCTTTTTTCTTGGGTATTGGGTCTGACAGATCAGGAACTGAGGGATATAAAAGCAGAAGATTTCAACAGTGACCAAAGGGGTGATGCTGATGAAATGGGCTCTTAGATTTTGTTCTCTGAGGCAAAGAAAATTTTGCAAGGCAGATCACCTGATTCCTTGCTCCATGCAATCTCTTTTCATTCAGTCACTGGAGGTTGGAGATAGTATGTTTCTTTATAAACAGCTTTGAAACAGCTCTGATCTGCCTTTAATTGGGTTACCATCCTGTCTTTCCCTGCAGTTCTGCATGAAATGTTGCTTTGTGACATACATTTCCTCTTCCTTTCTGTACAAAAGCAAAAGATGAAGATCAAGTTATTTCTGAATAACAATGTCTAGACACTATTGCTGGACGCCATCCAAAAATGTTTAAACAGGTCATACCTTAAGCTGGTGTAAACTGGCACAGCTGCACTGGCTTTGTTCTAGTTATCCTGACTAAGGCAGGTGGGGACATAGCATGTGTTAACCATGCCCTTCTTGGTCCCGGTGCTCTGACAAAGACTTTTCTGAGCTTTACTCAGGCTTATTCATTTTTGGGTACTCTGAGTGAGGGTTTGTTGTTAGAAATTATGAATGAGATTTAAGTGCAGGACCCAGTGTCTAGACTACTGCTGGCACTTAATCTTCTGCCTTCAATGTAGGTATTACTTTTGTCCATTGTTTAATGTTTTACTGCTACTCCTGCCTGTGTGTTGGACTGTATGCTCATTTGTGTGTGTAACTTGAGGATTGCAAAGAGATTGCCTAAAGTGCACTGTACTACTTCTTTGTGTCTTTCTTCCTGCTCTCACTGTGCTCAACCTTTGGTTGTCAACAGCTTCAATGAGGTGTTATGACTCATCCAACCTGAGAAGAAATACTTCAATTGCTTTTCATAATCATCTTTCTGTCATCACTAACTACAGAAAAGACAAAATACTGTTAAGATTGACCTCCACACTCTTGTAAACAATCTGGTCTTGCTGTTTGCCTGCTGTTGAAACAATCAGGTAGACAATGGGTTGTAGAGAAATGGGCCCAACCCCTTTGCCCAGAGTTTTACGGTGACTCCTCTCATCTCAATACGTGTTCATTGCCGGCATTGTACAGGTCTCAGCATGCTGTGCTTCATGACAATCTTACTAACTCAGCTTCAATCAGAGGAAGAAATCCTTTCCTTGTGAGCTTTGGAAATATTTAGGTTCTGTTTCAGTGCATTTCATATTAAAACAAAAAAAAAAAAAAAAAAAAAAAAAGAGAAGTGAGACAAAATTGTTGCTGACACAGCAGGAAATGAGTGTGTTATCTCACCTAGAGGCACTTTGTTCAGAAAGACTCAAAATGCAAATTTCGTAATCTTGATCGTGTTCCAGGTGATGGCCCTGGTTAAGCAAATGAGTATGTTTTAACTTTGCAAACTGCTGAAAATGCAGGAAATAGAGAAAACACCATGAGCCAGCAGTTGCCTTGTTGCATGGGGTCTGAAGAAGGGAAGGCCCCCGTGGCCTCTCCGCTTGGGAGCTGGAAGCAGAATGCAGTGCGTTGGCAGGTGCAGCTGCAGGGTCACAGAAGTGGCTGTGCCATCCTGCTGCAAAGGGCTGCTGCTGCTGGTCAGCACAGGTGTGAGGCAGAGAAGGAGACAGCCATGATGCCATTGTCTGGGCAGTTTTAGTTTTGCACATTTCTCGCTCATATTAATGTTTAATTTAGCAAAACAGCTAAGGGTCAAGGCACCCCCTGAAAAGCTTGCTTCTATATTAATGGATTTCAGGGGTTTACCATTTGACTACTTAACTCTTTTAATGGAGGGAAATATTCTTTGGAGACTCAAGGATCATTTAGACTGATTGAGTTTATACTTACACTCACAGGCAAGCCTTGTGTAGGCAGGGAAATGATGGATCCCTCTCTGTGCTTCCCTATAGTCTAATAGATAATGTAATGGAACTTGAGGGTATTTTTAAAATGTCTATAAATGATAATACCTAGGAAGAGGCATCTGAGACATGGTCTGTAGTTTAACTGCTGATACTTTTATAGCAAGATATAAAAAAAAGACCTCTAGTCTACTTTGTTCCCCATCAACCACCAGAGCTGCCAGATCGCTTTCTTCTTGTCAAAGCACAAACATTTACAGTATATTTGCTCTTATTTGATTTGGCTTTTCTCCCTCTGCTGTATCTCAGGAGGCCTTGCTCTTTCCTGGTCCCACCACACAGTGTGTATAGGAGACCAGAACCTGCATCTCTCTGTTCATCACCCTATTTGAACTCCACATCCCTACTACAGCAAGGCCTGTCCTGTCTTGCTGCTGCCAGCCTCCTCACCTGGCCTTGCTTCCAGTCCTCCCCTCCCCTGTGTCCGAGCTGCCTTCTCCTGGCACACATACACCCACTCAGGTGTGCTGGATGCCTCAGTCCCTATTTTATAGTCAGGAGGTTGAGGCTTGGCTTTCTTCAGGCCTTTCCTGCCTCACAAAGGGGACAGGAAAAAAGATTGCACTGGACGTTCTGTGACATGGAAGGAGGAGGAAGAAGTGCCTGGCCCTCTGCATCCTGGCTTTCAGGGGAGGACAACTCATGGGTCTGCAGTTCAGTGGCTGCTGCATGTCCCTTTGGACCCAGCAGCTTGCAGATGGACAGGGAGGAAATGAACCCAAACTTTGAATTCTTTGCTTCTCTTGCAGGTTCTAATTTTTCTTGATGGCACAGGTCACTTCTACATACAAAGCACTACCATGTCTCTTTGCATTAAAGGACCAGGGAGGGCTTTGCTGTAGCTGGGATAAAAAATTAAGCATTTGAGGGCATGTTTGGCATAATTCAAGCTATGACTCCTGCTAAAGATTTTGCAGAGCAACTTCACATCTTGTAAGTTGCTCATGAGTAGACTACATTTTTATGTACTTGATTTATCATTTGTTTTTTGGGGGCTTGGGGTTGTTTGGTTGGGGTTTTTTTACAGTTTTGTTTGCATATTTTCTGCCAATTCTCTCCTTGATGTTTGTGAAAGATTGATTACAAACATTTAGCAGTTAACATTTGAGCTGTACTGAATATATAGAGATACATGAGATTTTAATTTCACCTAGTCATGATTTGAGTCACTTAATTTGACTCTTGATTAAGTCTGATCATGTGGCCTAAGAAGTTTAAGCAAACCTTAAAATCAATTGATGGTTGAAAACAGAAGCATTAAGTTGCCTGGGAGCCTAGGTCAGTGCTCCTGTTCAATTCCCAGAGGTATTGATATGAAGACAAATACATTCAAATCTGTGTCTCATGAGCCTGGGCAGCAGTGAAATCTATAGAGAGGGGGGAGATTCTCCCATTTAGCCTAATGGCAACCTCAGCAGGTATGATGAGACCATTATTGCCATTTCCACAAAGAGTATCTTAACTATCCCCATGTATATGCAGAGAACAATGTTTTCTGGTGTTGGCTTGGGCGGGATGATGGCTTTTGGTTTTGTAGCGTTCTGCAATATATGCAGAAAACCTTTTGTGCACCTTCCTGACAATCAAATCCATGAGCAAGAATATCCTTAGCAAGTAAGTTGCAGTTCTTTCTACTCTTCATGCAGGTCCTGGCAAGATGGGACGTGGGGCTGTAATCAATATTCCAAGTCAATATAACACTAGGTATGTACCATCTCATCATCTTGCAGCAGGAATCGCTGTTACTGTGCTGACATGCTGTGTCTGCTGAAGAAAGAGAGAGCTGCATCTGGGAAATATTTCTGTTGGATATTAAATGAAATTGTGAAAGAATTTTATAACAAAGTCTTTAAAGTATAGCAGAAAAAAAGGCACTAATAATTTGAACTATATTCACAGTATTTTCATATGTTTTATATGGTAGGTTCAAAGTGTAATTGTTTTAGCTTCCGTTTCTTAATCTTTATTTCTCCCTGTACTGTCTCAGCAAATTAATTGCCTCAATACTCTTCTCCCACTGACAGGAAACATGGTTTTATAGGCACTGTCCTTTAGTAACTAAGAGCCAGGGTACAAGGCAGTGGTGATTAGCAGAATTTTTGAAAGGTGACTAACACAGCATTGCCATGGAAATCAGTGGGATTTAACCAACTGGAAAATCTCTCCCCAGAATTTGTCTACCTATTGCAATGAGCTTAATGCTTTGTAAAACTTGGCGAGTCACCTCTGCTCAGGGTTGTCGTGTTCCTCTGTAAGGGTATTTCAGTTCGGGCACAGGGCGGGTTTGTGGCCACACAGAAAAGCGCTGCAGTAAGAGGGAGCTGCACTGGATCATGTTATTTCCGAGCTTCCAGCAGGAGGCACCGGCGGGATGAGAGGCACTGAAACCTCTCCCTGGCAATGAAAAGGTTTCAGGTTGCGAGGGAAGTGGGGTGGTTTCACAGGGGGAAGCTGCCGTGCTGAATGTGCCTCCAACACCTCTGATCTCTGCAAGTTTGGGACTTCCTACAGTAGGAAGACGATGATCACATCCCCTCCAAGGTCAGGGCAGCACGTGGGAGCAGGAGGTGTAGTTTTGGCTGGTGTCCCTCAGCCAGTCCCGCTAGGAGACCTCCCACTGCAGCCGGCAAAGGCTGGAAACAGCCCATTAGCCTCTTGCTAAAGCCTCCCTTTGCCCCGACCCAGGATAAACACACCTGCATTCTTTTCTTGCCTTAGCGTTTCATTTTGCCCCAGTGAATAACAGCAAAACAGAAGAGAGAGCTTTGTGTTTCAGGAAGCTGACAGTTATTAAAAGTAAGTTTTACAAGAAGGCAAGACAGAGGAAGGGGAATTCTAACAAATCCCTGATATGCATGGAATGTTTTTTTTATATGGGAATAAAGCAGAGTTCAGAGTTTCTTCAATTACATTTTGGGAGTTTTGTTATTTGAAAATAATTGTTTGCAGTTGCTTTATTTTTCCTGAGCCAGGACAACTTTGATTGATGCAACTGGAACAAACAGAATTGCATAAGTCTGCAGAGGTTTCCTGGTATGCTGGCCAGGCTTTGTAGTGATTTTTAGCATAGCTGTGAAATTCTCACCTGACATCTGTACTAGCACATCATGCCATTTGCAGTAATGCTAACATAAGGCATTCCCACAGAACGGTCTCCAGCATGTCACTGTGGAGGGATGGAATGCAGACACCATAAGTTGCTGCTGGACATGGACACAGCAGCAATAAAAATAACACCCCTGATTTAGCAAAAGAAACCACAAAGGCCAGGTCAGCTTTGCATCTACTAAAAATGGTCCAACGTGATGACATTTTTTTATATCCCTTCTGTATTTAATTCTAGAGTCTTGTCATCTGGAAGCAGCATGGGCAGGTGCAAGTGAATGAAATAACAGCTCCAGGGGGTTTTCCTAATTTATCTTTTTTAATACTGTTTGCCATTTGTATTTATAACTAATTCAAGAACTTCTGGTTTTATAGTCAATGCCTTTTGGATGTTTCTGGGATTTCATATCAAAAGAACTCTTTGAAGGACAAAATGCAATATTCTACTGGAGACAAGGTTATTACCTGAAATGTTTGTTTGCATGTGAGAGAAAACCAGGTTTATAGAAACACTAAATAAACTGACATCCTGAATGTGAGCAGTAAGAAGAGAAAGGACATCTGTGCTTCAGACATGCTGTGGCTGTGGTGGCAATAATTCATTACAAACAATTGAGAGCTGCAGAAAATCACCTAAGGAGGACAGTCTGTGACGACCAAAATCTCCTGACATTAACACTGGAGTGATTCCCCTGCAGGTAATATAAAAGTCTTTTGGGACACCAACTTGCATCTACAAGACAGATTTACATAACCTAGAAGGCTGTTTTTCATCATCCATCTGGCATACTCTTATTTCTGCCTGCAATGATGCCAAGTGCTGGTCACACAGTGACAGAGAAGGGCGAGCCCACACAGTTGTGCGGGACTGTCCCAGTGCCACCTCCCTTCACGCTGTGCCCTTGTGGCCTGAGGGGGACATCCACCCACCACAGTGATATCCGGTCATCTGCAGGGTGGAACTGACGGCAGATCTTTCTCAAAAATGGTTGGGCTTTTAGACAGGTGGGCAAGTAGCTTTGGGGTCGGGGCAAACTTTTCAAAAGCAGCAAAAGCCAGACAAAAAAAGAGTTCTTAATTGTTCTCTAGTCCTGCTGGTGTGTTTCATAAGGCCATATTGGATAGCTAAGGACTCCAAAAACACAGCACTTTGGAGTCTTTGTTCCATTTCTTGTTTGTGAAACTCAAGCTCTTGGCACAGAGTCCCAAAAGTATTTGGGCATGTTGAATCCTACGGATTCCTGTGATCAGGTAACTCAGCTGCAGCTGCCTCGGAGACTCGAGCTCAAGGGCTTCCTATCACTTCTGAGAAGAAGATTTGCACTTTTAAGAATTTTACCCATTATTTATGGAAACAAAGAACCCTTTCAAAAGAGAAGCTTCTAATTCCATAGCATGAGGCCAGCTGTGCCATCATTCCCTGGGGTGGATGATAAATTCCCTGCTCTTCCTTTGCTGGGAGCAGCACCAAGCTCCATTCAGCAGGATGCTGAATTAAGGTTGGACTTTGGCACTAGAGTAGCCCTGTTGAAGGATATACCTGCCTAAGGTAACAACTGATGTTTTTGTTCCTCATTCCTGCTTATTTAGAAAGAAGGCAAATAGTGATAAAGCTTTAAAACAATTCCAAGAAGTTTGTAATCACAAACAAGCTGTGGGAACTCTGATTTAAATCCAATTTTTAATTTTTCTACAGAACATACATCTTTTTACACCAGGAAACTAATAAGCATAGTGTCAACAAGAGCCATCAAATTAATTCTTTAGGATTTGAAATGCAGTTTGTTTATTGAGTGACTGGCTTCATTCCCTCTCCCTTCAGTGTAAATCTGAAAAACAAAGGGCTCTGAAACAGCAAGTGAGAGCTGTGTCTGCTTTTGAAGTCTTAGGGATTTTCATTTCATTCTTCTCCATCAGCTTTGTGTAAGCCTGTTACTGGCCTTCAGTAAAGAACAAATAGCTTGTGTGGTGCCAAAACTAGAAAACAACTGACATTAGTGGGAGCTTCCAGTGCTTGTGAGATACTTAGAAATGTGAGCCCCGATGTGAATGACCCAAGGAATGATATTTCATATTTTCCCTGGTAGTACAAAATCCTTAAGTTCATACGTTATTTTTAAGAGGCTGTAGCTAAGTTAAAATTCTTGAGGAAAGTACAGGCAATGATAGGACTGGATAATGACTTTGTGATCTGGACTCCTGCTGTGTCAGGCGATCTCACATAGGATATCCTGTGATGTAGCTGTTCCATTTTTCTGAGAATAACATTAAGGGTTTTTTTTTCTATTTTAGAAGGTCCAAAGCCTTGCAATGCCTCTATAAAAAAATAGAGAATTGCTCATACACAGAAGAAATAATGTAGTCTGATTTCCCCTTTATTGAGTCCTGTTACTGGATTTCCATTGTCTAAGAAGCATCAACTAATTCCTGCATCCCATTGGCCTGTTGTGTGTCTGTCCATTCACTCTGCTCCCCTCATGGAGACATTTTTCCATTAAAATGTAGTAGAAACTTTGCATGCTTGCATTAGATATTTCTGTGAAATCAACTAGAAGATTCAGAAGAGAGCTTCATGAGAAAGAGCAGTGGCAGCTCCTGTAGCTTTGCCTGGGGAGGGGTGATGAGCAAGCTGGGAGCTTATGGGTGGGGATTAAAGGGCAGACCAGTGTGAGCAACCGTGGTGGGTGTCAGCTGCAGATCATCTGATTGGGAAGAAGCAACAGGCAACTGGGAGAAGTGTCATGTCTGCAGGTCTGGTTCTTCAACCACCCTGGTTCAAGCTGCTGGGAGAGCAACACAGCAGGGCACAAGCGACCAAGGCTGTTGAGAACTCTCTTCCAGACACAGGTGACAGAGAAGTCAGCAAAAAGAATCTGCTCTGCCTGATACTTAACAATGTGGAAAAACTGGTCAGCAGGAGAAAAGTCAGGGGTAGCCTTGGTTGCAGTGATGATGAGATGAGAATGAGGCAGGGAAATTGGTGGCAAAGGACATGGAAAAGGTCAATCTCAGTGCCTTCTTTCCCTTGTTTTTTCCATGTAATTCTTGCCTACAGGAAGCACAGGTACCTGAAACCAGTAGGAAAGTTTGAAGGAAGGAAGACTTGCTCTTAATGGATAAGGATTAATTTAAGGAACATTTAGCCAGTCTAGATATATACAAGTCCCTGGAATCTGATGGGATGCACCCATTAGTACGGAGGGACCTGGTCAATGTGATTGCAAGGCCACTCTCAGTTATCTTTGAAAGATTGTGGTAACTTCAGGAAGATCCTGAGTTCTGGTAGAAAATAAATGTTACTTCTGTCTTCAACACAGGCAGAGAGAGAATCCAAGGAAAATTTGAGGAACTAGAGGCTGATTAGCCTCACCATGATCCCTCAGAAATGGAGGAAATAATCCCAATTGCACAAATTTACAAAAGTCAAATCATACTTCACTAACCCAACAGCTTTTCATAATGAGATGACTGTCTCGGTGGATGAAAGGAGAGCAGTGGATGCTGCTTGTTTTGCAAGGCTCTTGACATTGTCTCCTGTAACACCCTGAAGACAAAATGTTTAAGTACAGACTAGATAAATGGACAGTATTGAAAACTGGCTGAACTGCTGGTCTCAGAGGATGAAGATCAGCAGCTCAAAGTCCAGCTGGAGGCCAGTTACCACTGAAGCACCCCAGAGGTCGATACTGGGCCAGTACTGTTAATCCTCTTCATTAGTCACCTGGAAAATGGGGGCAAATGCACCCTCAGTGTGTTTGCAGATGATAAAAAACTGGGAGGAGTGATGCAAGAGCCACAGTGTCCTTGTGGCAAAAGTGGCCAGCAGCCTTCTGGGCTGCATCAGGCTGAGTGGTGCCAGCAGGTCAGGGCAGGTGACTCTGTCCCTCTGTTCAGCCCTGGTGAGACACCTCTGGAATGCTTGCTCAGCTCTGGGCTCCCCAGTGCAAGACAGACATGGACCTGCTGGAAGGAGTCCAAGAAAAAGGTCACAAAGATGGTTCGGGGTCATTTAAGTAGAGGTTGAGTTGTGATTATTCAGCCTGGGGAAGAAAAGGCTGCAGGGGGCTTTATCAATGTTTTTGAATATCTGACTGGAGAGGAGAGGGGAGTAAGGAAGATGAGCCAGACGCTTCCTGTGGTGACACCCAGTGACACCACCAGAGAGGCAATGTGCATAGAGAAATACAGGAAATTCTGCATAAACCAAAGAAATAAATTTTTACTGTACAATGGTCAAACACGGGACTCGGTTGCCCAAAGAGCTTGGTGGAGACTCCATTCTTGGAGATATTAAAAGCCTGACTGGAGGCAGCCTTCAGCAAGCTGTTTTAATTGCCCCTGCTTTGACCAGGGATCAGGCCAGATGGTCCCCAAAAATGCTGAACTGTTTTGTGATTCTATGGGATAGGCAGATCTGTACATTTACACATGTGTGAACACACAGTATGACTACAAAATCTCTTCAGAAAATCAGGCTTACAAAGATAACAGAAATTCTGTGAGGTTTGTCTCAGGGGGAGTTAACAAGTTTGTCTCATATGCAGAGCACCATTTTAATCAGTCTGTGTCTAGGTTTGGGTTAAATGCAACAACCTTGTGTGCCAGCTAAGCATGTTGGTCCAGGTTTTGGTTGCCTTACAATGCCCATCACCAAGTAATGGTGTTCTAGCTCTGTGGGGTCCTGGGCTGTCCAGTCTATCTACCCTGTGTTTATTCATCAATTTGGGACCACCCACAACTGCCACAGAAATATTGGGAAGGACCTTCCTGCTTAATATCTATCTAGTGCTATAATTACAAATACCCAAACAACTTCCACATTTTGTTCTTTCCTCAGGTAACCAGACATCAGCATCTTGCTTCCATCACTTTTCTCCTCTGACAGTGTTTAGGCCCTTTTGAATAGCAGCCCATGGGTGGGCAGATTGTCTACCTAAAGAGTTATTTATTGTGCAGTAAATAATTCAGCACAAATCGTGAAGTCTAGTTAGTCTGTTACTTTGAGCGTCTTTAAATCAACACATTCTGTATTTTATTTTCCAATCACCTGCAAAGATGATGCAGAACACAAACAAAGCAAGATCAAAAGCTACATATTATTACACTGTGTAAGTCTATAATGGAGATAGAAAGGAAAACAATTTCTCCTCTTCGGTCTATCATGTCACTGTATGTCAAGGATAGTAAATGAAGGCTCTTCCCTGATGCTGAGTAAGCAATTTAACAGGAAATCCTTAAGCTGAGGACAAGGCAGAACAGTCCTGGGGAAGTGCTCTTACTCACCATCACCTGACAGAGTCTGCTGTCAATCTCCAGGAGGAGCTTGCATCTTGAATCCAGTCTTGTTTTGAACCAGTTAGTGCAGCTGGGCCAGATAAGCTTGGTCAGTCAGGGGAAACATGGATGTTATAATTGTGTGTAGTATGCTAGTTAGGGTCTGAGTCAAGGAAACATATGACCTTGAGCTTTGTTCACTCAAATTCAGAAGGGCATTTTGGAGCTTTGAGCACTTAAACATTTTTCTGCAGTGTGGTGGCTTTCTGAGGTAATGTCTGTAGCCATCCCAGTGGAGCTAATGGAGAAAGATACTATTGACTCTTGGAATCAGCTTTCTCTGTAGTAATGTTGACAATGCTGAAAAAACCCAGGGATCATCCATAGTATGTAGCCCTAGAAGGGGACAGGTTGAGTTAAGCCACTGCTGTTGTTTTAACTTGGACTGTCCTGGAGCTGCAGGGATGAGACCATCTGAATGTTTCAGAGGACCAACAGTGAAGATTCAATGACAGTTCAGACACTTCTGGAGGCTCTCTTTCTCTCTGCCCTCTAGCTGAGAGAGACCTAGTATTACAGGGGCTTGGATGACTTTATGTGACTGTGGAGACTAAACCAATGAGACTGGAAGAGATGAGACCTCCAGGACAGTAATTTCTTCACCCCTGTTTCCCTGTAGCTGCATGAGCATAACAGGGAACCTACCCAAGGGGTGGCAGTGCCAGCCACCAGGCTCTTTGCAGAAACACCATCCCTGCTACCAGGATACCCTGCTTCTCAGAGAGCAGCTGTATAGATGGTCCACAGGAGTCCTGCCCTACCTAGGAACAAGGCTTTCAATCCCCCCTGGCACCACTCTGGCCTTTCTGCACTGTGTGAAGTGGTGTGAGTTCACATCTCTCCTGTGTGTGTGTTGCTGCTCAAACCAGGAAACCCCGTTAGCAACACGCAGCCAGGCCCAGCCGTGGTAACAGCCGATGTACAGTGACCTACTTTTAACACAGCCTATGTATCCTTCCTTGCTGCTTTATGCTTGAATGGCAGAATTTGCAACAAAAGGTCAATTTTGGGCAGCCTTTTGCTGCAAGGTTCTTTTTCTGTAGTCCAAAGCTATAATGACAAAATGCTCTGTTGAGTACAATAAGGACTGCAAAAATCACTTTTTATATAAGGTTTTAAACTTTATCTGTTTTAAACACCTTTTGGTGCTAAGCTTTTTGTTTGTTTGCTTGCTTTCTTATGAAGAGAGCTTTATTACTTGCACGGAGAGCAATAGAGGAACATGTCTGAATATGAATAGAGAGGGTCAGAAATTGTAAGTTTAAGTAAAATAATAAAAAATACTACTGAAGCTCAGCAACCCACCCCCCTGCATAGAGGGAAAAGAGCCTAAGCCACAGCAGCCCAGAAAGGGGAAAACTTTTGGCATTGCAAAAATGAAATGGGAACCTGTCCCCTGCCAAGGGAAGGCACAAAGTAAATCTGTTGTGACCCAACCATGCAGGGTCATAAAGAAGCTGAGATAAATACAGGAGGAAGGACACTGTGACAATAGTTAGACCGGAAGGCTGAGACACATGGCTGAGCTCCTACATGTCAGCTCTGCTGCAAGAGCTGACTGATTCATACACTTGGCCCACAGCAGCCAGGAGATGAAACACATTATGTTAAGCCTCAGTGGAAGAGGGTTGGATGAACGTGCTCTTCTTGATTCTTGTAAAGGAGTGAGAGCATGTCCATGAGCTGTTCCTGCAGTTCAGCTAGCTTGGGCACCCAACACTGCATTGAGCATCCATGGCTCCCATCCATGGCTCCATTCCCTTTCTAATGAGGCTTAGCTTGCTGCAAATAGGGCCTGTGAAACACCTTAGTATAAACCCTTTCTACTGCCTGCTCAGGGTAAGCATATGATGGAGAAAATAGTCCCTGATACCATGTGGGGCTCCTTAAAGACTCCCTTCTATGTTTGAGCCTTTAGCAAGGCCATGCTGTTGGCAAATATTCCTCTTGGGGAGAGGTCCTAAGGCTGTAGAGAGCCTTGCTGGGCCGTCAGGGTGATGGCAGCCTGTGTCACGCTCTCCTAGCAGGATGCCAAGGACTGTGCCCCAATAGGGACAGAGCCTTGTTTTCCCCTCTACTCAGCTTTCTTCCAGATAGCAAAAGCAGCTTTGCCAAGGTTGTTCTACAGCTTCTACTGCTGCCAGTAATCTGGGTAATCTCTTATCTCCTCTTACTTTGCTGTTTATAGCCATGACAGCTGAACCCTAGACAATGTGTAATGGGTGAGTTATGTTAGACATTGTCGAGCCAACAATGATCTGGAGCCAGGGCATTGCAAGCTGCGTACTACAGCCCAAAGCACCAGGGGTGGAAATCACCAGTGGCAAGTGATTGGAGAAATTGCTGTGTCCTGGCTTCAGTTTACTCATTCAGAGCACAGTCTGCTCCTTGGGACTGATGGAGAGTTTTGCCTAGAGGCAATTGAGTGTTCCTAGTTTTGAGAGACTCAGCCACAACTTAAGTGAAAGGCTTGTTAGTCATCTTTCCTTCTATCTCATGTATCATCACAGTAATAACCCTCTCCCAGCTGCTGTTCAGGATGCTGGGAGGTTGCATTCTCCCAGTTTGAGCCTTCACTATCTCTGTGTGTTCCCTGTGCTTTGTCTGTATTTGTGCTGGTTAGGACTCTGACTGAAATGAATCTCCAACAGCATTTGGAAAAGATACAAAGAAATCATATCTTTCTTAGCTGTAGTGAGTTTTACAGGACTCACTAACTTAGCTCCTGAGTTTTGGCAGGACTAAGGAACTTTTCAGTCAGTATTGAAGCTGCTAATATAATCAGTTACTCCACACAGAGCACCATCTTTTGCATATAAACATATTTGTATAGTCCCTTTCTGAGTCTTAATGACTAGGTGGATCTAAAGATAAAGGTGATTGGAAAAATTCATCAGTCATGAACTGACATGCTTCTTTCTATCAAAGAAGTAGGTCCACATTTCTGTAACAATATGAAACCTTAACACAAGGCATCACTGTAGAATTGGTGATGCTGATGGTCTTTCTTATCATAAATAGGGAACAAGAATTCTTTTAAAGACATGATCTGAAGTTGATCTGAACATCTCATGAGTCCTTTCCAGGAAAGAGCCCAGTACATTTCTGAATCATCTGGTTGAAAGAACGATGTACTATGAAGACAAGGGTTTGGATGTATGAATTTTTTCAGATACAGCCATAACCACATCCTGAGTTAGGACACCATGCTTGCAGTCATCTTATCAGGCAGCCCTTGCTGTTATCACCCTATCAGTGACAGCAAGGCATGAGTGTTGAAGTAGAGAGACAGATAAGGAGAAAGGAAAATTCTCTGAGCAGCCAGCTGGGAAGACAAATAACGGGTCCCCATAGTTAAGTGTTCTCTCTGTGTAGGAGGGTCCCCCTATCATAATGCCCCATAATAACCAGTTTTAATCAGGAACTGTTTTGGGAGAATTTGTACTTTATTCCTGCTCACCATGCCATTGGGAGAACAGTTTGATCAGGGTGGGTATTGCAGGCCTGCTGGTTGTTAATCTGATTATTTTTGGGTATCTTATTGCAAGATATCCCCAAGAGGAAAAGAAAGGGTGGGCATGATTCTCACCCCAGTGGTACTTGCTCCCCTTGGGAACACACATAAAGAAAAGTATAAGGTTGCCACAAGAGTAGCAGCATGGGAACAACAGCAGTGAGAACAACTGACAACAGAGGAAACAACCACACCAGAAGTGCTGGGAAACATTCCTGTGGCATCTTAGTAGAAAGGGTACAAAGCTGCAGGTGAAAGGCAGGCTGTGGAGTGGCAGGCAGAAGGCCCTGAGGATTACATGGGCTAAGGCACCTACAGCACTGCCACAATGAGGGGCCTGGCAGCCCAGAATGGGGCCACACACGGTGGGTTCTGAGCAGGACATTGCTAAGAGAGACTAAAATGTGAAGAAGTCAATCCTGAAAATGCCATCTTTGACTTAGGTATTTCTCTGAAAGCTCAGATCAGGCATCAGCTTGGGCCGTGCCCCTGTGTGGCTGCAGAGCTCTGATGATGCACAGTTCACCCCACAGACCTCCATACAGAGAAGCCAGGAACTGGCTGGGGCGAGCCATGACTTCCAACCCACATACCCACATCTTCTTCCCATGAAATCCTAAGAGCTGAAGAGAATGGAAGGTTATTCACACCTTGGTGTCCCCATGGCACGGTCAGGATGTAGCAAGGGCAATCATCCAGGCTGGGGATTTGCCGAGCACTCCCATACATCACCATAATCCTTCCTTGGCTGGAGATTACCACGTAGCTCTTTAAAATTTTTTCTTCCTGAATATACCTGAAGCAGGTAATTCCATCTTTTTGTAAAAAACCCAGTTAATTCAAGCACTTGCCCAGAAATTGCAAGACCTGGGTTTCACCCTCAGCCTGAGAGATTTCAGTGCCTCTGCTTCCCTTTCCACTTGAGCATCTTCACAGATTTCCTGAAAGTCAACGAGAGAAGGAAATGTTCTGTACATCCACATCCCTAATTGTAGCCGGTCTATTGTCTATCTTGGTCTTTCTTTGTGCAGGGTTCAGCTCCAACAGGAAAGGGTAAGGAAGAGTCCACCTTGTTAGGGTGCTCCCAAAGTTGGCAGCTTTGGATTTTCCATCAGAGTCTTCACTCTTCAGTTGTAAATTTTTCTAGACAAAGCTCAGATTTTTTTTGTGATGTGTCTATAAATCAGCTAAAGTACCACTGCCAAGCACCTTGTTATTACCTTGTTGCTCTCATTAATTACCTAATTAAAGCCAGTCATTATATGTTAATGATAAACCTAAGCCTGATTTCTGAGGAAAACAGAAAATTGGCTTAGTTTTCCTAGCTCTGGTGTCATTTAAGCCTCATGTCATTCTCATTATAATGGGATTTTCATTACTTAATCCATTATTTACTGCAGGGAGAATCTGAAATGCACAGAACATATTTACAATGTGAAAAGGCTGCTTGAGTACTGGTCTTTGAACCAGTGGTTTTGTACAAGGAATTGCTTTACAAGTCTATCTTGTGGATACATTTTAAAATAATACAATTGAAAATAGCTATTTAAAGGATGAATAACAAGTCTTGGCTTTACAAATGCAGACATTAGATCACAGTGACCGTCTGCCTCCTGGGAACAGCTTCCCTCTCACTTCCAAGCCATCAGATAATGTGTGTTGAGTAAAGTGAACTTAGGTCAGAGAGTTGCTCACATACACTGCTAATTGGTGAACTCCTCATTTAGTCTTTTCAGGGATCTGGCACCATGTAATGTTTCAGCCTTACTCCCCAGAGGACTCCTTGATCCTGTTGAGCTTGCTCTTTATTATTTCTCATTTCAAATAGCCATGTTTTCTCCGCAGAAGTCTCAATATCCACAATCCAAGGTGTTTTTTTCTGTTTCATTCAGAACATGGTACCTTGAGAAGCACTGTGTTTTCCCATCCCCATGATGGGTTCAGTGGTGACTCAGAGTGACACGCAATGAACAGTCAGCGCTGCTCCCCACAGTGTCTGGCCTTTCAGAGAACTCCCTCACCACCCATACATCTTCGTGGTTTGAGAGGTCTGACCAGTCTGCCATCAAAAGTGGAAAGTTTGGGGAAGCCCAACTCTGTTTTGACATCAGCTGTTGGTTTAAAATGCCAAAGCACAGAGAAAGCAAACCCACAAAAATAGGGGAACTGTAACGCAACTGTTGTCAAGGTAAATCAAAAGCATGGGGTTTGCAAGCTCGATTTTTCCTTATGGTCTATCACAACATGTATTCATGAGGATGCCAGAGGGGAAATGGCACAAGAATTCCCTTCCTTGTGTGTACCCAGTGAATGGGTCACCAAGAGCCATGTCTCTTGCTCTCAGGAGGAGATGAGTCTATCACACCCAAGAGAGATGGAAGGTGCAGGAACAATGTCAAGCTCTCTGTCAAGCAGGTCCACAGGGGACAGATGAGCAGGTTTGAAGGCTTCTAACAGTTCTAATGAACGTGCTGCTTCAGAGCCACTGTGCCCTCCTGCCACCTGGCATCTATAGTTAAATCTCTCGATGTCTGATATGCTCAAAACTGATCAGCAAGAGTTATACAGTCTCATTTCTCCAAAGAAAACAACAAGTCCTTTATCTTCAAGGCATCACATAGTTTCCAGTGTGTCCCTACTTGAATATCAACTCAGCAGTTTTTTTTTGGTCAGGCGCTTAGTGCCCCTGAACTTCACAGCTATAAAAAGTGTTAGGAAGCACCATGGTGGTTCAGTGTTTGGGAAAAAGCAAATGCCTGGAGTTGAAACACACCATTTGAGGCAGTCCTTTGAAACACAGTGGAAAGGCAGTCATCTGTTGTCCTTATATAAAAAGAATAGGAGAGAACAGACTAAATAATATCTGGTCTTTGCCTTCAAGTCCAGTCATTCATTATGCCTTCTTTTTACCCAAAATGCAGCATGCCTTGTGATCTTGCTATCTGCTCTGTTTCCTCAAGGAAAATCTGCTTAATTTATCTCCCTTAAAAATTAACATCATAAAGAGGAATGCACTTTGCTGTACTGGATTGCAGTACACCAGGAGACAAAATTACCCCCAAGTCCATATCCTTGACCAAATTTTCAATATCTTGGCATGGATGTATTTATAACCTCTAAAATGCATCCACACCAAGTCATAAGTGGGCTGGGGCAGCAGTGCCAGAAAGCCACCTCTCTGTGCTGAAGGGTCATTTCTCTTCAGGGAGCTGGTACTGTGCAGCTTGCAGTGTTGGAACATTAATAACCACACAGTGTTATATCTCAAGCCATTGCCTGTACTTGAATTTGGTATCCTAAAGCTGCTGCCCCTTCCTGAAGAGGAAGAAAGGATGACTTCTCTCCATGGAAATCCCACCAGGAACAGTCCCAGGTTATGTGCTGAATGTCTGGATGTCCCCATCTGGCCCATAGGTTTTAAACAGGGTGGAGCTTAGTGGTATTTGGGACAGGACCCACAGCGTGGTGTAGACTGGCAAGTCATAACCACACCTGTTTGGCTGAGCATGACATGAAATGAAGCATGGAAGCACGAGAAAGAGGAAAGCAAATGCCAGTGTGGAAATAACCTTTCACCACCCCCTTCCTCACCCAAATTACAACACCAAGGGGATTTCTGGTAGAAAACAAACCACCTAGAGTGAGTGGGCTGAAAATATAAATTGAAACAGTGAGGGAATGGGGAATACCAGGATGGCACAGTCATAGTTAGATATAGGCCAGCATATAGAGGTGTCTTTCAAGCTGCTGCCCAGGCAGGACAGAGTGGTCAGCAAATTTTCAGGAACAAGAGGACAGGGCTAAGATTTCAAGATGGATTTGAATCTCAGCTAAGTTTTTGTGGCAGAGATCATGGAGACATCATTTCATGATCCAAGTGAACTAGAGAGAACTGAGTTATTTCTATGTGATGATGCCAAATGTCCTGGACGGGATAAGAACATCCCCGCTGCCAGCAGGATGAGGAAATACAGCAGTAAAGAGATGTTAAAATGCTCCACATCAGCCTCTGTGGAAGTGAACTGGTATTTGGTGCAGTAAAATGCAATCAAATGTTAATCCAAGTTTCTTTTTGTAGGGCCTGATCTCATACTGCTTAATATAAAAAAGGGAGGTAAAGAAAAAAAAAAAAAGGAAGTGTTTGATTTTCTGATTAAGACTGAGCTCTATTTGTTTTGAATGAAAATTTTGTCTCTACAACAATGACTCACAAGCTGCAAGTCAAGAAGAAAAGAAAAATTAATCACAAGGGAAGGGAAACACAAAAACAAACCCCAGAAGTCCTTTAGCTCTATGGGGCTGAGGGAATGAGTGTGTATCTTGTGATGCACTTGCCTTTATGTAAGTGGTTTTCCTCCTGCATTTTCATCTCAGAAAAATTAGAGGTTGGAGTGTGGGGGATGTGAGCTCAGCTTTTGATTCTCCACAGCTTCCTGTGAGGCACAGGATGAATTTTCAAATCTCTCTGGGTCTCACCTGTAAAACAGTAATAACATTCTTTGCCTATTTAAATTACTTGTTCTTCCTATGAGTTTCTACTAGGCTTAGAGTAACAGGGCCCTAATGTATCATTAGAATCTCTAGCTGCCACTGTGCTATGAATAATAATGTTTATTAATCATAATAAACATGTCAGTGCTGTCAGAGCATGTGCATGGAGCAAGTAGAGCAGTGTCTGACAATCACATCCTGCCATGTAAGGCTTGGGGTGGAAAATAAGGCTCATTTTGCAGGCCATATAAAACTCATGGATGGCCAAAGTCTTCCTGCAGGCAGTGGAGGAAAAGAGAAAAGGTCATATTTGCTCTAAACAATAATGCAAGAATATCACAGTGTTCCTCTCTAAAGTGCCAAGATAGCTCCCAAGTTTCCAGACTGCAGTAGTGAGGTATCCAAGTAGGATATCTCCAATCCAAAATACATATAACAGAAAATTCTAACTTACATATTGAAATCACTTAAATCTATTCCTTAAATCTTTCACCCACTTGCTCTCCTCCTTTTCCTCCTTTATCTAAGTCTCTATTTTGGTGAAGAGGCAATGAAGGGCAGAACTCAAGTTATTCTATCCGATGATCTCAGTTACAAGTCCCTCCACCTGTGTGCCAGCAAGGGACAGACCAGGTCTTATTTCTGACTCACTATACTAAGAGAAAGGTGGGATGGCAGCCCACCAAGGAGAACCTCATACTTTGCATGCTCAAGAAGCAGATGTTATAGTAAGGCACAACTCAAAGTGGGTCAGGTTACCCCAGATTAGACCCCGCATTCCAGAGTGGCATAAAAAACAGAGATCATTCCAAAACCAGCTGGGGTAGGATCCACCCTTGCCTATATGAAATCATTGCTGCTGCTGACAGCAGGAGCTCAGCTCAGATTTTGGATTATTTATATTAAAACAAGATACATAAAGCCTTTGATGCTCCTGGAGTTACTTGAGAATCCAGCTGGTGTAAAGGAGGTTAGAACCTGCTTGTAGGTCCTTTGGTTGCATCTCATTGCTTGATCTATGCTGGAGATACTTGCTGCAGGGTTAGTCATCCTTGTGTCCTGAAGAGACCTCACAGCACTTTCTATTACTCAGAAATACCTGCTGGGAGGAATTGTCTGCTGAACTACAGGACTGGAACAAAAAAGAAAGAAATTCTGTATATTGAGAAAGAATCTAACCAACAAAAACTCTGTAAAATGGTGTGCTATGCAATGGGGAAACAGTCTCTGTCCTTGCTTGATTGCCTGTGGATAATTACAGTGGCTGATTTATTCTCCCCTGGAGCAATCCTGGTCCCTTGCTCTGGTGTAATCCATCCCTGGCCACTCCTGCCAGCCCCACCACCTGGGAGCCAGACAGGCCACCCTGCATCTACCAACATCAACCTTTGACTGTCAGTGACAGCATCTTCTCAATGCTGCAGCCCAAGCCAGGAATCATGGATCTGAATTGAGGAAAGAGCTTCATTGCCCATTTTCATGTTAAATTCAAGTATGAATTGTTTGTTATTTTAAATGCTGAAAGGTGCTGGTCACTCAAACCCCACTGAAAAACTGTAGGATATGAAGACCCAGCTCTCTTCTGTTCTTTTGCAAATTTGAGCTCCAAAGGTGTCCTGGTATGTGAACCCAGTCACGTCACATGTGATTGCCTTTATAATTTTCTCATTGTGGCACTGCCAATACCTTTGTGCTTTTCAATCACTCTCTGTTTGTTTTGAAACAAAACATTGTTTGCAAAGTGTGTCTGCTTAAAGCAATTCTCAGAACTGTTCACACTGTGTGTCCCCATGTAAAACCAACTGTGCACTCTACCTTTGTAAACTTCCCATGCTCAGCCTGTGGCCCCAGCTCCTCCATTATGGCAGAGGACAGTGATGGTGTGTTCACTGCTGTGTTCCTAGTGCTGACAGAGAGCAGCAAGCACAAGGAAACAAAAATAGCACTTTTACTTAACCCATATCCTTGCAGAGAACAGTCCCTGGAATTTTCAGTGGTGGCTACATCGTGTCAGGCTCTCAGGTACACCTCACTGAATTTCCAGCACCAGCATTTCTGCAAGGCAGGAAATACTGTTTGGTGCAGGCAGGAGAACAGCAAAGAAAAAGAGAGCCTTGCCCTAAGCCACCATTTCAAATTAGTGGTGGAAACTAACAAATGCCAGGAGATTCCCAGTCCCTTATTTCAGCCACGAGGCAAATCCTGTTTCTGCAGTGACATCACCAGTCACTAACACCTATTGACTGTAGCATCCAATTCATTTCTACAAGCTTTGTGGCACTATGGTTTGCCAAGAAATCCACAGTGAACAATAACTTTCATTTGAACCATTTTCCAGCTGTGAATATTAAAGTCATAGGTGAATGGAAATAACCCCACATGGAGCATCTGTAATTTTTCCACCTTTTTCATTGTCTTTGATGTGGGAGCTGCACCACTGTGCCCTCCATGTCACTACATTACCTAATACATTGTTTAAAGGGTTGTTAAAATATCTATTCTAAAGACTGAAAACATGTCAGTTTATGTTTTATTTAGCCTGAGAGCATGAATGTTTACCCTGCACTGGCTTTGGGAGAAGTGGCCATGCCCAGGATCGAAGCCATGGTGCCACCCAAACCTCTGCTGATCCTGAGATATCACCCCTGACATACAGGTTTGGAGATGCTATTTCCCAAATGCAAATGTCAAAAGGGTGGCACTTGTTCAAAAATCAGCCTCCTGCTTTTGTTGACTGAATGAAATATTTGTGAATGTGTTTAGAAGCAGGCCAGGTCCCTTACAGCAGTCTGTAAAACAGAAAATCTGGGGTAGGGAGGAAGCAATTTAGAAAGAGGTGAAGAGGACTGAGACAGAGAGAGTGGCCCTGCCAGCTGTGCCAGTGACTGTGTGCCAACATGTTATCACCATGTTATTCCTAAAGCAGCCTTATTTGGGGATTAGCTCTGGAACAGGATCATCTGTTCTCGATCCTTTCCAGCCTGGCTTAGCTGCCATTTGGCTCCTGTCTCTCCATGCTAAGGGCATCTGGGAGCCAGGCAGATGGAGAGGGAGCACTAACACTGGCACCTCCTTATGGACCACGCTATAGGGGCAGTCAAGGCCTGCATGGGCCTCTTCCTCTCCGTTCTCCAGCACCATGTACCAAGAAAACAACAGACATCCCTGACACCCTTCTAAATAGCATGGAGGGAGGGTCTGTTCCTAAAGCGTTTCCAGCTTTCCAACCAAATGAATAACAATCATGAAGCACTGGGTTAGCCCCCCTCCTCTTGGAAGCATCATCCCACTTGGCCAGCAGAATGGGAGGACACAATAAGATCTATTCTGGTTGATCTCTGTGACAATGTTAAGCATCTCTTTTTTCTTTTTCTTTTTTTTTTTTTTTTTTCAGTTTGGTGCTGCATGAGATTGCTTCTGGGATGCTTCTGTAGCTTTTGGCTCTGGCTAAATAGCAGGAGAGCTCCCAATAGCAGGAGTCATATGACCATGCTCTTGTGCACTTGTGAATGGAAAATCATGTGTTTACATAAATCACAGGAATACAAAGACCAGATGTGATGTTCAGAGCTCCCACATATTCACATGAGAATGGGCCAATGCTAGCAAAGAAATATGAAAGGAGACTTATCTGCACTATGTGTTTTACTTTGCTTTAATACTGAATGTAAGCAGAGAAGGGAAAAAATACAAATAAAAGAAAATGTGAAGAATAATGGAAAAAAAGTGTGTTCCAGGCTCAGAAAAAATATTTTGACACCAGCTCTCACATTTTTTTTTATTATCACCCCTTTGGGCAAAGTCATTCAAAAGAACAAACAGAAAATCATACCTCAGACTAAGATACAGAACCTACCTCTCTCAGCAAACTGGATGTGACAGCAGAAATAAGACCCCAGGATCCAAGCATGGTGGAAAATAAAAAGATTATTTTAAAATATTAAAAAGATCCCAGGATCCAAGCATGGTAGAAAATAAAAACATGATTTTATATTATTTTAGTAAGTGGGGAAGTGAGGACTGAACCCTCTGTTATTAAGAAGGTGATTGCCTTACCATTACCTTACCCTATTTTTTCCCCAGTTTTAATACAGGCAGATTGAACCACCACATCCTGAATGTGATAAGCATCTACTCCAGGACTCACTAGGGCTGTCCCTAAAGAGACCTGATTTGTCCTTGAGTGTGTCTGTCCTCTGTGGATGCTGGAGAGCCACCCACAGTTGGTGCAGGGGTGCTTCTGTGTCTGGAGCTACGTGTGCTACTTCTCATCTTCACATGGAGTACCTACATACCTACTGCACTAGAGTCAGCAAACATTAGTTGGACTTCCCTTTGTAGCAGCTCTTTGTAGACAACAGGGTGCACAGCTGGCCTTCCTTGCTCTTTTCCATTCATTATTTCTCTTTTATAATGTTTTTATTTTGTTTCAGCCTTCTCCAGTATATCTCTGTCATGGGAGTTGTTTTACTCACCTTTGAGTTGTAATACATGAATACACATGCAACCAAGACCTTTGGGCCATTGAATTAGTATTCTTCTGCCATCTGGGGTTCCTTATTTTCCCTGGGATTTGCTTTCTGACTACTTTTGGAGCTATGACTCTGGCCTGTATGAATTGAGGTTGCTCCTAAATTATGAATTCATTCATAGTCCTCCTCCTCCATACAATTCCACATATTTGTACAGAGGGAAAAAAATTTAAGGGACACAAACATGGGTTGGAAGGGACCTCAAAGATCATCTAGTTCCAACTCCTCCAAATATGGGCAGAGACACCTTCCACTAGACCAGGTTGCTCTGAGTCTCATCCAACCTGGCCTTGAACACTGCCACGGACAGAACAGCAACAGCTTCTCTGGGCATCCTGGACCAGTGCCTCACTACTCTCACAGTAAAAAATTCTTACTAATACCTAATATGGATCTAGCCTCTTGCAGTTTAAAGCCATTCCCTCTTGTCCTATGACTTTGTTAAAATGTCCCTCTCCAGCCCTCTTGCAGCACCTTTACATACTGGAAGATGTTGTAAGGTCTCCCTGGAGCCTTCACTTCTCCAGGCTGTACAACCCCAACTCTCTCAGCCTGTCTTCATACAAGAGGAGCTCAAGCCCACTGATCATCTTCATGACCCTCATCTGAAGTCATTGCAACAGGTCCATATCCTTCTTGTGCTGAGACCCAGAGCTGGATGCAGTACACGAGGTGGGATCTCACGAGGCCATCACCTCATGAGGTCCCATCACCTATTAAATTTGAGAAGAATGTGCTCCAGGGGCTGCTGGGATGGCTTGTCTCTTGGAAGAGCTGTTTCCACATCCTGTTCAGACTTTCCTCTTGACCTTTAGTGAGCTATTTAGGATCTGATCCTGCAGGCTCTTAAAACTTTGGAAGGCCTGGGGCACAGGATGGGTCTATCTTGCAGAAATACCAGATGGATGTGCAGGCTGGGATTCAGCAGGGATTGGTTTATCTTGCTGTGAATAAATAAGGGAAATTAGTGAACTATGGTTTATGATTACTTTAGACCAGAGATTTTGGTTGTATCTCTACAATTCTGCTACCAGTTTTTAATTGTAGTGAAGATACGCACATAGTGTTGCTGCAGACATGCCAAGGGACACATGCACTGAAAACTGGGATAGAATGAGGGGATTCACAGAAATTAGCACCAACCAAACAGTGAAAAAATCCTTCATGTCTGGAAATAAGATATTGCTACATCACAAAGCAAATCAGCACCCATTTGGCACAGGGAGTACTGGGGAACAGGGTCAAATACTGGAACATCAACGCTGTGAAACTCTGGAGCGGTCTTGGCCATGACCATGGCCTAGGGTAACCAGCAGTCTCCTCAGCAGAGGTTCAGGAGTTAGCCTGGACCAGGGACTAACAGTAATAGTAGGAAGTCTTCAAAGTTGTTTGGGAAGCAAAGCTAGAAGTAGGGAGATGGCCAGATGCTGCCAGCCGGCCCCAGACCCAAGGGTGAACACTGGTGCCAGCTCCTCAGCACAGGTGTAGCCAGGAGAGGCCAACAGGCCCCACAGCCACCAGTGACTTGGCACCCACCAGTGCTATTCATCAGCTACTTGGGCCCGTTCTGGGCTGTAATTTTTTTACACCCTAAAGAGCAGCTGGCACCTCCACAGAGCCAACAGGTTTCTGCTCCAGCGATTATCTGTTAAGGTGTAAAGGAGAGGTATCTGGGCCAAGGATGGAGGATGAGACACAGAAGGATACCAAAAAGCTCTGAATGCTCAGTCTAAGTGTAGGCATATTTCAGGTGTATAAAAAGTGATGGTGCACAAGCTGTGGGCAAAAACATGTAACACAGCCCTTGAACATAACATGGAAGAATATTAAAGAATCTCAGTAAGTCTTTTTGCTGAGTCCATCATGGTTTCAAAGTGACTGTGCCTTGCACAAACTGAAGGAGTAAAAGATAAGAGGGTTTTTAATCCATCTCATTACATGAGCTGTGAGAAAACCAACCAGGTGAATCTAGCTTTGCACACAAGTAAAAAACCTCTGTGGAATCTGACATGGTTCAGTGCTTGATGTCTACATAGGCATTTCTGGTTTCACCCCAAGTCACACCTCCTGATGCAGTAAAGAATTGTGGTTCTAGGTCCTCTCCCTACCCTTTACCTCACTCCCTGTGTTCCCTCTTTATCACTAAGTTCCATCCCTCGCCCAGAAGGTACCTAAAAACAGCAATACACTTGAATTTTCATAGATGAGGCCTAATACTTTGACTTAGATTAAAATATCCTTCCTAAAGAGACTAATTTTTGCCTTATTTTCCAGCAGACATATTGCTGAAATGTATCTTTTAGGCACACCTCTGGGTACAAGGGATCTATATAATAATCTGTGTAATAGAGGAGTTCTGAACTCACAGCTCTGCCCGAGCATGGCCAGAAGTCTTCAGAATGAGGCCTCTGATCTGCATGTTGATGATTGCCCAGGGAAAATTGAATGGACTTTGAAACATTTGCCAAGGCTCACAGTAAACATTCAAGAAAAAGGATGATTGGCAGCAAGAATAAATTTTCCCAATCAAATCAACCCTTCCACCAAAAGACACTTTTTGGGAACATGGAACTGAAATTTAAACAAAATACCTTGTTAAAAACAGTTATGAAAAAACTCATCTATTGCTTGAAATAGCTGGCCTTTCTGTACTTTCACCAGTTGTTGGGCTGTATCAGGTGCAGGTGGATGGTTTTGCTTGGCTAAATCAACGTGGTTGTCTTTGTAACGCTGGCCTCTGTGGAAAGAAACTGTGAACAGGCCCACAACAGAGCCGAGCTTTTGTGAACTGCAGCCAAGTGACACTTAGGTCTGAAAGGGACAGAGAATGGAATAATATGAATTTGAGGATAAAAAAGTCATGATAAGCTCATGTGGCTGTGTTCTTAGTTTGAGTCCTGTTTGGGGTTTGTCATTGTTAACTCGAGTCCTGATTTCTCTGCATAGAAATATGATCCAGAAGAGAAATTCTGGTTTTGAAGTTCAGTCCCATGAGTAATGCATGAACTTTTCAACTTAATGTTTTCAAACACTAACTGCAAGTATGCAGTTTTTCATCAGAACCTAAGGAAAAAAGCAAAACATAATTTGCACAAAAAGTGTATTAAGGCTATCACAGCAGAGCACACTAGGATGGAGCTCCTTAGTCCCACGCTCACAATGTGAATGACATTCACATTAAATTAATAGTGAAGAGAAATGAAGAAATAGGGAAAAAAATAATCTCTGCATCAGTGTGTAACTGTGCTGTATTTTATAGATGAATGGTGATGCTTAATGGCTTAGAATAAAGGAAGGAGCTCAGGGTCCCCATTGAATGTCACCATTTAGGGCTGTAGTGCTGTATTTTTGAAGTAATTCGAATCTTTGAAGGTCTAATTCACCCATGCTTCAGCCCCTGAAGTGAGGAGGAGCGTGAGTGGTCACAGACAGCGTAAGAGCAAGTCAGTGAATTTAAAAGAAAAATAACATCAGTAGATCAGAACATGTGGTTAGATCCCCATGAATGGTTCCTCTCTCTGCATCACTCAGGCTCAATGGATTCATAGATGTAAACTGCTTTGAGATTTCAATGGGAGAGGAAAGCAGGTGTCAAACACTGTTATTTACACTAAGTAATTGCATAAAGAAAATCCCAGAATCAGTTCTTTGTTCTACATTCACAGATGTATTCCCTTAATGATTTCTTTTCAAACGTTTCCAGCTATAAATAGGTTTGTAATTTTAAGAGCTGGAAATAAGCCATCAGCAATAGTGACTGGGTATTGTGAGAAGGGTTTCTTATTTTTGTGTTGGGTAAGGGGCTAGGCTAAATCAGAGTGCAGCAGACATGCTGAAACCAGTCTATTCCTGAAGGAGATCATGGGCTAGGATTCACTGACGAGAGGGGATAAAGAATGAAAGGAATAGGGAACAAAAGCAACACAAAATAATTGGGATTCATATTATACTACATGTTAAAGTTTTTGAAAATAAGCAGAGATAACAATGAAAAGTCCTTGCCTAGCTAAAAATAGTTATAGGTTATGTAAACAGAGGAAAAACACAGCACATAGACTTATGCTGTAGGAATTTCTTGATGCAAGTGGCATGGGATTCTGTTTCTCACAGCTAAAAAAATGTTTCACCACCAGACATTGTCTTTGCAGCAATGGGCCAGTATGGCCACGCAGGAGCAGTATGTGAGAAGTCAGTGGTTGTGATGGAAATCAGAGGAAGATGGTCTGCTGAGGGATCTCTTCTCTCCCCAACAAATTGCATGTGCTCTGCTTGCCTTGCCAACTCCACAGACCCCAGATACTAAACTCAGGACATCATCTGTTGGAGATCAGCTGGAGCAAGCCAGCACCTGAAAGGAACACAGCAGAATCCTGAAGCATACAGCACACTACTGGTGCTTCTTCCAGGAGTGGAAGCCAGGCTTTAGGATTTGGAACATTTTACCCCTGTTTGACAAAGCTTTTTAGCTCCTCAAGGTCACAATTTTGGAGCTACTCATTGTGAATTTAGTAGAGAGTAATCAGCCATTCCTCATGTAGGGAAATGTTTATTCTCATGTCATAACTCACAGAACAAAGTAACTGTGTCACCAAGGACATTTTTAATGAACTGTGCTAGCAAAAATAACTCTAATAATCTCTAGCATCTTGGGTGCATACATTTCTATGGCCTAAAACTGCCTGAAAGGGACTTCAAAATCATCGTCCTCCAGCACTGGTCACAAGGCTGAGTTCTACAAAATGTCACAGACTTCACACCCAGTGTGATTCCTATTGAAGACACCAAAGTAGTTTTAGTGATGTCAGCAGGAGCACCTCTGCTCTAGCCTTTGGTTCACCATCTGTCTTTCAAAAGTATTTTAAATGAAATTTGCACTTAACTATCAGCTACATGATAGGGTTCCCTATGCATTGCACCAGAATTATGTCTCTCAGTAGAACCAAATTTGTTGCATGAGCTAAGAGATACACAAGAGCCCAGGGAGGCAGGTAGAGTTGTGGGAATTAGACAGCAGTGGGATGAAACCAGTGCAAGAGTTTATTTCCCAGTTTATTTTTTTGTCTTCCTTTCTGGCAATGATCACTTCATAAGGCACAGACCAGGCTCTTGAGTAATTTTAATCTCGTTAGGTCAGAGTTGATTTTTTAGCCTTTAAATACAGAGAACAGAGAGGATAGATGCCCCTATAGCCTCATGCAGTGAGTCCACAGCAGAGATGGGGATGTCTCTGAGCATCCTGCTCCTGCACAGCCAGTCTGTTCCCAGTCCCTCTGTGGTCTTGTCCCACAGCACACAGCCAAACCAAGCTGAGGCTGGGATTGGGGGTAACAAACCAGTGCAGAGGGCAACCTCACTTCATTGCATCATCTTTGAGTATAAAATGTACAAAAGCTACATTCCCATCTTCTGTCGGGGGCCTCCCAAAGTGCTGCTGTCCCCTACTAGAGCTGAGGTCTGCAGAGAGACACAGGTGCCAGGCAAGCTGTGAGATGGGAAAGAGGCAGGTGAGGGACCCTGTGCTGCAGGCTGGGAGAGGATTGCAAGGGGAGATGCACTCAGGGTGCCTGGCTGCTGAGGATGGTGCTGCGTGGGCACACAGGAGGGACTGGCAGAGCAGGCAGATGCTGTGTGAGGAGCAGCTGCCATCTCCTCACGCCGAGCGACGTGTTTGCACACACGGCTGGTGACTCCCTCTCAGAGCCGCCGTGGGAGGCAGGTTTGGCTGAAAACCACTTCTCACTGCTGAGTCGCCCCTTGCTGCTGATACACTCCTCAATCCCAGGCCCCTTCGAGGATGGTGGAACAAACGTTCCAGAAGTGCTTATGAAAGTTAGAGTGGAAGTGAAGAAATCAGACCGAGCTCTTCTCAGAATGGGAAAGGCAAAGAGGGGGGTAAGGAAAAAGATAAAGCATTGGACTTCACAAATGCTTTTGTGGGTGGTTCCTTCTTTGGATCTTGCTTTTGAATCACCAGTGTCTGGTCTCATTTGCTAAGAAGTTGAAAGCCACCAGCTTAAGATCCTCAGATATTCAAGTACCTTGGAAAATCAGGCCAATTGGATAAAATTGCTGTGCCTCTGTGGAAACATGGGCTCTGCACATTACAGTAGAAGCCTGTTGTCAATAGACTCAGACTTAACACTTACCAAAAAGAAAATGCTTGTACTTTTTCAATAATCAGAATTGTAATGTAGATTCAGAGCTACACTGCTGTTGGAAAGAGCATAGGAAGTGAAATATAGCATACATCCCACTGGGTAACACATTCCTTAATGGCATTTTCAAAGCATTTAATATTGGCAATAAAATGGAGAGAGAGGAAGAAAAGAGCACTGCTTCTCTGAACATGGAAGACAAAAAAATTAATAATCACAAGAGCTTTTCACTGATGTGGGCTGTGGCATCATGCTATCTGCTGCTCAGAGCAGACAGTGTTTCCAAAACATACACAGCCCAAATCCAGCAGAGCAAAACTTGAATAACTACTCATGATCCCCTGAATTTAAAGATGTTGCTAACTCCCTATGGAAAGGGACACAAAAAAAAACTAAATCTGGATCACTGGAATATTCCAGTTGTCCCTCGAATAACCAACCTGGGTAGCAACATGTGATTTCCAACAGGTTCCCACTGAAGCTACAAAGGTCTGTTCATGGTGCCCAGTCATATATGACACTGTTGATCCCATTTGCAGGATAAGTAGGGGGTATTTATTTGTTGTTACCCCTTGAGAGAAGGATGTGCTTTATCACAAAAGAATGGTGAATTTCACAGGAGGGTACCAGGCTCCGTTCGGCTGTGATAGAAAGGTCAGCATTGAGCAGGCAGTGGTTTTTCTACAGCCCTGGAAATGTTTTAGGACAGTATTAAAACAATTCAGGCACCATTGAAGCTGATTCCAAAAACTCCTGTTGACTTCACCAGAGCAAAGATTTCCCTAAAAGAATCCCTATGAAATTTTAAATTGCTGGAGCTTTACTTTAATAGCAATGTTTTCCCCATGGAACTTGAAATAGAGAGGAGAAAAAGGGAAGTGAAGGCATGTTGGAGAAAGAGGAATCAAAATTTCCTTCCCCCATCTCTTTCATAGGAAGATGCTTCTGACTACCCTCAGAAGTCTCTCTGCTCTCCTCTTCCTTTTCTTCCTACAACTTTCATCCCTTCAAAGCAGGGGAGCCCATGGGCAGCCTGAGCCTGGTAATGCTCCACTTCTTGCTCTGTGGGATCAGCCAACAGCTTAACAGCATCCTGCTTTCTTGTCCACCTTTATACTTAGTCATAAAAGGTTGACAAGACAAATGTGATGGCTTCACTGCATCCACAAGTGAAGAAAAGGCAATGACTTTTTTCAAGTGAGTCCTGCTGAAGGGCCAGCTTACAAATGGGCTGAAGTGGGGCTTTAGCTGAGGTACCTAAGACTCATCAGCAAATCCCTCAGTGTGCTGTGGCAGTCAGTGCTGAAGAGAGAAGAAACATGACAAGCTGTATATATGACAGTCTGTTTCTCATTAATGTCTTACCTTTAATTACAGATAATCAGAGCCTGACTTAGTCCCCAAACAGGTAACTTCTTTCTCCTATTCAAAATGTTATTGATTATAAACTGTGATTAGATGGCCTTGCTACCTGTAGAACTGGCAAGGTCTCTGATTTGATTCCAGAGTCAACCTACAACCAAGCTGTTCACAGCCAAACTGTATGTGAAATAAAAGCAATTTTCTTATTTTGGTGAAAGGTATTTGCTATTTCAGTCAGAGTGATAGTGCTTTGAGAGAATGTGGTGGCTGGAGTTTCAGAGGATGTTTTGCCAAGAAATCACCCATCGGAGAAAGCTACTTGTAGCAGTACACCTTGCCTCTCCTCCCATTTTATCTTTTTTTAATCTATTTTTTTTTTCTAGGAAGTCATCATTCCCCCAGCCTGGGGAAGGAGGGAGTGCTGCATTCATAAGACCAGCACAGAGAGCCACTGCTCCCAGCAAGCTCCTGCAGCCACATTGCAGCAGGTGAGCAGCAGCACTGTCTGTTGCTGTGAGCAGATCCCACCAGCCAGCTGACACTGATTTCCTGCTCCTGGGACAGGCTGGAGCAATGGGTTTGTAATCCAATTGAATTTTGGCCAGAATGCAGCCCAGGAGACTCACTGCTGAACCATTTCACTTTGACAGCTGGCAACGATTTGTGGAGCACAGGAACGCCCGCTGAGCTCTGTGCTCAGAGGTGGATGCAGAGCTTGCCAATGGGAGAGACACCTGCTCCTGCCTCCCAGCTCCCACCTGGAGAGAAAACCCTCAGTGTCTCTCGAGACAGAAATTCTCCTATCACTTGTGAAATGCAGGAGCCCCTGGCATACAAAACATCCCCTTTCCTTTTTTATTTCTCTATTTTGGTCATTGCAGAAAATAATTGTATAAAAGTCTACTTTTGTTTCAAGGACTACTAAGTTCAGAGCCTTAATTCAGATCAAGGCATGGACAGTAAATCAATTAAATAATGCTGTGCCATATCTACAAAATCCTCATTATCCGATTTCACATACAATATGCTGTTATCACAATAGACAGCTTCTCCTCCCATCATTTGTAAGTGGGAGACTTGCCATCAGGACCAATAGAAAGTGCATTGAATACTGAAGAAATAAAATAGCAACCTGGCAAAATATGGCTCAGGCATTACATAGACTGCAATGGTATAAATAAACACCCACATCCTGAAAAATTAATGCTCCAAAAGCTCTGTTTTATTGAGATTTCAGAGAGACAACTGACACAGTGTTTCAAAGAGCTTATGCTGCAGCAGCTGTGCATGTACCGTGCCCTCTGTGTTTGGTCCACAGAGGAGCAGGAGGACCAGATTTCACAACACAGGCACAAACCACCATTCCTCCTTGGCACACTCAGCTTCTTGCCTGTGATGGAGGCATGGGACGGAGAAGGAAAGTGAGCACAGTGAGTGATCACAGTGGGAGAGAGATAACAAAACCTGGAAGCACATTCCCTGTTTAGTACCACTAACTCAGATTGCATTGGCAATCAATGAGTGATTAATGCAAGAGAATATTACTGTGCTCCTTTTAAAATTACTTCATCTAGCTGCCTTAAATTCATAAATAAAAATGGGGGAATGGAACATAACTATTGTGCTAGCCCTGATAAATATTTTAAGTGCAATGCTTGCCATCTTTGCATTTACTTTATTACTTGGAAAGCTCAATACCTTTAAAGTTGCTGAATTCAACTGAAAGTTAAACTCATGGCAGGTGACAGACAAATCAGTTCACTGACTTCTCATATTACCTTATTTTTAATCCACTTGTGCCTCTGCAATGCTATGCAGTGGATTTTGTATGCAGAAGCAAAACACTTACACTTTTCAATGAGGTACTCAATTCAACAATTTGAATAGAACAGCTTCTAATAACACCCTGCCCCTCAAAAAAAAAAAAAAAAGCCAACAACAAAAAACAAACAAACAAAACCCCAAACAAAAACACAAATACAAAAACAAAACCAAAAACCAACCACAGCCTCCAAATATAGTCTATACTGCCAAATCATACATGTCTGCTTACAACAGCCTCCAGACCTACATCTCTGATCACATTGCACTGTCTGCCTCTGCAGCCTGGGGAAGATGGGCCCTGCAATGTGCAGGGAGAGGTGGGGAAGGCAAGTCAGTTCCCAGCTGTAGGAGTCCTTTGTGGCAAAGAGGCAAACAAAAAATTCAGCTTGTTTGTCCTGGGGCAAGCTTCACCTCAGTTTGGTTCTGCTCAGCTGAAATAAATTTGTTTGGCACTGGGCAACATGAAGCCTTTCCCCAGAGCACTAAACTTTAGGGCGTTGTGTCCTCTGTCTTCTGACAATCTCCACAAAAGTCAGCTGGGCATTGGCTTTCAAGGTTGTCAGTCTTCTTTTGAGAGAGTCCAGCCTCTGTCCCTAACCACACAAGTGCTCTGAAGTCTTCAGGAGTGAGTAAACATCCTGTATGCACTTGTTCCTTGCGAATCTATTCTCAAAACCCAATCCTGTTGCCACACAACTTTGTTACTTAGTCTTTACTCTGTTAGAGGATTTGGCCCTGGCAAGACCGTGGATGTAGAAGAAAGATCAGAGGTTAATCAGAGGTCAGTGAGGGAGGAAAAATAAATGCCTTGAATTAAAACTGAGGCTGACATTTCCCCAGACCAGTCCTTGTCACAATCCCTCCATTGGGAAGAGCCCTTCAGGAAACACTGCTATTTTTATTATCTCAAGTAGAAAAGCAGCAAAGATTGTAGGCCAGGGTTCTCAGAACTCATCTCCTTTTGGCTTCCCCCTTTTCTAGGAAAAGATGTCTCCTGAAGTCAGGGAATCCTTTATTTCTCTTGAGATGGTCTTCTTTACAGCATTGGGTTTTTTTAAATCTAAGAAATTGTCAGGCTCCAAAGTTGTATTTTTATATATCTTGGAATAAGGCTGCATTGTTTCCCCTGGCTTCTGCATTATTCACTTACTGCCCTGCAAATCCTGCTGAGTGGATTACAGTGTTTATTGCTCTGCCTTGCAGTATTTTCTTCCCACTTATCTGAACAACCTTGTCTGCAAGATAACCT
This sequence comes from Taeniopygia guttata, assembly GCF_048771995.1. Taxonomy (NCBI): domain Eukaryota; kingdom Metazoa; phylum Chordata; class Aves; order Passeriformes; family Estrildidae; genus Taeniopygia; species Taeniopygia guttata. The sequence continues at coordinate 140,560,819 of NC_133026.1, read as the reverse complement.
GTCAGTAGTGGTCTTTTCCATCATATGTGGCTGAGAAATCGTTTCATGCCACCAAACATAAAGCCAAAACCACACCATCCATCCTGCTGGATAGACACCACCACAGCTCTGGTGCAGCACACAAGGGCAGCTGAGGCTGCAGCAGCATTCTAATGAAGATAGGAAACCAAGGGACGGAGTGTGAGCACTCTGGTCCAAATAACTCCTTTCAGGACACACAAAAGTGGCATGGAGGAGCAGAGAGCCAAGCCTGTGGCCCCACATGGTTCAGAGCAGAAAGGAGGCAGGGATTTTTTTCAGAGCAGTCAGTAGTGCACCAGCTTCAAACAAGGAGTCTCCAGGCCCAGGCAGCTCTTCTTCTTGTACTACCAAGGTGGCAAGGGAGTACAACACCGTGTTTCATCCTGCTGCAGGATGCTGAGTCTTCTCAAGGCCTCATGATGTACAAAAAGCAAACCAGGAGGAGGAAGTTTGTCTTCTGGGATCGTCTGCTGGTGTTGCCCTGTAATCCTCTACAGGAAGACTACAAAGATTAACATTCCCCTTTACTGGTGTTCCCACATATAACTTCATACCTGTTAATTTTTTAGAGGAGAAATTAGATTTGGCAATGTAATTTGATTCTAGTGAAATTTCAGAGGCAATTAAAGGTTTAAGCTTTTTTTCAATTCCTCTCTAGTAGACACCAGCAGCTATAAAGGCACTTTAAAATTATCCACTATACTGCTTATAATGTCAGAAGCATTAAGGTTGGAAAAGAACTCCAAGGGCATCAAGTCCAACCTTTGACCAATCACCACCTTGTCAAATCAACCATAGCACTGTCACATCCAGTCATTTCTTGAACACTTTCAGCAATGGTGCCTCCACTGCTTCCCTTGGCAGCCCAATCCAATGCTTAACAACCCTTTCCATGACGTTCTTCCTGCTGTTCAACCTGAATCTTCCCTGGCACATCTTGACACTGTGTCCTCTTATCCTGCCACTCATTGCCTGGGAGAAGAGCCCAACCCTCAATTGGCCACTCCTACAGGTAGTTGTAGCAATGAGGTCTCCCCGAGCATCCTTTGATCCAGGCTAAACACCCCCAGCTCCCTCAGCTGCTCCTGGTTGTGACTTGCTCTCCAGACCCCTCACCACTGGGCACACTCCAGCACCTCAGTGTCTTGAAGTGAGGGCCCCAGAACTGGACACAGGACTCAAAATGCATCCTCACATGCTGGACTGAATGCCCTGTTAACAATACACCCCTGGAATGCAGCAGGAACATCTCAGGTGGCTGCTGTCGGGGGCCTAGGCTTGCCCTTGCTCTGAGCTCCCCTCTTTAACTCATAAATTGCTCTCCCCACTCTCTGTTGACATAGTATGGCACACATGGAGGAGATGCAAGGAAAGCACAGAGTGGAGATGGCATATTTCTCTTCTCTTAAGGACAGCGTATGTTAGAAATGTGTCAGGACTCCTGAGTTAAAGCAGCAGAGTGAGATGTCAGGGAAGGCGAACAGAAGGGGAAAATTAAGGCAACAGATTTTCCTGGGAAACTCTGTTTTGCAGAAAAATTATTGGAGGAAAAAGCTATTCTGATTAAGATTAATTTGTGTCTCTTTTTTTTTTTTTTTTTTTTCCCTTAAATTCAATCTCTGAGGCAGGATATAGGGCAGAACAGAGACCAGGGAAATGGCAGCCCCTTCGCTGAGCCAGTGCTGCAGCAGAGCTGATGGAGTATCTGGGTCAGCGTGCAGCAATTCTTTGCAGATGACTGAGACCGACAGAGCCGAGGGCCAGCCTTGGCAGTAGAGCCAAGAGCTCCTTTTGTAAGTGAGGGGATGTAAAACCTGCTCCCCCTTTCAAGAAGCATTTGCAGGAGGGAGCCCCATGCTGCAGCCTCCATCAGCTGGAACTAACGCCCGTCGGCTCCGCTCACCCATCCCTGCTCAGCAGAGCACAGGCTGGGAAATCAGCGTTGCCATGGGATTCGGCTACAAAAGGCCAAAAGATGTGGATGTCAACCAAGTATCCAGATATACAAGGAGGGTATTTTCCGCTCTAACTAAACCTCATGTGGAAGCTCATCTCTAAGAAACAACATTTTGCTTTTTTACTCACTCCAGGTTACCTGGAGACAATTTTTTGTATTTTTAATGTCCTCACTTAGCTTTGAAGATCTTTGTGTTTTCAGGCAGGTTTTAGGAAAAGCTCATTCATGCATTCAAACATTTGGCTACTTTTTCCAAATATCCTGCTTGGCCTAACGAGACACATTACCTTTGCTGACAGCCGTAGTGCCCTCAGAAGAGATACAGCTTTGGAGACCAGCACACTGCCCACTGGGCATACAGACATCATGCATCATAGGATCTTTCTCCTTTCTGCTTCTATGCCTCAACCCACTTGGACAGGAGCATGAAAGGATCAGTGTTTTCCTTATATATCATCCCTGATCATCAGTAAGACTGGCAGCTGTCTCTCAATATTTGTGCTAAACCCTTTGTTAGAGGTTGATTCACACAGCCACAGCCTTCAAAGTCAAATGGCACTGTTAGATCATCCTGTCAGGTAGCACAAGCCATCAGGATTTGTGCTGATTTGTGTTTTGCCAAAACATGTCCTTCAAAAAAGGGTAGTCCACTCCTGATTTGACAGCCACAGAAGAGGGAAGATCTGTTATTCCCCTGTACTAACCAAAGTTTAGGAAGTCATTCAGAAGATTTTTTTCTCCAGATGTTGATTTGTTGTTGTCATTTTTCTGATGATCTTGATTCCTGGCAGAATACATCAAGTTTTGTACTCAGGACTTAAACTGGTAAAATGTCGTGCCAGCCAGCTAACTAACCTGCCTTGCCACTCAATGTTTAAAGACACAATATAGAAGGGCCTGATTTTCAGCAGTAATATTGAGGAAAGTTCAAGGCCAGAAGAAATGTTTGTGTTTCTAGAATAACAGCAGCTGCTTCTGCATATGCTTGAAAGTAGGGTGGATATTAACACAAGGATTTTGAGGAAGTAGCTATTTACTACTGGAATTTTGGATGACAGCTGCCACATTATAGGTGTTTATCAAGTAATGTTCACCCTAATACTGGTATGCTTTGTCTGAACTGGTCAGCCTAATGCAGATCACTTCTTTGTTTCTACCATAGCAGAACTTGCTAGAATAGTATTTTTTTATTATGAACATTTCTGCTTAAATCCTTCATATTCTGATGTTGGATAATTTCTTCTTCAAACTGACAATATAGGGTGAAAGACAAAAAGATCTGGAGCAGAAAACACCTAATTTAGTGAGTAAATAGTATTGTACTCTTTATGTGGACACACAGAGGTACAGCGTTTGACAAGGCATAAGGATTCACCCCAGTCTCAGATGTGTCCATGCACTTTTGCCTTGGTCCAGAGAGATGACCTCATAAATTAAGTGCAGAGAGGGTTGTTCACAGCCTGAGTGTTACAGAGGCTTGTTCTGAACAGCATATAATGCACATTTAATTGTATTTATTTAGTGAGCATGGTTACAGATGTGACTTTTGTACTTTTTTCACATTGTAGACATGTTACATTGAAAAACTATCTATCACTAGCTCCTGCATAGGTATATACCCATGAGGGGTTAGCAGAAAATAAGAAGACAGGGAGGACCTCCTGTAATCTCTGCATCCTGTTGAGGCACAGGATCTGCTTACTAAGAAAATAAAGGCACATCTGCTTACTAAGCAAATTCACACATCTGCTTACTAAGAAAATAAAGGCTATTATGTTCCCAGACACGTTAAGTCAGAGTCTTCTGAAATCAGGAGTCTTGCAATCCACGTGCTAAAACTGGTACAAAATGTTGCTAATCAAAGTCTTGGAAAGAAGATGAAGGGGAGAGGAAATGAAGCTGTGACTACACACTATTTTGATTGTTGAATCTGCACTATTCATAGTAACACACCAACTGTATCTATCCAATTGCAGTAATGAGTGATAGCGCACTACTCAACAATTAGGTTTTCCTTCCCCACCTCTGCAATTAAGGTCATAACCTTTTCTATTTACTTTTGGGATGTGGTAAATTAGAGCTTTGGCTTAATTACAAAAATTCATTAAAATAGTCACACAATGGCACCATTCATGGCTGTGCTTGTCCTTCCTTGCAGTATGTCCTCATGTCAGCTCTCATTGGTTTTAGTCCCAAATTCCAGTACATGCTAGTCTGCCTTTATTATCTAGATCAATAGACTAGATTTTTCTTTTTGTCCATCTTCTTTGACTCATTGGAAGGGCTCCTCTTGTTTCTAATACCTCTGTTTCTTTTTTTTTTTCTTTTAAGAAAGCATACGCTAGCAGGCTGTCAGCATGATCTGATGTCCCCAAAATGCTTTCTGGCCACAGAGTTTGCAGTAGAACTTTAACTTGGTCTCACAGCAGAGATCTCTGCCTAACAATTTCTTCTTACTGACATCCCAGGTGTCTAGGTCTGGAAAAGAGGATTAGTGCTCTTTTCCTCAGAATTTCAAAAACTAAACAGAACTACAAAGATCTGAGGAAGAAAGCCTGACTATTCCCCAGTTACACAGAGTTGGGAGTCTGCCCATTGAAATAAGGTTGCTTTTTTTTTTTTTTTTCTAAGCCCTTTCTTTGTGAATGTAGTGCTTGTTTTAAAAGCTGGATAAATGAACTGGCAAAAAATAATATTTTCTTTTATAGGAGAAAGTGTTGCATTATGTTTCACATGACCATGTCCTGAGGTGGTTCAACGTACTGACTGCTGTGCATACCAATAAATACAGTTCTCAGAGATTTCAGGAGCAGTGATTTACTAAAAATTATTGCTTGACAGAAAGTACAGAAGAGCTCAGATTCATTTATATAACACCTGAAAGGAAAAATGGCCAACAAAGGCTTGGACTAATATATGTGCTGGTGATAGAGTCCAACAGGCAACTCAATACATATGTGTAATTATCCTGAAGTCAAAGTTGATGTTGCTCTGAAGATGAGGACATGAGATATTTGCAAAAGTGACACCTGTTATAGGCTTTATTTCTTCAGAGCATTTAAGGATGTGTGTAACTGCAAGTATAACCTGATTTTTCTTTTTTTTTTTTTTACTTACTGCTTGACAACACAGGTGCATTCAGGAAATTGTATCCAAGTTAATTTAGGGCATGACTGCAAGATGTGTCAGCTAAACAGCTTTAAAATGTAAAAGGGAGGCCTGGTTTTGTTGAGTGAGTGTGTCCATGTCAGAACCTGATATAAGGTGATGAAGCCAGTTTGAACAAGGGGTCAGATCAACAGCTCCTAAACCTGTGTTGGCTGCAGATGAGAAACAAGAAGGTATCTACTGGGGAATGAGCACAGGAAGGGTTATACAAACTGTCTCCTCTTTCTGAAATACAAAGAGGCTGGGTGCTCCTCTGGGCCAAAATAATCTTTCCTTATAGACTTAGTTTTCAGCCAAATCAGGTGCCATAGGTGCCTGAGCTGGTGCTGGTGACAAGGACAGTGCAGGAAGGAGGCCATGGATGGGAGGTGACTGTGGAAATACACTGTCTGTGCTGGTGCAGACTTGCACAGGATGAAAGCACCCACATAACCTCGGCCATGGGACCCCCCTGGCCTTTTACTGAGGCTGATCATGGAGGGGATTTAAAAGCAATGATGGGACTATTGCTTGGAAGGACATGACAGACCTGAGCTCCTTTTCTGAATCTGCCACCCTCAGATGGCACATGTGAGCAAAGCTATCCTACCTTCCCACTACTGCAAAATGTGGCCTTTCTGTAAAGCCCTTGATAAAATACACAAACCCCAATTTTCAGATGTTGTGCCTTGCACAGAGATACCTGGGGGCAGGAGTTTTTTCCCCTATTTGTTGGTGAGGGGGAAATGGAAGAAAAGTTTAGCCCCTTAAAAATAAGCATCTTGTCCTCTATGTGCCCTGAATAAATGGCATCCCATGCTGAACTTTGCTGAAAATGCTTTTTTTTTCCTTCTGAGAAAAGCTGAAAATGAGACCGCATTGATATTTTGCTGCAGAGTTGTTGCCTGTAGGTAGGCTTTAGATGGAGCTGTTCTATGGAAATCAATCCTGATAAAGCAATAACAGCTGTTATTTTGCCAGCACACAGCAAGCAGAAAGAATTGCAGAGGTACCCCTACCACAGCAACGCTACTTGGTAATTTGAAAACAATACATGACATAAAATAACCCAGAAAAGGCTGGGGAACCACAGCATTGTTATTTCTCCTGTTCTGAAACAGCAGACTGTAAACACACACTCATGAAAAAAAGGGAATTATCCTACACCTCTATGTATGGCCAGTGAATAATATAATATTTATAATGCTGTTGGGACAGCTGTGTGAAATGGATTCTGTTTGGTTTGCTCTATTTTATTTTTGTTCTATTTTTGTCATCCTTCTGTCTGTGTTGCCTGTTCCTACCTCTCCGTCCAATAAGGCAAAGCAAGCTCCTCTGCTTCCATGGACAGAGCAGGATTGTACCCTGTGAGCACCTTGAGGACTGGAGGGATGTGGAAGACAACATTTCTTGAAAGCCCTTGGGCTCTTTTTTTCTCAATCTATAAACAAGAAAACACCATCATCCTTCAAAATATAAATCATTATTAGAAAGCCTCAAATGGGGACAGAATACACTGGTTTCAGAAAAAAAAAAAAGTATTCATTTGCTTCTCAGGCTTATTGATATATTTTATGAAGGCTCAAGGATGAAAGATTCTGAGGCAATATAATGGAGTATTATAATATTAATTTGCATCATTTTCTTAAAGAGATAATTCAATTATATAGTTCAGCCTTTAGCAACCTATTCTTTTAAAATCATATCTCTTTTTGAACTGTCAACCACTTGAAGGAACAGCCCTTGATTCTTTCTTGATTGTAAGCTAGATGAGGCAATTTTTCCTTGGGGAATAACATTAGCTAAATTAGGAACACTGTAATTTAAAGGTGATTAAGTACCTTTTGTGATTGTTGTTCTAAGACTTCAATCTGATAACACTCAAGTGCATGTGTAATCTAGTCTTCCACAGGGCTACTCTCATTCATAAGTGGGTTTAAATCCTCCCAAGTTCAGGACCTAAATAAGCACCACAGTTAAACCTTTTATGGCACATTGACAGAGCATGTATTTGTTCTGATTGCAATGACATTTCACACTTGTGCTTGGTGCATAAACAATAGGAATGCCTTTTAAAATTGGGATTTTCTTTTTACAAAAGGAGAAAGCAAGGAACAGGAATGTGAATAGATACATTCTGGTCATAAGGCAAGTCTGCTGGAACACTTGGGAACACACGGTGGACTCCTGACCCTCGTGCATTTGTGTCCAGCTTTGCTCCAGCTGTACTTTGTGCCTTGGTGCTCAGCATGGGAGAAGCAGCAGAAACCATCCAGGCCAGGCAAAGTGACCAATTCATTGCTCAACCTGCCCACTTATGACTCGAGAAATTCTTTCCTAACTATCAGTCTTATTGGGGTTTCAGTGGAATTTTTGTCAGCAGAGCACCCAATGTGTTGAAGGATGTCAGAACATGGGCTGCTATTGCACCACTGACAAATTTAGGGCTGACATCTGTTGGGGGCTGCTGAGCAAGATGCACTCAGCAGACCCATTGTCAAGAAGTGGTGCTGGCATTTGTCCATGCACCAGGATATTTTACAGAATGTCATCACTTGGTAATGAAATGCTCCCCGGTAACGATGGCTCACAAACACAGAAATAGCCTTTGCCCATAATAAAGTTTTGCAAATAATGCTTGCAGGAAGTGATTTGCTACGAATCAATCAAGCAGATCCCAGAAATAATGTGGCAGATGGTAACCCGACATTACTGCAACATCACCAAACTACTTCTTACTCGCACTTTAAACAAGCATTTGGACTCAGGTCTTTAAAGAAAAATGTTCACTCTCACTCTGCAGCTGGTTGAAGCTGAATTGTCACCCCACAGAAAATCCTATCCTTAGAAGCCAGTAAAAGGGAAGATAAAATTAAAAGTCTGAAATGTCCTTCAATGCAAAAGAAAAAATATTCAGTTATTAAGACTGTATTTTGATGCCTTCAGGCTATATGCCCTTTCTTTATTTTTAGCTATGTTAGGCTACAAACAAATACAAATTTTAAATATAAAATTAAGATAATCTTTGTTCTAAGTGATATATAAAAAAAATAACAAAATAGATTTGAAAAAGAAAATGTTGGAAAGAACAAACACCCTCCTGTTTGCATTTTGATTTTTTGTTCTATGAATATATGTTTGTTGAAATCAGCATGTCTCCATTTTTCATGCCCTAGAACCTTCTGAAAAAAAATATTCCACCTGAACAGTTTTGATTAGGTCTCTCTGGGTTGTGACTGGTTACACTTAAGTTACAGTGGTTTAAAAAGTTACTCATCATGACGTTTCTTATTTGCAAGGTAAAACCCATTATCTTACATTATACACCTAACTTACTTGTTATAACTGATTGAGATTTAAAGTTATTAATTTTCTGTTTATACCTGCATATTCTTTCATCACTGTATGAAGACTTGTTGCATGCCACAGAACACGCAGCCCTGATTTATTTACTACAGTATCAGTGCAGTCCTTAAACAACAGCTTTACTTGCAGAAGGAGATTTTTCACTCTCCGCTCCCATGCGCATCGTTGCACTCTGAAACCTTTCTAGAAATGAGGTTAGCCAAGCCACTGTTTGCACTAAAACAAGGATCATCCCAGAAATGGGGTGGCTGAAGAAAGCAAAGTAGGCCACCAACTTTCCCTGCCGGATTGCTGGCTGTGCCTGTGTCCCACAGGAACGCTGTCACGCTGGTTCTGCGACAGCACCTGCAGCTCGGCCTGAGATGAGCAGTGTCATTATCACGAGCCGCTGGGGACATTCGCTGGGCTCGTCTTTGGGAGTGAGGGTCATGCAGAGCTCCAAATGAATCGCCTGCTCAGGCCCATACAGGTCACAGCAGAGGGAAATTGCTGTCACAACCTGTGCTGCCATGGCCTTGCTGGAGACAGGGCACCAGTCCAGCCCTTTCCCTCAGAGATAAGTAACACAGCTTGCAATCCCTCATGTGCACCTACCTAGGTACTGGCTGAAGTGAAGCAAAAGGCACTGGCACAGACACTGGCTCTTCTGGGGCAGAGATTGTAAGATAAATTTTAATAACTTGAATTCCGTCTCAGCTGTGGCTGTTCGTGCAGAACTGCGCATATGAACGGAAAGACCCTTGCACTTCTTTCAAGGTCTAAGGCTTATTCTTCTGTACATCCACATTCCTGGTTCTACAGCAGTTTCGTACTACAACACGTAGCAACACAGCCCGTGCTGCTCCCTCGGGGTGCGACCTCCCTGGGGTGAGCAGCAGCTGGACCTTTGGAGCTCTGAACCCAAAACCATGCGGGCTGATATAAACAGGGAAATTTGAGGCAAAGCAGTTTGAAAAGCTTGGGCCTGTTTATTAAGACAAGAACAACTGAAGACGAGGCCCCAGGATAAGCCCAGGACCTCAGCAGCAAGTCAGACTACCCATGTACAGCCCACACCATTCCCTGGGATACAGCGTGCACAGGAAAGAGCGGGATGCTTGGCACCCAGGGGTTTTTATAGGCTGTTAAAGGGGCAGGATTGGTGCATTCTTGATCCGGTGGATGTTTGATCCTTCTTTTGGTCCTTGATTCGTCCATAGGGTGGTGCTTTCCTCTGGAATGCGAGGCACCATTGGCTGGTTGATTCTCCCAGTCACAGGTGTAGCTGGTGACATCCCTCCTCAACACACCCCATCCTCCTTCCCTGGATTGACAGCTACACACACATAACTAACACCACATATAACTTTATAACTTATTATATTAATTATAACAATTCACTACAGTACAACAATTCATTACACTAACAATTCAATTAAAACAATTACTATTATTAACCCCGCCTACTAAAACAAATTTATTTATAACAGGGCAGCGTTGCATTTACACCAAGGGAGGGTCTCGGACCCTCGGTGTGCTTGGTGTGAGCGGCCATGTGCCGGTGTCACACGCGAGCAGGGTGTGAGCCACCGCCCACCTGCATGCAGAAACACGGGATTTTGACCACAATGTTTTGTAAAATTTGGCAGAGTTAATGTGCAAACTGAATTACTTTAAACCCCCACGTCTTATACAACCCACTCTCACAGTCTTGCCTATCGTCTGGCATTTGTGGGAGAGGATGAACGAGCAGCCTCACACTGCTGCCGGCCGCACTCTGCAGGCTGCAGCTTTGCGAGGCCTCTCAGCTCTGTATCGGGGGGTGCAGGCAGACGCTTGTCACCACAAACAGCGGAACTTCGGCCATTTCGGCGAATGTCACCAGAATAAACCAGTTTTTTCGCCTTATGCCAAACACGAAAGTCAGATTCCGCCCTGAAGAAAAGGGAAGGGGATCGGGTCCAGCGGAGTCCTCGGGGCCGGCCCGTCGGCAGCGGGGCGCGAACCCGCGACCCCAGGCCCGCCAATGGGCGGCCGCGCTGGCGACGCGGCAGGGCGGGCGGGGCGCGGGGCCGGGCGGGGCGCGGGGCCGGGCGGGGGCGGGCGCTGCCGCCGCGGGAGCGGCACGGGCGGGCGGAGCGGGCTGTTCCCGGGGCGGGCAGGCAGCTGCTGGGGTGCGCTGGTGCGCTGGGGTTGCCAGAGACCCACTCCAGGCTGCTCCACGAGGACGCGCTTGACGCTCGATCCCTTTTTATAGACACTGATATTTTCCCCCCTTGTTTTTTCGGGGTGCGCTGCGCCCAGCGCCGCGGGCGCCCGCTGCCCTGAGCGCTGCCGTGCCGGGAGGCGCGGGGGGCCGGGGCCGCGATGCGCAGAGATGGGGCCTGTGGCTGCTCCCGCAGGGGCTCGTAGTGCCCGCTCGGCGCTGAGTGCCCGGGTGCCAGGGAGGTGCGTGTAGGAGAGAGGCGCCAGTAGCGCTGGATTTTATCCCGTTGTAGAGGTGCAGGCAGACAGGGATTCAGGTGTGTTGGGGTGTATTTTTTCTCGTTGCGTACATCAGCTTGTTTGCCCCTTCCCCCCCATCCCCGGTTTTTTTTGGTTTTTTTTTTTTTTTGGGTGAGGTGGGAGCCCGGGGTGTCTGATTTTCCTCCAGCTGAGCAGTGCAGTTGCAGCGGTAGCGGTGAAATCCTGCTCCTGTGAGCTCGAGCCAGGAAAATGGAGGCTGTGATAGAGAAGGAATGTAGTGCGCTCGGAGGGCTCTTCCAGACCATCATAAGCGACATGAAGGTAAGAGGCTGAAGGGTGTGGGGAAGCACAAGGGAGGGGAAGCGTCTTCCCACCTGGCCCGGCGAAACTTCGCCCCGGGCGGTGCAGCCGCATCGGGGGCTGGTGGCGGCGCGACCTCCCCGCGGCGCTGGGGGGACGCTGCCCCGCGGCTGGGTCGGTGTCCCCGCCGGCGGAACCAGCCTGGCAGAGCGGCTCCCTGCCTTCACACCCAGGGCTTGGGGCTTGCGAGTTGGTTGTAGGATACCACCTCTCCCTCTCTCCTCCTTCTTTCCCTCTTTTCTCTATTTGTCCTGCTCAAACGTGCAAGCTGCTGCCTTGCACCAGGGTCAGGCATTCGCCTCTTTATTTTACAAATATTTTTATCCTCCTTTTTTCTCCCCTGGTGTGGGCTGTCAGATCGGTAGCAGCATGAATGCAGCGGGGCGGGAGCGTGGTGCGGAGGAGCCGGGCACGGAGCGTGTCAGCCGTGGGGTGGGGCTCGGCAGGGCAGTGTGAGCATTTCGGTGCCAAGCTGATGGGCGCGATGGAAAAAAATCTTTGCCTGGAGATGCTCAAAAGTTGATGTGTGCCTGAATGAAAATTGCAGCTCAGTCGGTTGTGTGGTATTATTTTCACGCTGTATATGTTCGTGGAGGTGGCATTTCCTTCTTTCTGTGAATGGATGTAAAGGTTTCAAATGCAGGGGTCTCTCCACCAGCCGCCGGAAATCTGACTGTGCTGATCCCGTCTCTGCCAAAGGGTCCCTTTGAGAGAGGCGCTCCCACTCTATCCTTGGCAGCCAAGGGCACTTCTGCAGGGTTTTCTTTGGGTGAGCCGGTGCCTCCCACCCTTCTCTCGTGGAAGTAAATAGCGTAAAAGCGTTGCTGTGTTCTGCCCGTCATGTCTCCCCCAAAGCCCAGGGCTGGAGGCGCCCAGCCTCCGGCACACGGCCGTACTGCAGAATACTGCAGTGTTCCCCTGGACAAGGGCAGCTTGTCTTCCTGCCAGGGCCGACTGGGAAGGATGCAGTTGTCGGGAGATGTTGAGGGACGTGTCAGATAATGGGGACTGCCGTAATTTAAAGGCGGCAACCGTGCACGCTGTGCCTTTCTCAGCCAGGGCATGGGATTTCTCTGGGTGTTTTAATTCAGGCAGGGCTGGTGAGCAGCGAGAGCTGCGGAGAAGGAGCTGCCAGGTAGTATTGGAGGACAGGGTCTGCTCTAAGAGGGAGCCTGGCAGAGGTGAATGGCTTCCAGTGTATTTTTTTGGGAGGGTGGAGAAGCTGTTGGCACTAGAAGTTATTTTTTGGCAAGTGTTCATATGCACTTTCCTCTCAACATATCTTAGGAGACATTTAATTAAAAACGTGGCTTGTCAAGAGCAGGCAGGTTGCAAAGAGGAGGGGGGAGTCTGTGTATATCTGTCAAGATAACGCTGCAGACCTGGCAGTGGTGGTCCTCAATCTCTCAAACCTCCTCGGATTTTTAATAATGACTGCACTCTAAAATAAAAGAACCCCCCCAAAAAGCAGGAAACGATCACAAATCCTGGAATAATTTAGTGGTCAGTGCAGGGAACAGGCAGGAGATGTTCTGTTCCAGATGAAATGTGGTTTTGGGTTTCATCACAGAGGGACACCGACTATGTTTATTCTTACCTTCTTTTCATAAGTGATGCATTTGGTTTTTCTTGCGCTTAAGCCAGTGGGCCTCTGTGTGGATTCATTTTTTTCCTTCTACATGGGAATGCTGTTCATCAGAAAACATGTTGACATGAGCATATGGAGATGGGCACAGGTGTGAATATTTTTTTCTTAATGCTCCGTAGTAGTGGAACCTGTTTTGTGAAGTGGCAATTACTGAAGGGGGAGGTTTGGAAGGAATCGCTGCAGATCTTTACCAGCATGGTGGTTGTTATGGTTAAAAATAATCTGCTCATTATTTAGCATGAGTAGAACAAAGAATTTTTACCTGTAGTTTGATTTGATGCAGCTGATGCTGTACTACTGAGATGCACTAGGATTCTTTGTGAATTGTGCACAAAGGAGCACAACAATTTCTAAGGAAAAGTAGCTTTTTTTTGATAGTTAACCAGAACCTTTCAACTAATCATACCTTTAGTAGTAAAGTGAAAATTAGCATTTTAAGTGCTGTTTCACGTAGTCAGATCTGTGTGGGCAGGCTTCTGGCAGCATCTTGGAGATGTTGCGTAGGGGTCTGCCCACGCATACCCAAGTGCTCTATCCGTGCCTGTTTCTCATCGCAGGCTGTGATCAAGGCCCCACATGCCCTGCAGTGCTGAGGGATTTGATGCAGCATCCGCCTTTTTTTAACCAAATGGTTCACAGGTTCTTTTATCGTATGTATTGCTCTACCTTAAACTTTGTTATAAAGATGGTAGGGTTAATCAACAGCTTCAATTACTCTGAAGTCTTGCCAGGGGATGCAGATGGGTGCTGCAGCTGAGGTGATGAAGATACAGTACATGCAGACTGATTTTTCTCTTTGTTCACAGTAACACAGAACTGGTTCAGGTGTACCTGTTAATTTTGAGCTCTGCCTGGTTTTGACAAGATTACAGGAACTGGAATTACAGTTCTGATCAATGTGATTATTTCCATTTGTCTCCATATACTGTGTTAGATTTGAAACTTCATATGGGCAATATATGTCAATGTGACTAACATATCACATTTTTTGACAGCAAGATTGTGTCTTGCTAGCTGAGGTCTCTTGAATGGCATTTAATGTTTTCTCCGTAAACCCCAAATTTCTCTCCACCCTCTATCAAAAATATTTTTGTGTCTAATACTCAACAACATCTGCTCCAAAACAACTCAGCATAAAGCTAAGTGATTTGGAGAAATGATGTTACTGAGTAAATGTAAGAAGAGTTAATAAACATCCCATTTGTTCTGCACATTTGTATGTCACAGAATATTTTGAGTTGGAAGGGACTCACAAGGATCATTGAATCCAGGTCTTAGCACTGCAGAGGACACCCCAAAAACCCCACCATGTGCCTGAGTGCTTTGTCCAAATGCTTCTTAAAAATCTGTCAGGTTTGATGCTGTGACCACGTCCATGGGGAGCCTTTTCCAGTACCCAAACACTTCCTGGGTGGAGAAACTTTTCCTGATATCTATTCTAAAACTCCCCTAACACAGCTTTGTGCTGTTCCCTTGGGTCCTGGCACTGGTTACCAGAGAGAAGAGATGCCCCTCCACTTCCCCTTGTGTGGAAGCTGTAGACTGCAATGAAGTCGCCTCTCAGTCTCCTACAGGCTAAACAGAAAATCTGGAACTTTAGTCCCCTGACAAGGGAAGTCCATTTTTCCCATGCCAAACAAGGGTCAGATTTGTTGAGTAATATGGTGGTGTACATGATGACAGGGTTGTTTGTGTAAAGTCCACAATGGGAACTGTACTTGACCGTTGTGCTCTAGAATTGGATTTCTGTGCTTTGAGATTTGAGGACCTGATTAAAGAATCATAAAGGTGGGAGTGTGTGTGCCCATCCCATCCTTATTTTGATCCATTGTCACAGACCTGATGTTTCCTACGATACATCACTGAGTTGTTACACCCTTATGCAAGATCTTTTTCAAAGCAATCAAAGTTTATAAAAACAGAAATAAAACGTGTGTGTCCCCTCAGAGGAGTAGTCCTGTGTGCTATGTGTAGACGCTGTGCGACTTGTTTTTGAAAGCAGCGAATTTTCTGTAGCTCCCTGTGGGAAGGGAGTATTTGATCTGAATGGTTTGTAACTCGTTTCTTGCAATTGAGAAATGAGATGCTGCAATGTGCTGTTAATTTCAATATCTCTTTTAGTGCAAAGCAAATAATTTCAGTTAATTTTTGGGAGGGCCTGTTGCAGATGGATTTCAAAAGAACTTCTCATGCTGAGCAGAGTTTCTTTTATGCTTCTTTTCCTTCTGAGTTGATTTTATATTCCTTTTAATCACATTGTTCTCTGTTATCCTGGAGAAAAAAAACAGCACCTCTGAAAACATGGAAATTGGCTGTGTTTGTAGTTCATCACTTGCTTGATGGTGTTTCTTTGGCTTTTAGCATTCTCTATATTTGTCTTGCCTCTTCTTCCAGCATGTGTTTTGACAGAGAAGGGGCTTTCTGTGTACGTACAGCACCTGACACCTGTGGTGTGGGCTTGGGAGGAAGATGAGTAATAAGCAGTTGGATGAACACAGGTTGTCTGTGACTTCGTTTGTATCAGAGGATTTACTAAATTTTTATGGGTCAGATGTGTATTACCAGTTAGTCTCATTCATCTCCCTGCATGTGAGGGATGTGCAGGTATTATCCTGAAACAGTATTCCCAACAGATGTGTGAGTTTTTCAAAAAAATTTAGAAACTTTTATTATGTGTGTATGTGCCTTACTTATATTTGTTTAGCTGACAGTGCAATAAAATAATCTTCTTGCTTCTGGCAGTAACCTCTACTATAATACACTAGAGGAGGTGCTGGGACTCCTGGCCTAGGCAGTGGTGGACCTTTTCTTTCAGCCGTGCAGAACTCTTGGTTAAAAGAGGAGAGAGAGACATGAACAAATGGGCATAAGAAACATTTATGTTTTTGCATCCTCTTATCTGCTGTTTGAAAGTGACCCGTGAGAGGCAGTGTTTTAACTTGCTTTTGTAGAAGTTGGGACCAGGGGTGGCCACATCAAGGATTGAGAGTTGTTTGTTAAGTAGCCCTCATTGCTTGCAAGGGATGGCCTATGCAAATAACATAAACTGAGGAAAAATATTTGATGGAACAACTAGAACAGCTGAGACAGTTACTATAGCAAGTGCAGCTACAAGTCCTCAGCATGTATGTTAATCCAAGGAACAGCACACATGTACCAGAGAACCTGGGCAAATTTATTTTACTGTGACATGTTGTAGTGCAACAGCTCTTCCCCAGCTGTGCTTTATTTGAAGCTTGAGATCTCTGTGGAGATTAGGAGTGTTCAGTTGGATGATTTTAAGGGTTAGTTTCAATCCAGCTGTTAAGGATGATAACTACTGTAAGGAAAAACAAATGTGTCATGTACTGGGACCAGCACTGTTAATGAGACACATCTTTGTTGAGGAGATTGACAGTGGGATTGAATGTTCCCTGAGCAGGTTTGATGATGTCACTCAGCTGGGTGGTGCAGTCACAATGTTGGAGGGGGGCAATGCCATCCAGAGGGACTTTGACAGATTTGAGAGGCAGGACTGTGTGAACCAGGGAGACCTTACTGCACCTTGAGTACCTCAACGGGTCTGCAGGAGAGTTGGAGAAGGACTTTTCACAAGGGCATATAGTGACATGACAAGGGAGAATGGCTTCAATAAAGAGGGCAGGGTTAGATGAGATACAGGTAAGAAAATTTTTTTACTGTGTGTTGAGAACAGATTTTCCAGAGAAGTTGTGGTTGCCCCTCCCTGGATCAGTTGGGAAGGTTGGATGGAGCCCTGAGTAACCTGGTGTAGTGAATGATGTCCCTGCCCATGGCAGGGGGGTTAGAGCAGATGATCTGTAAGGCCCCTTCCAACACAAAGCATTCTGTGATTTTCTGTGCAACAGACAGGTAGGTCCAGGCTTGGAGAGGAGGCACGCCTG
This sequence comes from Taeniopygia guttata, assembly GCF_048771995.1. Classification (NCBI taxonomy): domain Eukaryota; kingdom Metazoa; phylum Chordata; class Aves; order Passeriformes; family Estrildidae; genus Taeniopygia; species Taeniopygia guttata. The sequence continues at coordinate 140,543,973 of NC_133026.1, read as the reverse complement.
CCATATTGCATTGGCCTGTCCATTACGTAAAAGTATTTAGGACAGCTATCTATTTCATGTCTAGCAAACGGGTGTTTCTTCCCCTTCACAGAAAGTCTGAAACGAGTTAATTTAGAGCTTTTCTTCCCATTTATTTTGTTCCTCAAAGGTTTTACCATCAAGGCATTTGGAGCATAGCTGGCTGCTCTGGTTTCTTATCCCTCTGCCTCCCAACAACCTGCTTGCTCAGGCAGTTGGTTTGTGTACACTGAAATTCTTGCCTTTTCCAACAGCTGCAGTATCTTTCTGTAAACATCTTGAAGGGGGGAGGGAATGACATGCAGCAAAGGCTGAAAGATGGTGCAGGAAGAGAGCTTCTGCATGCCTGCCTAGACACTGAGGTTCAAGCAACAGGGCATAGCTGGGAACATACTTAGTCACAAGTAGTTTATTTTTTAGGGACACATGCTTTCTTGATCCAAATACTCTTGTGTGAGTGTTAACAATTTATACAACTGCTGGACATTTACTACATAAGTGTGTATCGGGCTGGCTTATCCTGTGACATACCCAGAACAAATTTTTGATATCTCTTAAGAGTAGTCCTTTTGGACCTGGCAGGATGCCAAGAGCTGCACAGTAAGGTTTGTGCAGTTCTAAATGTGGAAGGAGTTGTGCAGTGCTGCATGAAACACAATTGACTGAACAAATGTTGGAGAACAAGAAGTCTGTGTAATTACGGGCTTAGTGCTGGTTAATACATAACAGGGGGTGGTGATATTCAGTGGAGGTTGCTGTTTCCTTCCTGAGTTTTGAGTGTGCATGAACTGAACCCAAATCTTTGTGATACAATACCTGAGAAGCTAATTTTCTTTAAGTAAAGAAGTTGCAAGAGTTGATGTAGTATACTTGTGAATCTGTAAACAGCATCTTCTGTAGCACAGCAGTCTATGTGTTTTCAACTTCTGAAGAACATTTTTAAGGTTCATGGTCTACCGAAAGACAGTGGTCTTGAAGATAAGCAGGAGCAAAATAGGAGCTATATCTAAAAAAGCTTTTTGGTTTACTTCAGAGCGTGCATAGATGAGTACAGAGAAGTTTGAGTTAGTACCATAAAGAGGCTACTCTTCAGAATAAAGTAGTCTCTTTAGGCTATAGCAATATATAAAAATGCATTTTCCTTTTCAAGGGTACATTTTCAATTTGCAAATTATGTCTCCTTGATACTGTGAGGTGCCAAGCACTGCTTTGTTTGCTGGGATCTGTGCTGACCTTTCAGGACATTGATTGCCTTCTTCCTGCTGGACTGAGATAGCTTGAATGCCAAGATGTTTGGAACGATTGGAGACAAAATGTCTGGTAGCTTTGTGGCTAAGACCATAGCAGCTTTCATCTTCAAAGTGCTCTCTGTGTGACTTGGCTCCAAAGAATGGCTCCCATTTTACAGAAAGGCAAGCTATGGCTGCAGGTTTAGTGACTTGTACTCCCTTCCCCCCAGGACAAGAAGAAATTGGGTGCATCTACAACATGGAGTTAATGAGGGAATATTGTTTAAGCTCCCAGTATAATAGGTTTTGATCTCCACATACTACTCCACAGACTACTTTGTTTTTACTGATTGAGACGTGTTGCTGTTCACCCCTGCGATAACCTGGTGTTGGCAGGCAGAAGAGATGACATCTAAAAATGACTGATAAATTCTCAACAGAAGTGTCCTGAACACCTCTCCTGTAACTGAAACTACAGGACCTCTCTCAGTTTTTAGTGGAGAAGCCTGATTGGAACATCTTAACCATAAGCTGGTTGATCATGAGGCATTTGTGTATTTTGGGATTTTGTGTGAGCTCTGTACTTTTCACTGTTCTGGTCAACAGCCATAAGTGACATGTAGTTGATTTGAATTCCGGGATACTAGCTGGAATACAACCATCCTTTAAGAAACCATTCTTGCAGGAATGAGCTTGTGTTGGTGTGTATAATGCTGCTGACGAATGTATAAGTAGAGACACTTGGTTCATGGTATAGAAAGGTGCACATTTATTCTCATTTTTTCTTCCACATAAACTACCACCATGCTTCTCACCCGAGCATGAGATGTATATATACATTTTTTTTTTTTTGCTGCAAAAGTCTCATGTGTGCTTTGTAATGTCTCTGAAGCCCCCTGTATAGAGGCATAATTTAGATTTTTTTGTTAATAAAGCTGTGTTTGGGCTGTCTCCTAACAATACCATCCATGATTAAACCACATGTATGCTCATTGTCCATGAGCAAACCAAGGGTCTAATTTGGAGCTTGAAAGGGATTATTTATCTTCTCATGAGTAAAATAGAAAGAAAGTAGCCTGCAATAAGCATACTTGCACTTCACTGTCTGTTATGAGGCAAAGGTCAGTAAGCATTAAAAATTTGGGTACCTGGCTGCTGCCTTTCTCCCATTTGATACTTTTCCGGTCAAATCAAATGTTTGTTAGTAGTTTGAGTCCTGGAGACTGTTATGACTGCTTGTGGGATGGAGATTGTGTTTGGTGCGTGGTCAGAAATTAGGGTTTCTGCTTGCTTGGAAAGAAGTGGTGAGACCCCAGTGACATTACCAAAACAGGGCTATTGGCTTGAGGCTGTCCTATGTAGTTATTAACTTGACTGACTGCCTCCTGATATTTTAATTATCTTCGTTTTGATCCAGCTGAAATATTGTGGGTTTAGAAAATAGCTGCTGAGTATGTACAGTGGCCACTTAATGATTGAGTGGATGAAAGGCGGTATTGATGAGTCTCTGAGGAGAAATCTGCTATTGAGGCTTGCAAACTTGTTCAGACTTGCAGTGAAGAATGTGGAACTAAATGCTTCCTCTGGAAGACTACTTAATGTCCAGCTTTTTTAATGTGGCATGGGATAAAAGGTCTCTAGATGCTGTGGCTAGTTGTTTCCCACCACCCCCCATGTCTTTTGAATAACTTCCTATGTTTAGAGAAGGAGAGGCTGTATGTTTATGCATGATGTATTTTCTCACAGTATGAGTATAACTTTTGTTTGCTAATTACCCAATCTTGGATTTAAACCATGAAGTGGCTGATTTGGAGCTGAGTTTCTTCATCTTCTAAACCATGAAACTGAGCTGTGCACAGCACAGATTTGATGTGGTCTCTATTGACATAGAAGGAGGCTGATAAGTTGGATTTGTAGGCCAGGATTAGTTGTCACAGGTCCTTGCTGTACTACATATTGGAGTCACAACCATAGAACAACTGGTGTCTTCCACTGGGGATGTTTAAGCATGGGCTAGCACGCTGCAGGCATTATTATAATACAAATTAAAGACTCCAGAGCTCTGACAACAGACTAGTACCAGACTTAGTTTCCCTCCCCCTTTAAATGGTTAGTGAGATCTAAGAAAAATGTTTGTTCTTGCAAAGTAGTGCTGCATTTCAGTGCTGCTGCTGCTAAGGTAATTGGGCATTCCGTAGAGTTCTTCAGTTGATTTGAGCATGTAGAAAAAATGGGTATCTGTGGTGGTGTTGTTTGGGTTTTTTTACCCCAGTGGTGTGAATACCTTTTCTGGACTTTCTTGACCAGATTTTAGTATTGATTTTTTTCATGTTATTGTCTAATTTCTTTACTGTTCTAATGTACTATTTAAGTGAAAAATGAATCTGTTTTGATGATACTAAATGTGGTTCTGTGATACATAGAAGAAATACCCAGTTGACAGTTTTTTTAGTAGTGTATGAGATGTCTTCAGTAGTGTTTTGTTGCATAATTTTCAATATTCTGATAATGTATGTCCTTGAGAAGCAAAGCTTGGCATGCCTGTTTATACTATGCATGCTGAGGGAAACTAGTTTCTAATCCTGCCATTCCCTAAACAAGAGGCAGAAATAATGGAAGTAAATGCACGGATACAAGACTGTGATTTTAATTACCCCTGCTTTCTTTCCTGAAAGGTAGTTACTCTTGAATTACATCTTACTCTGATCTTTGATGTGCTTTTCCTTTCACCTGTATGCACTGTACTCTTTCAAAACCTGAGTCTGTACCTATCTGCTCCTCCATTCAGTAATGTGTGTTCAGCTCTTGCCGTGAAATCCCATGAAGTTCAAGTCTTCTGCTGTTGATGCCTTTTCACTCCTAGCCCAGCACAAGTTAAGAGTCCCTTTTGCGGATGGAGCTAAGCTTAAACTTCCCCTATGCACAGCAATACCTTTAGCTTAGAAAGACACATAGGACTTTGAATTCAGCTGGTCCCTTTCCTTGTCTTGTGGGAATTTTTCTGTGAGACCTCTATGCAAATGTGTTACTTACTCTTCCTGAAAGAGTTCTAGTGAAAGGAAGCTCCCTGACCTTTCAGAGTAGCCTGTTATGTGGTCTTATAGTTGAATGGGTTGTGCAATCTCAAACATCTCTGCTGAAGCCAAACTGATTGTTTCTTATCATGCACCACTGGGAAAGAGATGATGGACAGCATCAGGCTACAGGATGCTCCTGAAATCAGTACTGGAACTTGGCTGGGTTCTCATTCTGAGCATAAGAAATAGGGAGTAGATAGATTGGACACAAATTGACTTATTTTACAGTGAAGGTGGTGAGACTTAAGAAGGTCACGCAGAAAAGTGGATTGTCCATCATTGGAAGTGTTCATGCTCAGTTTGGGTGGGGCTGAGAACAACCTGATTTAGTAAAAGATATTCCTTCTCGTGGCAGGGAGCTTGGTCATTAAATGTTGCTTCTAATTTAAGATGTTCTGTGATTTTGTGTATTTGAAAACCAAAGGAGTAATGGAATAGATTTTGTGTACACCTCTGTCTCATAAAGAATGAAGTTTCTCTTGCCAGCAAAATTCCTGTTTCAGTGTATTGAAAGATTTGAGACTTTAGATGCAGCTTAGAAACATTCATGATGCTCTTGATGCTTTTCAGAGTAGAAAGAGGCAAAGCCAAGCATAGTTTTTTTGGATGGAGTAGAGCAATTATGAACTTCAGGCAAGATGATGCTGATTCTGTTCTCACCTTCATGTTACAAGACCTTTTGTGGCTTAAGGGTGTAGGCAGTCCTGTCCATGAGTCGTGAACTTGTTTAAATGAGTGGATTGTACAAAGGAGGATGTCATAGTGTTTGGTAGCACTTTGTAACTCTTGCAGTTATGGCTGGCCAAGTGCTCTTTCACCCAATTTACTATTGATTCTTCTAGAAAAGAGGACAAACTTCCAGTGCCAAATGTTAGGTGAGAAGAGAAACTGCCTGTAAACTGTTGTGTCTTCCACTGTGTTGAGACATCTGTGGCTGGAACTTGCCTTTTTTTTTTTTCCCCTGCTTCTTCTTTTTCTTTCAGACTCTTATTGTTTTCCTGCACTCTTTCCTTCCACTCTTTCCTGGTTTTGTTTGTTAAATAACTCTGGAAAAGTAGTAGCCTCTATGTGCAAACCATACTTGCTGATTGTTATTTGTTATATGTGATATCTGTGACCTTGTGTGGTGTTTTGCACAATAAAGTCTCTTTGCTACTTGGAGGTAGTGTAGTGAATGCCACAGAAATGAGACATTCATAATAATCCATGTGATTCTGTTATCTGGTAAAAATATAAAAATAAATCTTTTGTTTCCAACATAATTTACTTCGGAGGGGTAGGAGGACACATGCACAAGCCAAGTTACAATTTTTGTTCCAAAACCAGATCTATGGCATTTGGATGTGTTACTAGGGTGTGGAGCTCTGTGGCACTGTTGCATGTTTGGAGACTCAGCTTTTTAGCTTATCATAGCTGAACAACAACACTTGAGGTAGAGAAGTTCTAGCTCCTGTAGCCTGTATTTGTTTTCTTTTCAATTTCATTGAAGTCTTGCAATTAGTCATTGTTAGTACTTTCCTGGAAGGCATACAGCTCTTGGTTTGATAACCTCCGAGATAAAACCAAGGCATTGCTCTCGCCTGGTTCCTCTCTCTATTACCTCTCTAGCTGAAACAGCCAAAATTAGATTCTGGATTTGCTTTACTGAAGAGCATCTCCCTGCCCTGAAGTTTGGATGGATTTCATTGGAGGATTCCAGACTCTTACTGCTGCCTTTGTACTTGATGTCCCAAAAAGAGCTGGTAATGGCTCTCCAAAGCCTTTCTGATAAATGAAAGCACTTAAAACAACACTGTCAAGGGTTTTTTGAAGATGGAATGAGTCATGTCTCTGGGAATTGGGGTGCATGAAAATAAATAAATAAAGTAAGCATCTTTTTGCTTAATGGGAAAATAAGACTCATAACTTTATGATAAAAAAGAGTGAGAGAACAGAAAGAGTGAGAGAACATTTTAAAACTGTCAGGGCTGCTGATATTTAAGTTATAATCTTAGATACAACAATCTGGGTTCCTATTCTTGCCATTAGATGTCATCAGTAACAGTTTCAGTAAATATCCTTTGCTGTCCTAATTTTTTTGAGCAATCATTGAATTTCTTGTGTGTCTCTTCTCACTCCTGGTGTGGGATCACTGGCCTAAAAGGAAGGGGAAAACTATCTTCCATAACTCTTTTGTAGAATTGTGTTTATGTAGGGGGGTTGTGCTGGTTCACCAAAATAAAAACATTTCCACCCAAGACTTAAATTCTTTTTCCAAAGCTGCATCTTGGTTATAATTTTGTGCTCTTGCCTGGTGTAGTGGGCTGACCTTGGCCAGCTGCTTTTTATCTCTTTTTTACTCAGTGGGAGGGGGGAGAAAATAGTAAGAAAAAGTTCAGTGATTGAGACAGAGACACGAAATCACTTACTAGTTATTATCACGGGCAAACCAGACCAGAATGGAGAAGATGAAATTTACTGCCATTTAACATAGAGGTGAATGGTGAGGCAGGTGGACAGAAATGGAGACCTGTGCCCGTGTCCATGTGTCTGGGTGTCGATGGGATTTCACTGAGTGATGGTGGCTCAGCCTTTCCCCGTGGCAGTCCGGGAGCTGTGGCTGTGAGGACTCCGCCAGCTCCGGGTGTTGGTGTCAGACGCGCTGCCGGCCCTGAGGGAAGTTGTTCCATGTCCCTAATTGCGGACCGGCCGCTGGTGACGGGCACGAGGCGCCAGTTCGTTTCTCGGCCCCGAGGCAGAAAGGTGTTTTCCCGGCCGGTGTTTGGCACAGATTAGCTGGAGCTGGGCTGTGGGATCAGGTGACTAATCACCTATAAGCCCACTAATTAAGCAATGGGGCAGGATAATGGCATGCTGCAGCTTACTGGTGACATGCTGGGCGGGCAGCTGAGCTCCACTGAGGAGCTCCAGGAGCCTTGATGCCATGGAGTGTCATATGGCAGTGGGAAACACCCATTCCGTGGAGGACAGGTCAAATTTCTTCCTTCGATGGCTAAGAAATTATTCGGCACAAAGTTATTTTGGGGGAAATAGTCCTTGGATTAATCCTTGAACAAATTTAAAGAAAATTATTTAAACAAACCCTTGCTGTAATTGATCCCTGGATTAATCCACGAGGAGCTAAATGGGAATTTGTGACCCAGGATCCTGCCGTGGCTCTTCCCTAAATGTGGCTGCACCTGGGGGAGGCCTCCTGCTTTCACAGATAACACCAAGCCTGAGTAACCCTGACATTTAAAATATGAAAAATTGGTTTCTTTATCAGCCAGCTGAAATTGAAATTGCAGGGGGAGCAGGGGAAGCTCTGGGAGAGGCAGCATTAAAAATACTGTATTACTATTCTTCAGAAGAGGCTTTATGCCGCAAAAGCATGTCTTGGACGAAGACATCAAATTCCATCTGCTGTTTCTTTGTGTTTAAATTGAGACAATAATAGATGTTGAATCAAGCATGTGTATTTTTCATCACTGTTAACATTTCTCTTGAGGCTGCTTTGACAGCAGCAAGAGCAGTTGCTGGAGGTGAGACCCAGCAGGGCTGCCGTGCTCCAGTGGCACAGGAGGAGCTGCTGCCCAGGCACTGGTGCTGTGTGGATTTACAGCACCGGTTTGATTCCTGCCATCTCCTTGGTTTGTCCCCACAGGTATCACTTACATGGCTTCCTTGCTTCCTAGGTGCTGGAGTTGGAATAAACCCCTGGTTATTTGGTCTTGTGGTGGTAGGTGTTAAACACTTTCGCTGTAGGTAGGAATGAAGGGGGTTTCAGCAGGGATGTGGTGGTGGAAAAGTTCTTTGGAAAAGCTGAAGGGAATGATGCAATTCAGTGTGTGACTTCATGATCTGAGGGAGAGATGAGCTTGTGGATGTGGCTTCAGCAGGGAGAAGTGAGAGCAAATTATTCTGCAACCCAGATGAAATGCATGCCTCTTTTTCAGCTGAGTGTGAGATCAAGATTTGGCAAGGTGAGCAAATAATATAGGACTTTATATAATTAATGTAAAATTGCTGAAAGGTTTTCTTTGAAAGTGCAAAAACAAGCAAAAAAAGAACTCCAACAAAATCCACCAGCAAAAGTATTAATTCAGTGTCATTAAAACCCCCCAAAAGCTCAAGTTTTCTACTGTCTGAAATGAGAACAGATGCTGTTTGCTACTATATAGGCAGCCCAGGTAAACAAACTGCATTGATTTCAACCAAACAAATACAGCAAACAATTAAATAAAGTGAGCTCTTACTTGAGCGGGCTTGGTTTGAGGAAACAGCATTGTTATCGATAAGAACTAAATAGTTGTGAAAATGTTTGACTTTTCCAGTTTTGCTTTCCAGGCTGACCACAAAATAAATAAAAAAGGGGGTTTCTTCTTGAGCTGTGTTTCGATAGGAGTGCCTTAAGCTTGCCTGGGAAGCGGCTAAACGCGGGGCTGGTGTCAAATCTCCTGCGTGCCATCATGTGTGTTTAGCTGGGTAATACACCAGAGATGGAAACATTATCAGGCTCCTTTGGTATCCTCTGCTTGCCGGCTTGCATTTTGCTGGAGAATCCCGCAAAGCCTTGGGCTGTGCTGGTGATTGTCAGGGCTTTCAGGGCTCCTGGCATACACATGCATAATGCATGCAGGGCGTGCAGGTGACAATGAGAGACGGGGTTCAGCGTAGGGATTGCAGGAAAACTAATAGGTTTAAGGAAATAGCATTTTTTGCCTCTTTTAAATAATTGGGTTTCTTTAATTTTTAAAATGTCTGACAATTTTTTGCTTAGCACAAAGCACTTTATATTCTAGGTCTTGCCACCCAGATAACTGCTATTTTCTCTTTTCTCTTCTGCATTTGCCACTGGTTCTGTCATGTGTAGCGTATAACAAGGTTTTATGAACACCAGCTTTGCATTGTTTGGGCTCTTTTCCCTTTTTTTTTTTTTTTTTTTTTTTTCCATTTTAGCAAAAACCCTACAAGCCTTGCTGAAGAAGAGAGAGTAGAGTACCAGTAGGCTTCCAAGCAGGTGTCTGGGAGCTGCCGTGCCAGGGTGTGCTGAGGAGCTGGAATTTGTCTGACAGCTTCTGGGGAAGAGCCTGTCTTTGCCCTGAAAACTAAACACTGTCTCTCATGGCAATGTGGGCTGTGGATTTTGGTCTAATCTACTTACAAAAGTCAGACCAGTTTATAAAGGGTGGACTGAGTTTGCTGCAAGGAACTGTGCTTGCTTGAAACCTCTTCCAGTCAGAGCTGGGGTAATGTTAGCCTTGAGGATCTGCCTTATCTGGGTTTTATTGTGTTGTTGCTCTGGTAACAGCAAGTCTTATACCTCTATTAAAGGAAGCAGGGATATTTTATTTTACTCTCTAGACTCCAATCAAAGGGAAATTTTGAGGTTTCTTTCTACTACATTTTTGATCTTAGCAGAAAATTCATACTTGCTCTGCAGAGAGAAATTTCGGACCAGAGAACAATTTTTTGTTTTAACTTTGGCAAATAAAGATCAGGATGTGCAAGAATACTTTGTGTCCTTATTCTAAGTATAACTTTGGGTTTTAATGCAGTCTTAAAAAATGGGGAAAATTCTACAGGAAACTTGAAGTCAGGAAGAATTAAACCTTCTTAAGCACTTTGTATGCACTCAGTGCCATGCTGTTTTATCAGCTTCAATTCAGAGATTGTCTCCAAGGCTTTTGACTGTTTTGGAAACAGGTCTTGCAGTGACAAGGTGGCTGTTGGGCGAGCTGGTTGTCTTGAGCTGTCACTGTGCTTTTCTCTGTGCAGTTACAGAGTTATATTGAGGCAGTGTTTGAGGTGGTGTCTTGGTCAAGTCACACTTTTATTGTACAGGCTCTGAACCTGGAAAAACCACAGATGGATCAGTTGGTAAAGAAGCACAACTCTGATGCTGCCTTTGGTTTTGGGAGCTTCTGTGTACATTCTGTTGCAATATATACTACCCTGCTTTGAATGGGCTTGTTTTTTGCTGTATCCATCCAAAGGAGGGCTTTTTTTTTTTTTTTTTGCTGCTTCAGTTCAAATCCCTTTTGCCCAGTGTTTCTATTCAGAAAAACTGTAAAGCCTCATCACAGGACTAGTATTTCATCTGGATTCAGAAGCAGTCAATTTTGGTGTTCATGGATTAGGATTTACTACAGTTTTAGTTATTGTTTTATATCTAGTTTAATTTGATCTATAGTATTAAAATCAGAATGCTCCAATAACATGTTCATTGTTGTATTTTGTTTTTTCTTGCAGGGAAGCTATCCAGTGTGGGAAGATTTTATAAATAAAGCTGGGAAACTGCAATCTCAGCTTCGGTAAGTTTTATGTTACACAGTCAAGATCCCCTACAGTTCCATGCAAACATTAAGATTAAATGCAGCTTTTGCAATGTTAATTTTCTAAGCACATTCTAGTACAATCGTGCATATTTCTTAGTCAACACCTGCATGTAATTTTTTAAATACTACTACTGGTGTCTTAACGTATTTAGGAAAATTCACAATACGCCACCAGCTATACATAAAAAATATAAAATTAGCTAAATTTCATTGATATTGATGAATAATTGGAAGAGTTTATTGTTGATTAGTGAGCACACATTTGGAGCTAGGTCTATGATACCCTTTTTATTAGTGTAGAATACAAAGGGTTTATGTTGGAAGAGGGCGCAAAATATTAAAAAATCTTTGGTAGCCTTAACAGCATTTTCCTCTGACTTAAAAATGAAGGGAATCACTTTCCTGGATTGCTTTGCATTGGTGATTATTAAAACTTTAGATTTTGGGGTATACTTTGAAAATGGTATACTGGATTTTTTAGTATATGGCAGAAGTATCACACTCAGACCAAGTCTACCTATAGAGTTCATTCATTTGTAAAATTTGTTTCTGCTGATACAAATAAAACCTCCATTTCCTCACAACTCTCCGTAAACCAGAGTCTCCTCTCTGCTCTACAAAGCGCCAGTTTTTTTCCCCAGCAGCTGTAGTGGTAACAGGTTATTGGCAGTCTGGTTTGTGGTTCTGTGTTCCATTATGAACTATTCCCAAAGAAACTGGAGGTTTGCTTCATTTGCCCTTAACAGCTGGATTATGCTGTTCTACTACACCGTGCATAACATGCCAAACTTGCATGTGGCTTTTTTCCTTTTCCAGCAATCATGTCACAGTCAGTATGGAAGATGTAGAGGAAGTAGAGAAAGAAGAAAAATGGAGAACTTTCCCAGCATTTTGTACTCTTCAAACACAGGCCTTCTGGGATGGCATGAGGCATAGTTTTGTTAATTTTCCAGTCCTGTGGTGTTGCATTCTGTTACTGCAGTGCTACAGGAACATGCAAGCAGGCAGCTTGAAAGCCTGTGTTCAAGGATTTGCTGTTTGTTTCTAGCAAATGTGAGCCTTTTGCTGCTGTTTTATTTCTGTGTGCTCTGATAAAGGACAGCAGATGTCATTTGAGCTGGAGCCAGGTCTTTCTGGATCTTGTTACTGGGGAAGTGGAACTTTGTTATTAGCGATGTAATTAATAATTAACAACATAGTACATGAATAACAGTGTGACCCACAAGTTTGGAAGATGAGCAGCACAAACAGTGTTAAGGAAAATTTCAGAAAAGATATTCTGGTTCCAGGGCCTAATATTGCTAACTAGCTGTCACAGGGATTTGTCAGGTGGGGGATTTGCCCTCCCTTTAATCTCCTGGGCATGTGGAGAGTCCTTATGCATTTGCTTGGTCCTCTCACGCCTGGGGTGTTTTTTCTGTGTGTGTTCAAATCTTTTGTGCTTGTCAGTAGGCCATTTACTACACTGCCAGTTATGTCCTCTGTACCTTGAGCATATTTGGAGTGAGACTTGCATAAAATCTGACCTAATTAAGCAGTCCTGTGGTCTTTCTGGCCAAGGATCAGCTTCCCTGCAGGTCTACTGGGTTTTTTGAGGCTATGAAGGAGCAGTTGAAACAAAGTGAATGTGATAGTCGCTGTTCTGGATTTTGCTTGAAAAGGCTGACTGACACCATCAGGAGAGAAAATCAGAGTTACTGTTAGAAAAAATGTGCAGGAACAGAGCCATGAGGTAACTGTGGAGAGGGCACAATTGTAGAGCCCTGGCCTACTTTGTCTTTAATTGGGTCAACCAGACTATAAACCTTCAGAAATTGGGACTGACCTGAGGTGTTCAGGGCTCTGGGGTGTGCTTATCTAGAACAAACGTGTCTGGAAAACTGTAACTCACGTTTGCTGTCCACTTGAAGACATGTGTGGTCTGTGGGTGCTTTCCAAACGTGGAGGGAGATTGGGCTGGTGTACCTCTCAGGAAAGGTCCTGCTTGGAGGAGCACTAGATCAGAAAGGGGTTTTGGTTATTTTGGGGGTTTGGGTGTTGATGGTTTTTGTGGGTTTGAGTTCTTTTGGGTTTTTTTCCTTGAAGTTGAGGGTTTTTTTTTCTTTTTTCCCACCTTTCCATTTGTCCAAGAACTCCAGGCCAGTCTGATTTAAAAAAAAATTTCTGTTTCAAGGGATGCTCATGCTCCCCACATGAAAAATGTGGGAAATTGTTTGGCTAGGATCCTAGATAAAAGGAAGTTTCTGCATGTTTATTCTTAAAATATGCATGTTCTCTGAAAATAGCAGTGGCTATAATTTGTTCACTAATGGGTGAAGTATAATGTGTGTTAGATTTGTTTTTCATGTTTGACTGCTTAATATTAGTTCATCAGAGGAAATCAGCTAGAAGGAGGGTGGCTGTGCTCTTTTGAAACAGCACCTGTCCTGTGCAATTCTCAGCATGGAATTAGCGTGGCTGCCTCCAAGTCCATAGTGCTAACACAAAGCAAGGAAGGGATTAAGAAATGAAGGAGGGAAAAGGCTAAGTTCAGATATAAAAGAGAATACTTTTTGTGGCCTCTGCAAGTTCACAGTGTTATTCTTTATAAGCCTAAATGTTTTTGGCAGTAATTAAATAGGCATCAATGAGACACTGCTAATGTTTTGTTATCTGTATGCATTTCAGGACTACAGTAGTAGCAGCTGCTGCCTTTTTGGATGCCTTTCAGAAAGTGGCTGACATGGCTACTAATACACGTGGTAAGCAGATGTGTCAATATTGAGTTTAACAGAATGCTGTGTGGTTTATGCCATTTGTCGTAATAAAAAGAAGTCTTGTTACATTGACAAGCAGATCTGTGAGACATCTGTTAGGTGGACTTGCACTTTGAAAAAGTGGCACGTGAAAAAGGAAGTTGTCTTTACTGAAAAAAAAATGCTGGAAACCTGTAATTTAAATGTGTCATCAATCATGTGAACACTTCTTAATTACCATTTGAATTATACGTTGATGAATAATATTTTAGAAAGCAAGATTTTTCAGAAATCTGTATTCACTGACGCCTCTGTACCTTGTGTAAAGGAAAAAGGCTTGATACTCAGCTGGAATAAATAACTGTAGGGCTGCTGGAGACAGAGCAGATACTGGCTGATGCTGTGTAATGCCAGCAATGATGACAGCAACGACCTGTACTTACATCTTTGAGCAAAGACTTTGCTTGTGCTTCCCCCTTAAGTCTGAAGTTCTTGGTCAAACTGAATTTTCCTGGCTGTGGGCTTCTCTGGGTAGCAGTCTCAGCTTATTGGTGAGTATGTAGAGCCAAAATAGTGCAGCTGGCATTCTTTCCAGACTGCTGAATTGGAAGGAGACAAAAGGCTGCTTCTCTCTGATTGCTGGCTGCCCAGTGACCAAGGCATTTTGTGCAGATGTCCCTGCAGTGGGCATTCCCCATGGTCACTGTCCTTGGACTGCTACTGAAGAGTAAATCTGGAGTGCAAATAAATCACTACTGAGGGAGCAGCTCTTGGTCACCTCTAGCCCTAAAGATTTTGTTGCATTTTTTAAAGTCCTAATGTTCTGTTGGCATTTGACTTGGAGAGTAAGAAAGTAATATTGCTGACACAAAGGGTGTTCAAGCTCAGTCAAACTTCCCTTACCTCTGGCTAACAGAAGGAGTAGCAGCTGCTGGAGTGAATTCCAAGTCACAGAATGACAAGAGGGAAGAATACTTCTTTTTCCTGTCTAAAGCTAATATTTACATTTTGATAAGAAGTTCCTCATTATGTGCATACCAACTATAAATTATAGGTAATCTACTCACATAAAATAATAAACATGACAGAAAGAGGAATAAACTAAGGATGAGACCCAGGGAAGAACTTAACTTGGATTTCTAACATGTCCTTCCTTCAAGCATATTCTCGTCTCTTTCTTCTGCCTTCCCCAAGGGGAAACAAAGTAAACTACGAAAATCCTTGAGACTGGTCTTCTAGCTATGCTGGCAGGCTTGTAGGACTTGCATTGAGATACCAGAATGACTGAAACTTTTCCCACTCTCAAACAAAAATGGCTTGTGTGGGGTTTTGAAGGGTATTTTACACTTTCTGCTGTGTTGTGTCTTGTCTCTTATCTCTTCGAACACAACCTTTACAAAAGGAGCTCTGTGAATCCAGGCATGCCAAATTCGTATAGCTCCTCTGTTCTGTCTTCTGCCTTCCCTGACTGAAAGGATAGAAGAGAATTTTGATTTTATTTTTAGAAAGTGATGTTCTGGGTAATGAATCAAAACTCCAAGTTAGCTGGTGGTTCTGATCTGCCACCCAACCCAACTTCCATTTGTGCCCATTTAAGTTTATATCTGAGGTTGCACTTTGGTCCTTTAACAAATACTGATCATTCTGCCTTGCTGTGTACAGGGATAAACACCTGTCCCCAGGGAAGGTGATGGCAAAAATCCAGTTGTGAATGAGGGCACAATTCAGTAAAAATGTATTTTGCCATTAGTTTAAGAAATTCTATTCCAAAACTGAAACAGAGCAGACTTTATATTTTTTTTTTCTCTGATGTGGGAATTTTAACTGGCTCTCAGTTTTCCCTTTGAGTGGTTACCTAAAGTGAAAAAATCTTTCCTAAATTTTGCCTGTTACTTACCCAGTTTATAGAATTATGTATCCGATTGTGTAATCAAACATCTGGCTGTGTTTCACACGGTTTAGAGGGTTAACAGCTAAACCAAAGTTTACAGTTAACAGATTAACCAAAGTCAGACAAAGTCATGTTCAGTTGCTGGGGATATATGAGACTTGAGTAGCACTTCCCATGACAAAGGCAGGGAGGTTGGTGTATTTTATGTCATGAGGCTGGTTTATCATTGCATGAGCCAAATGCTTCTTCTGGAAGCTAACTGTATATGGAAATGCTGAAGCAGGTGCCTCTCTGGAGGGACAGCGTTAGTTCCTTGTAGGATGACTGAAGTGTTGTGAAGCTGGTGCTGCCTTTAATTTGTAATTGCTTGTAGTTCTACAGAAAGTGGCCTGTTATTTTAAGTCTCACTGATCTAGCTGATGAAAGTGTTTTATCAGTCAACAGAACAACTCTGGCTACTCTTTAATCTGTGTGCAGCAGCATTAACTTTGAAAGAAGAAAAAGTGTTTGGATATACATGTCCACACACGTGCAAGTAGGAACAATGTCAGTCACCAAGCGTTCAAGAATGAGAGCCTGTTGCCATCATTCCAGTCCGTGTTCCAACTGGTAGCCTCACATTGTGTGCCATTACTGCTGTTCACAAGCAATGACTTTGCTTTTTTGGTGCATTGTTCTCTCTGTGACATTTAGTTCCTTCTAATCCTGCAGTGGTAGCAATGTTAATTGTCACATTTGCATCTGGAGCTCAGATTGAAGGCATAATTGGAGCTCTGCCTGTGGTAAAACCTAGGATTGGATGAGTCAGATAACCTGTACTTTGCTGTATTTTCTTCCCTTTGTAGCTTCTAAAGTAGGAAAAGCCCTCAATGTGAAGTACTTGATGTTTTGTGGTGACTCAGTACACAAATTAATTCCCAACCAGCTCATTTCAGGTTTTGCTTCCTCCTTTGCTGTCTTTCCATTTAGATGTACATCAACCCAAAGTTGACTCTTTTTTTGTCAGTTTAGTTCCCTCAGTTCAATGCTTTGATTTTAGAATGACAAGGGAAAGCACAGGGAAATCAGTTCCGATGCATGTGTAACCAAAATGTTAGATTTCTGTGGGTCTGGTCATCTAAGAATCATAATTTGAATGGGGGAGATTAAGTTATGCTGCTAATTTAAAGTAATGCTAGCTATATAGCAGTGTGTGCTGTTTTTGCTGGTATCAGAGATTTTTGAAAAAATTTCTTCAGATGTTTTGAGTTTTTGAGCTCTGACAAAATAGAGACATCTATGTAGCAGTTTGTTATTCAAGCTGCATCTGTTTGGCATACAGCCCAGAAGAACTTGGTAGTATGCGGTGGAATCTGTATTATCTCTCACTGTGATTATTAAAGAGAATGCTTACAAAATATTAAATGAATGAGGTACTTCAGAGTACCTTTAAATCCTTAATATGCCTTAAATAGTGTAATAATAACTCTTGAATACCCTAAAAGCGATGCTTCCTTTTGGGGAGATGCGTGCTCATGACTTTTAGTTCAGGCTTTTCTTACATGCTTTATTTCTATCAATATTTGAGATTCTGAATGTTTTTGCCTCCACCAGTTTTAACTGAAGCATGGAAGAGATTTAAATCTAATTTAATTTTATTTCTGTGTACCTTATTATTTGTGCAATAAAAAGATATTCCCCTTTGAAGGCAAGAACTGTGTATCCCAAATACGGTATGTTTATATGTGATGTATGTTTAGTTGGCTTTCAACAGTATGTAAAAAGGCATGTGTAAATTGTATGCTAGTCTACTTCTGCCTCTGCTGCATTTGAATGTCCTTTGTAGATAAGTATAGAACTCAGGAACTTGGAAAAAGTAGGTGTGAAAATTAACTATCCTCCTTGTGTTATGAGGGAGATTAATGTGAAGATATGCACGCTTCTTCTGTATCCACTTAATACACCATCAGCAGCTTCCATGGATAAAACCCTACCCCAATCTTGCCTACCTGCATCTTCACAGGTGTAAATTAAAATTTATGGAAAGATGATCTAAAAGCTTTGATTTACCCAAGCTTAAAATTGATCTTCAAAGTGAGATTGTTAATGAGGCAGCTGATACTCAAGTCTTGTGGTTTTTTATTTTTCATTCATATTGAAGGGTTTTGCATATGCATAGGTGTGCTTGATATTAGCAGATTAGTTAAATCACTTCAAGAGGGTGTCAGTATATCACACAGCTTTCTCTGGCCAGTTGGATTCCATGGATTGTAATGCTGTTTGAAGTTCCCTCTTGGCAAGTGCTACTAGAGGTATGTTTTCCCTGCCTTTGGTAATTTTGACATCTAGTATGTTTTCCATATCTTTCATTTTAGGTGTCTGAGAGGATTTTAAGGCAATGCAGAGTTGCAGAAATTCCACTTAAATAGGAGACCCTTTCTTCTGGATTGATGGTTCTGAGATCTGGGAGGATGCTGTGGGTTGTCAGCCAGCTGCCAAGGGGCACTGAGTAGATTTGGAAGCAAAACTTAGTCTGTGTGTTCTGGTTTGAAAGCAAAACCAGTGAGGGAGTCCAAGTCAGAAATACAGTTTATTAGGAAAAAGTAAAAGAAACAAAACACATTCAATGATAGAAAAGAAAAATCACTGACAGTCAGAATACAATGTGACACCCTTTTGGTCAGGGTGTTGGTAGCAGTCCAAATTGGAGTGGCTGCAGTCCTCCTAGAGTGGCAGATGCGGTTTGGTTGGAGCAGTGATCTTGTAGAAGGGTGTAGTTCCTCTGAACGTCCAGAGGAAAACCCCAGCTGTTCCTCTTGGGAACCAGTGGAAAGGCTGCCTCTGATGTCCCCAAAATTTAGATTATATCCAGTTAGGAATGCTTAGCTCCTCCCTCTGGGTGGAGCATCTCACAATGGGATGTTATAGTTCTTATCAGTCATGCAGTGACATTGAATGGCCCATTATCAGCAGATGTCTCCCCTGAGAGAGGATTGGTTGTGAAAGAGATAAGGAAAACTGCTCACTTAACAGCAGAACTGCCATACAGATGGGAAATGGAATACATCTTGCTTCTCAATCTGGGACACTGTGGCTGCATGGCATGCAGCAGCAGCAGTGACCAAAATCAGCATAGTAATTTTAATGTTACTCTTTTGAGGGGCTGGATATATTAGTGTGGAAAAAGTGCCTCATTACATTTCAACAGCACACAAAAATGTTAATATGGTTAAACACTTTTATTTACAAATTTAAATTTGATTAATATTTGTGTGTCTACATCAGGTAGCTCTTCTGTGGCACTACTCAGTAACTGCTCTTCATGTTTAATGAGGCTGCTTAAAATAGTACTTTTGCTGCAGATTGCTGTTCCTGGACAGAGTCTGCATCCATGTTGTTCCAGGTACTGTGTAAGTACCCCTTCAGACAGTCTGGGTGATCCTTTTTATTTTGTCCAGGATCTCTATGTGTGCGCTGAAGTAGTTTTCCAAGGTGCCAAACTGCACAAAGTGTTGCAGGGCTGGAATTATCTGTGGTCTCCCAAGTAAGTGTGTTTAGGCCTCCTGAAACCAGGATCTCGCTCACTGCAAATATGGCTGAGTGTGACCCAAGGTATGGTAGGGTCTTGGTGCTACACCAAAATGTAATTGGACAATACTGAAAGGTGTTTTTTATTGATTTATTTATTTTCATGGAGGGAAAAAAAAAAAAAGATGGAACAGAAGTGAAGCCTGGGGAAGAGAAACATATCACAATCTAGAGCAGTAGACATACAGCTGTATAACATTTTTGAAATAGACTGCTTTGCTCCTGGCTATGGACTGGGGAGATGTGATAGTGATCTATACCTAATTTCAGAGTGAAAACAAAGCTGGTCACAAGAGGAAAGGCATTCTCATTGTCCAGTTCCTTTGTTTGATTCCTCTTTAATTTCAGGTGTCATTACTCAAATAGCAAAACCTTTGTTTGAGCTTCCTGTCAGTTAAGATAAGACTTTGTCATAAGTACTTATTCCTCCTGTGGAGTCTTTGAAGAAAAATGACACAGTCCAGACTCCTTCTTTGTGGATTTTCATATGTAAAATAGGAAGAAAAGTATTTAAATGAACCATTCAGTCTTCCATTATGTTTTCATGAAGATGATGCAAAATGCAGGACCAAAGTCAGAATCACTGGCAGATAATTTTGAAGCTGGATGCATATTACATCTGTTGTGTTTGGAGAAGTGGGACTTGGATATTCTGCTTACAACAGCTAAAACTACAAATCACAAAGGCCATGTTGTGTTATTCGCTGTTTCTGTGTTCCCATCTCTCTCTAGACCAGTAGCAAATGTCAGCACTTGTCAACAAGTGTGTTGCCTGGAGAACTCCGCTTCTGGTGTGAGCCCGTTTGGCTGGAGCAGTTAAAATGGGGTGAATATCTAAAAAGCTCAAACACAAGAGAGAAGTGGTTTGGTTGTTAATGATGAGATTTTTTAGGGGCTTGAAAGGGCTGCACTGCAGGTAGAACATGGCCATTGACTTTTCTTTGGATGAATGCAGGCATTGCAGCATAAAAAAATATTATTTATGTATGCCTTATTTTTTTCCTTGAGGTCAAGACTGAATCCAGCTCAGAGTCATTTACAACATTTGTGCTGATTTTTCCCTACCTAAGGAGTAATATTCAGGGCAATAGACAAAAAGAATTGCTATAATAACTTATATAGTCAGATGTCCCTTTGTACAGTGCAGAGAGTGACTCAGGAGTGGAGTTTGCATTTGCCCTACAACCCAGTATTTTTTGAGCTTGCTGAGGTCCTTACTAAGAGCCTGAAATGTTGTTAGGAAAGGGAGTAAAGCCACCAGGTGATTGTATGCTAAATAGAAAATTTGAATGCAAGACCAGCTTCTATGAGGGGAAAAAAGAAAGGGTTAGAGAGGAAGAAGCAAGCAAATGTCTTTAGTACCCTCGTCCAAGAAGTGGGCTGGTGTGTTAAGATATGACTGGCTGGACTTTTTTCACATGGCTGAATGTAAGTCTACTCACTATCATCTGAATTGGAAATCTTTGGGAGTGTGGGGAGGGGGAACAGCTCAGAGTTAATTTTTCATACACTTGGTCATGGTTCTTTCTCTCTCGTTACTTATACAGCTGTGTTGCTTTTAGGAGGGTGGAATATCAGATTCTGGTTTTTCTGCAGGCTTGGGATGGATGGATTGATTGTTGTTTCCAGCTACATCATGAATTTATATCTCTGTGGGCATCTTCATGTAGAGCATTACACTTCAGTGACTAAAGACTGGTTTTGTAGCTGTAGAGAATTTTCTCAGTCTTGGCAACAGAATGAAACTTCTAATACATTAATCATCCAGTTTGGGAAGTAATAAGGATAAATTGTAAGTGGCTCTAGGATTTCCTTCAGATGATTTATTAGTTTAGAATCAAAGATGCAAAAGCATCCTTTTGATGATGGGATGTGGATTTGAAAGTGGAGGCTGAGGTTTTGGTTGGCGGTAGGTTTTCCCAGTGTAGCACATGTTTCTGTGGTGGGAGATCCCCTTTCAGGCTAATTCAAGCAGCCTTTTGAAGTGATAAATTACTAGTTGGCACATAGTTACAATCCTGTAGTAATCACAACAAGAGAGTTGTTGCAGCTCTTACTTATTTTTAATCTGTCACCAGCTGGGTAGCAAAGGTAGCTGAAGATCTGTTCACATTGAGTTTTATTTGGTATATTTTTTTATTTGCTATACGAGAGAAAGGGAAGTTCTGTGTCGTGGGAGGAGAATTATAAAATCAGTTCAGATTAAAAAAGGTTTCTCTGAAGTAGTGTAGTGCTTCTTGTCTCATGGACCTTGCCTGTAACAACCTGTGGAGGCTGCAGAGCAGCTGCTGAGCTTCTGTGGCATCGTGCTTTGTGCCTCACAGCTGCAGGTTTGGGGGTTGGCCTTTTGTTGGTCACCTCAGTGGGGGTTTTCTAGAAGACGTGTTGGTGAAGTATCAGATTTGGTGCTGTCAGCTGGCTTCTTGCAAACTCCCCAGATCTCTACAGGTGTGAGTGTGGACTTGACCAGTCTTGCAGTTAACCTCATTGCACCCCAGTCCACAAGTCCTTGAACCACTTGTGAAGTTCCTTTGTATCAGCAAGGCAATTTGTACAATGGCTGTGATGTAAAATGTGTGCTTGCACTTGGGGTGTCTTCTCCAATTCCCCCAGTCTATTCCTACGCTGGCTATACAAAAACTTTGTTTCTAATGACATGAGAGAGGTATGCAGAAAGTGAAATTACAAGCTGCAGCGGGCTAATTGCGAATGGAGTGTCCATAACAATGGACTCCATCTAATCATTAACAAAAGCAGTAACAAAAGTAATTTTCAGAAACAGCAGTGACATTTGCATTGTCTAACAGGTTTTTTTGGCTCTCCGTAATTCAGGCTTCCTCCCAGAAGGATGCTCTTCCACACATTTTCGTAGGTGTCAGGACCGTAGATCATATGTGTTCACTCTGTGTGTGTCCATGCAAACCAGTGTTCTACTGCCAGGTGATTTACTCAGCGATATGATTCATCTCATGTTTGCATACCTGCTGCTTCTCGGGGAGCAGTGCATGTTCATGGTAATAATGAGGTCTTGCTTAAAAATAGACCGGCTTCCTTCATTTTCTTGTCCTTCTGTTTGCTCGATGATTTGTCGGGTGTTGCCAGCACAAATGTTTGTCCCTGTTGCTGTGCAAGCTGTTCACCCCTTCCCTCCCCCCCTTCATGTTAGTTTTCTTCAGTGAAGCAGTTCCCTCCTCTTTTCTTCCCAGGTTGATGTAAAACCTGCCCTGTTCGGGCTTATAGGCTCATTTAGAAAGGTGGGGAAGAGTCCTCACTGGTTCTTGACTTTCAGGAGAAAATTAAGGTCTGCCTGGGACAAGAAGTGCACTGTGCTGTGTGTCTTCCTCTTCCACTCCCACGCATGATGGAGTCCAACCTGTAGAACTACTTCTGGAAAGTTAAAATAATATTACCTCACTGTTTCATTTCAGGGCTTAGAGTCCTCCCTCTTGTCTTTGTGCTTTCTACAACATTTTTTTACTACAAATTAATCTGTGACCTGCCCTCCATTCAGGTTGTTTTTTTGGACAGGGTGGAGAAGAAAAGGAAGATCAGCTGTCTCCAAAGAAGCCCTGGGTTGTGACCTGACAGTACTTCCTGTAAATGTTTGGACTGTCTGTACTTATATATGTGCTTAAATCTTCCTACTGCTTTGCAGTTGGTGCTTGTTTTGTTGTTTTCACATGGGCTTCTTGCATGTAAAAATGAGTACGTTTTCCAGTCTAATGAAGCCACTGAAAAATGCTACCACCTTTCCAGCATCCATCCCAACACAAGCTTTGTGGAAACCACTTCAAAACTAGGAGCAGTGCTATTGTGTGCGTGGGCACGTTCATCTGCAGTGTCGTGGGGTAGAAGAGGTCTGCGTTTGTACAATCAGCCCCTGCAATTGTTGTGAAATTCTCCTCTCCCGCAGCATTTATTACTATGTAAAATTGAAATCTGCATGATTTCCTGCTGTGAGCGCCTGTGCCGAGGGACTGGTTTCTATAGTAACTAATATCAAGGAGCTGGCTGGGACTTCAGTTTGGAGCGGTATTTGAGCCTGTTTTGCAGTTCAATGCAGCCCTGTGTGAGTACTTGATGGATGACAAACAAGCAGTCAGGTTTGTGGCTGCCATTACTACAGTAGTGGTGCTGTGCACCTCCGTGTGTACACTGAGGGCTAAAAATAGGCATTTTGCAAAATGGAGTAGGAGCTGAGAAGGGGGGGTGTCTTTTTCTCTAACACCACTCCCCTCCCTTGGCTGAGCTGCTAGATGGAAACACTGAAGAATACATAAATGAGTGTTTGTCCTGGAGTCACTTCAGCCCACCCCAAAGTGAAAGATATGCTTGGGAACTGGGTCCATTTTCTCCCAAGAGTAACAGCCATTGGTATTGCCATTACTCTGTTTTGAAGCAGAGCTGGTGTTTGTTCTGCTGAGCATGATAAATAGCATTATTAATGTGTTTTTGTCTGCAGGACCGGCTTCTACCCTTACTTAGTCCCAGACACACCTGCTCAATGTATTTGGGTTTGCTGCGTTAAGCAGTGGTGGGAGTGTTGAAGCTTGGCTTGTAGAGACTGTAGGCTTTCAGGGTGCCAGGCAATATGCAAAGCCTGATTTACACCATTTGCAATTAGTCCAGAAAGGCATAATGGGGTCAGGTGCATGAAAATGAAACTGAATCTTCTATTTATTCTATCTTCACTTTTAAAGTTTGAATAATATGATGGAGGTGAGAAAGGAATGCAGAACAGTGCTTGCTGTCCAGACAAGTCCTCTAAGTACAGAAACTGGACTTAGGCAGGCAGCAATGGTTTGGTCTGTTTTTTCCCAACCCTTGAAGTTCCTCAAATTGTGATGAGACCAAGCCTGATTTCTAAAGTAAACTTGGGGTATTGATGAAATAGTCTGAAGTGTGAAGATGTCATTTTGTATGATTGAAGGTTGTTTTTCTTGCTGTGCTAGAAAAAGAAGATATATATCAGATATGCTTGTCTTCCGAGCCCTCTTCCCCCAGAAGCCAAGCATCTCTGAGGAGAGGGTGAATTTGTATGTCCTGTGTACCTGTAGACATAGACCCATGTGTACACACAAGGAGTGACATTTGCTCAGCCAGCTCAAGGGGAGCTTTGACTTGACCACCTCAGAGCAGCCTCTTACTCATTTAATATTTAGGGATGCTGGAGTAGGCTGAGGAAAGTGGGTGCAGAGAGGAAGAAATGTATGGTGGACGAAGAGGAGCTGGGTGTGTTGTGCTGAGAATATTTAGGAGACATCCAGTACATAGCCATGAAGAAGCAGGGGGTTTTATTTTTTAAAAAAATCTGTTCAGACAGGTCATCTTTTATATTCACTGTTTACGTATGCAAGTCCATAGTAAAAGTATTACAGTGATTTAAAAAAACCCGATAAATTACTGGATTAAACTGTTTGCGTCAAGAGAGTAATGATGCATTGGAATAATCTGAGATAATTTGGCAGTGAGATACGACCAGATTACAGTTTGAGAACTAGGATTGGAAACCATCATTTAAGAATATAATGACTCACATTGCTGAGAAATCATGTTCATCTTTGTTCTTGTGTAGAAGTAAAAAAAAATCTCCCTTTCTATCAAACAGGTACTAAGCAGAGTGCTGAAATGAGAATCTTAGAGTAAGACTTGGTTACATTTACTCAGTATAGTGATGGAAGTCCAGAACATTGCATTGTTATAAATAAATTAAATCCCAAGTAAATTTAGTAAATGCTTAAAGTGCATATTGTGATGGATTATCCCTGTTTTTAATGCTTGTTCATTTTCTGCTCGTTTGCAAAATCACTCGAGTCCAGTGGAGCACATTTCTGTTGGATGCTGTTGTGACTGTGTATCCATTTTAAATCTAGGTTGTCTTGTGTGGAGAATAGCAGCTCTGTGTGAGCATTAGTCACTTTGGTTCAAAGGTAAAGAGTTCATGTGTAGCTCTTAGGGAGCTGCTGCAGAGGCAGGAGCCTCGGTTATGAATATAGTCAAGGGGATGTTTTAGCTATTAAGCAGAAATGTAGCTTGCTGCTGGGGAGATGAGTGTTGTCACTGAGTGTGTACTGTGATGCAAAGCCCTCCCCAGACTGTTGGGTTCAAGTGCACAATGTGTGCTCAGGACAGAAAATTGATTTAGATGAACAGATTTTAATCTTTCATTGTAAGCTTGAGGCCGGCTTCACTCAGAGCTATAAACTCCATTTTTCTCAAGCTGCACTTTAACAAGTGTTTTAGCTGTTCTGTCTGAAGTGGCTGCCCATTTTCATAGACTTTGTTCTTCACAACATGTTTTCTTTGTTGGCAGCCTTACTAATTTAACATGGCATTCAAAATTAGGAGTGGGAGAAAAAGCTTTGTTCATGTATGTTCCCAGTTGGGGTGAAAGTACTCGACTTGCGGTGTGCATCTCTAGAGACAATGAAGAATATGTTTGAGGTGTTACTTTAGGGTGACTTTATGTATGGTGTAATTAAAGTTAAAGTTTAGATCTTGAGTATTTTAAAGCAAATGTTGCTGGAATGAAGCTTTCTTGTTAAGGCTTTATGTTAGGGTTATTGGGGTCTCTCACAGGAAAAAAGCTAATGCCTTCAGAAGAGCATACAACCACCCATGTGACTAGCATGAATATTGCTAAGGGATTTTTGAGCCTAAGTGGCAAGAAGTCTGTCCTGTCCTCTTAGGCTGGCTGATGAAGGCTAATGTTTGGTCAGTTTAAGAAATTCATCTATTTGATATCATTTCAAAAGCTTCTTGTCTCCAATGTTTTAACTGGTGCGTTTTAACTGTTGCCTAATCTGTTTAAATTGGTCCGAATTTCAGCCTTTCTAGAGTTCAGTTTTTCAGGTCGTGATCATTGTGGATAAAGCAATGTGTGTTTTTTTGTTAATGCTTAACTTTTGTTTACTTCATATTAGTCAGTTTGGTTTCAACTTATTTTCACATGTTTTTGGGTTTTTTTGGTCAAAAAAGGAAGCTGGACTCAAAATTTGTGCCTTCTAGGTGTACCCATAAGGTGAAAGATGTATGAATAGCTTTCTTTAAGAGAAGAGGTCTCTTAGATAAAACATATTCAGCATATGAAAAGCTTCTTGTGACCAATGGGAGTAAACATTAAACATTGATGATGCAGCTTTAAGTTGCATGGAAACAAACTGGGGCAAGTCAGTTCATTTTACCTTTGATTCACTGCTTCCAGCCATTAGGAAAGGTTGAAGGGACACAAGGCAAACAGGAGTCTCTTCCTTTAGCTTTTTCTTGTAATGAGGTATATTGCCTCAAACAATTGTTTCAGTAATTAGATGCACAAAATTATTAATTTATAAAATTTATAATTTTTTTTGTTTTTTAAAAGCAAGAAATGTGATAGCAGCAATTTACATAATTGCAATGATTTCTAGTTAAAGGGAGATCTAGTTCTGTTTAAAGGGAGAATAAAAGAAAGACTTCCAAGAATAATCCTGGATTGTAGAAGTTTTGACATCCCCCCAGGATGGAGGTGTGAAGTGGTAGTTTGACCCCAAGACTTGGATGTCAGGCACATCTATTTTGTATGACCTGTCTATAGCAGTGAGAATTTCTTTTGATCTTAAGATCTGCAAAGTTTGTTCAAGTTATTTGGAGGGTTGAGACGCAGCTTTGGAGATCAGTGTGAGATGCCATGGAATTCCTGCAAAGCGACTACATTAAAAATGGAGGGCCTGTATTTCCTGGTACCGAATTCCTTCAGTAATGTTATTTAGGATCCTAGATATGCTGCTTTGCATGCCCAGAATCGTCCCAAAGCATTACTGGGACTGGACAGGTGATATATGTGGATAACTATTCACAGGATCCAGGGGGCAGCTAGAGTTTCACACTCCTCCCACTTTCCTTTTCCTTTAAGAAGAAATCTGGAGTAACTTGTTTACTGGTGTTTCAAGGCTCTATCTGGACTTCCCTCTCTGGTACACTTAGTTCTGCTTTGCAGAGGGCATTGTTTGTTTTTCTTGGAAAGAGTCTTACCTGTGGTTTTTTGTTTTCAACTTCTGTGGGTTTCTGTGCTTTTTCCTTTCTGACTGTGGCCCTGCATGTTTTCTGCAACATTTTCAGCATATTTGCATTAAGATGGATGATTTGGAAATATGTGTGTAGAACAGCCTCACTTTGCAAGAAGATTGGTAATAACAAGAGATGAGCAAGATGCAGTATTGACTGGTTGAATAGGATTGAGCCTAACTGAAGTTACGTTATTCGTTTCTTGATCCCTGAAAACTTAAAGTTCTCTTCTTGTAGCACATACAGACCTTTCTCAGTGGTTGTAGAGGAAGGATTAAGGCAGACAAACTTGTTTTTGCCATGTAAAGAAGATGTCAAACTAGACAATCCTGAAAGCCTTGTTTTTAAGGTTCCACTTCCCTAGCCATATTAGTTCAGGGTTTAATTACACAATAATACGATTTTTTACATACAATATATTTAAAAAAGACTTCTCCGTGCAGCAATGAACATTTTGTTTGAAATAAATTACCTTCTCTTTTGTTTTCTCTTAACTTGTTTTTTATTTCAATTATTCAGGTAGAGCTGCAACTCCTTTTAGGATATTTAAAAAGGTTCTACAGGGAGTTTGCGTTGTGGGAATAGTTGTCAAAGTCTTCTCACTAGTTAAGCTATAATGAAACCCATTTTAATATTCTTATAAGGTTATTTTTAAACTCATTTATGCTGATGGAAGAGTAGGAGTAGAGCTGCTTTGGCACAAACATGAGGAATAGCATCCCTAGGTTTGATGGATATGTTCTCAATATAATTTATCAGCTAATTAATTCTGTTTGGGAAGCTTTCTGTCAAAGCACTAAACAGTGATGGCATTGCATGATTTAAATATCTGTGAGCTGCTTTAGTATGGACAACTGGACAGTTCAGTCCTGGAGAAAAAGTATCTTCTAAGCTTAGAAAAAAGCCTCTTGGGTTATCCTTGTTAATAGCCATCTACTGCATAATTCAGAGTTTTTGGTTTTTGTTTTTTTAAATCTTGTGTTAAATATTAGGGTGAAGCAAGATTAGAGGATTATTCAGTTACCTGTACAAGCGACAAAATTATCCAAAATTATCCAAGATTGTCCAGCTGATGTGAGAGCTGTTCTTTGGTAAGAATGACTGAATGAATGAATAGTGGGGACCAGTGGGTGCCATTTTAGGATTTACGTATGGAAAGCATCTGGCCAGGAAGCCTCTCAGGCTCTTTGTCGCCCTGCCCTTTTGTTTCTTAGCCAGCTGAATGCCTCCCTGTCCTACAGACAGAGAGAAGCCTGTCTGGCTTCAGCTCTCTTCTCTGGTCATCTGCTTCACCTTGGTTTTGAAATATGTCTGTGCCGCTGACCACAGAAGTAGAACTTGGCTTTGATTTGAGTTTCATCTTGCAGTGGCTGGTCTCTGTCTGTGGGAGAAACTGGACCAGGGCTTCAAAGCATCGAAGTGATTCACACCTAATTTTCTCTTTAAGGACTAGGAGGACCATTAGATCATCTAAGCTGACTATCTCTGGAGGGGGGTCAGGGCTTAGTCTGCTGCAAGCCTTGTGCTGGACACAGTCGTGGCTGGGGCCCTCCAGCACAGAGAGCCGTGGGAACAGGCAGCGTTTCTGCAGTGCAGGTGTGCTGGGAAATGCTCTAGGTACATCTTCTTTGTATAAATATATATATGTAGGAAAAAAACCAAAAACACTCAGACTAGTACCCAGAAGAAGTCTCGTGTGGATTTCTGACTTAAATGCAGACTTTGGGTTTGGTTGTGTCTGTCATTTGTGGGTTTTGCGTAAAATTCACAGAGAGGGAGAGATTGTCTTGCCACAACTCAGTGTGCAAGAAAACATACCACCTTCTATAACATGACTGTCATGGGGGTCATGGACTGCTCCAAGGCATGTCCTGGAGTGAAATGTCATAGCCAGGAGAGAATAAAGTGCTGTGGAGATTCTGGTGGCTCCCGTTTGGGGTGGCTTGCTGCAAGAGTTCAGGTGAAACTGCTGGGAAGAGATCTGCCTTTGCCCTCACAGGGCTCGTGACCTGTTCAGCACAGGGCTCCTGGGGCTCACCCTGGTGTTGGTGACTGAAGTCCTCTTCAGAATTGTTAGTTTTGTATGCTATTTTTTCTCTTCCTCTTGTGGATGGGAATTTCCCCATGGCAAATGATTCTATGCCCAAACTGCCCGAAGGTTACCCCTTCCTGTGAAATAAGCAGAGCTGTGTCGGTGGGAGCAGAGCCAAGAGTAGAGGCTTGCATCTTGATTTCCTGTGGACTCAGTTCATTAATGAAATGGATGGTGGTCACTTAACACTTGCGTTTTTTGCAGTTTTTCTCAGTGAGAGGAGACAAAAAGCCCAGCTGCAGCAGCGGTCATGGAAGCTGCAGGTGTGAGCTTGGCTGGAGAATGCCAAACTGCCATCTGTGGTGAGGCTTTGTGGAGGTTTTTTTGCGGGCTATTTGCCTCAAAATGAGAGCAAGAATACAAAATAACAGGAGTAACTGGGGATAGCTTTCCTCCAGTTTCTTCCACCTTGCTGGTTATCCAGAAGCCTGTGAAAGTGTAAGGATTGAAACTGCATCAGGCTCAAGGGATGAATGTAGGTGGTTCCCTGCCAGCATGTTCAATCTTCTAGGTACTTTCTTCCCATGTTGCTTTAAGCAGGTTTGTCCTCTGCTGTCTAGAAGATGTGGATGAATAGAAGAAAAGTTGCAGGTGTTACTTGCATAAAATATATAAAGAGAAGAAAAGCAGCAGCATATTGCATTGCTTGCTTATGTGGTTAATAACCCTTTTTGTGCCTGTGCTCCGACATTTTAAAGCTAGATAAGTACAGTAAATAACCATAAGCATTTAAAAAAAAGAAAAATAAAATGTCATGGTTGCCATAATTAATTCAGTGATGTCCTTATGTGTGTTTTAAATTCCTAGGCCCCCTATGCTGTTAAACATTTTTGCCTGTTATGCAGTGTGTCTGTTTGTTTACAAAATGCCTTGGAGCTGCATGGATTCCCCCTCACTGTGTGCAGAGTGGTTTATAGTAGTTCGGCATGTGTTGTTCTGACCAGGGAGATGTACTTGGAGCTGTGCTTTGGATTGCACAAATAACAGTTTCCAGGAATGGTCATGAGGATCAGCAGGAGGAGCTTTAAGGAGTGGGTGTTTAAAGTGTGGGTGCAGCATGATTTTCATGATCTTTGGCTGAGGGAAAGCCCTTTGCTGGTGGCTGGGGGAGCTGATGCTATTCTGAAATGCTGAGCCTGAGCAGTTATTTTCCCAAACAGCTTCCTGAAATAACAGAAAGAAGGAATCTAAGTATGCTGTCTCTCCTCCTTTTTCCTCCTGATTTGCACTACAAGAAGGAGTTAGGCAGTAAGGAAAGTGGTTTTCTTTTAAAGTTGAAAACATTTGCATAGGGCAAGTTACATTCACAGCTGTCTACTTTTGAAACTCTTTTTTTGGAAGTAGAGGCTTTAAGCAGCTGTAAGACCAGAAATGCAGCACAATGCATTAGCGATTGTATTTGTCATTCTCATCTAGAGAGAAAATGTGCTGATTACATTCATTTCTTTTTTTAGCTGGAGAGAAATGAGATGCTTGTCTTTATTCAGCTAGCTTTGTATATTTGCAAATTGCAATTTCAACTATCTGGGCAAAAGTGATGGGCACTTAACAATATAAAGAAGTTAATATCTCACTATCTCTTCATAGCGTTGATTGACTAGTCTTTTCATAACAATAAAATTTACATATTTATGAGCTGGTCTTAGAGTTTGGGTAGTTTTTTATTGCATTAAATTTAATTATATCAACTACTGCTAGATGATTTTTCTTTTGGTAGAGGCTGAGAGATCTTCTATTTGGCAAAACTTGAAAGAATTAACAGATGATTTTGCAACAGCTTGTTACTTGAAATTTTGATTTGCACTCTAGACCATTTCAATTGGATGTGTCCACTATATTTGGAGTAAACACTCTTAGCATTTTCAGATTTGCTAGTGCTTCTATGCAGCTGCCAGACTGGCAGGGAATACTCTGTTGTTTGCAATAACATCTCAAGGTTGCTTGTTCCTCCAGCATGCAGTCTCATAGTTATTCTCTTTAAAGCCTGTCTTTGAGTGGTAAGCATAATTTTTGTGGTGTTAAAGCGATAACAGCTCAACGGTGGATCTCTGTTTTGTATCCAGTTCCTGTGACTGGGGCAGTTAGTCTGTACCACAGGCTGCAGCCTTCAAGTGTCTTCATCATACATTCCTCATGGATCATAAATCTACAGGTGGTATGACCTGGCATCTGCTGTAGAAGGACTGAGAATGAGCTCTTCCAAGGCTTCACTGAAAGGATGTATAGCTCCTGCAAGTTAGTTGCTGGAACTGACCAGTGTGGTGCCTTCATGGATCTGCTGGATTAATTACTGTAATAAGCAGGAAAAAATGGTGGACCAAGCCAGTTTGTAAAATGGGGAGGATTGCAGCATATCCATTATCCAGCTATTGTCTTTCACTGTGTGCAGGGTTTGAGGAGACAAGGAGGAAGTATGATCCTCATCCCATAATAAGCTGCTTCTGGTGTGCAGGGACCTCTTTGTCAGTAAACTGTGGTCATCCCAGTGGTTAGGGGAGCTGGTTGGTCAAAGATGGAGTTGCACAGGTCTGCAAAGGTTTATGTTTCAGGACTGAGGCTCAATGTTTTACTTCAAGTGGGATGCTCTGAAGAAGGTGTTAGTGCTGGACCCATTCATCTGTCCTGCTTTGAGTTTTGTCAAGGCACTGATTTTGTCAATTGCTACATGTCCTGAAAACAAGATGAGGCTTAGACTGTATTCAGAGCTGGATGAGGGACATGGAAGCTGAGTGACAGTGCAATTGCAGGTCATGAGCTGCAAGTTAATAGTTAACAGTATGTTTAATGAACTTCTGATTGCAAGACCTGTGAAATATTGTGATTGCATCCTCAGCATGGTGTGTGGCTGGGCTTGTCCTGAAGGAAGGAAAATTTATGTGCCTGGTACCGTCAGAATAACAGCTTGAGAACCTTTCACTCCTCCAATTCCTGAGACATTTACTCCACAGAAGTAATAAAAAGCATACGAATTTAGTCCAGAGCATGATTTCCTTTAATCCATGACTTTTAAGGCATCACTGTTTTGTTTCTATTCATGCAATGCAAAACACATGACTTGCAGTTTTTGAGTAGTTCTTACTTGTATGAGCATCTCTAATAGCTCAGACATATTTAATTCAAATTAAAATTTACAGGGGCCTGTTTATAAACCTCCAGAGGCAGGTTTATGGCACAGTCACTGACTGAGGCTACTTGTTGATTGTGAGCAAGAGTGGACAGATATTTTTCTCTTAATTCCTATGAATAGGGTCTTTCTTAGCTAACCTTATTTGAGTGGAAGTGGGAGACTGGGAGAGGGAAAAGAAATGGACACATTTGTTGGGCAAATAATTTTTTAAAAACCTTAAAATTATGTCCAGTAAATGATACACTATAATGCACATATATAAGGTGCATTTTTGTATTTGCTGGAATAAACACAGATGGCTGTGACCCTTTGAGATGAATATTGCAGTCCTAAATTTGGTGCTTCCTAATTAAGGAACCTCCCTTGCTAATTTGTACCACTGAGTGGAATAAGGGCTGTACATTGAAAATTTATTCCTTAAAATTTTGCAGCTCTGTTTGTGACTCTGTAATGCTGTGTGATATTCTATAGAAGACTCAAGTGAATCAAAAGGGTTTCTGGGGCGGCATCTTGGTGTTCAGGGACGTCCCAATGCAAATTCCTGAATTCATCATACATTTTGATCTTTGTCCTTGGTTGTTGTATGTTTGTCGGTTGGTGGCAAATAGAATTTTCATGTATGCAAAGGAGATAGTAATGTGGTATGTAAATGAAAAATCATAAGAAGGGAAATTTTATTGGTTGTTTTATAAAGTATTTTCCCCATAAACATTATTGGCAGAAGGTATTTCAAATTTACAGCTACAATAACGAATTTTACTACACCCTCTTTAGCATACTTGGAAGTTGTTTTATGGCACAGCAAGTCAATGTCCTGGACCTAATAATACCTTCATTCTAATAGAGGATGGCATCATACAATAATTTAAGCAGGAAAAGACCTAGGATAATCTAGTCTAACCATAATGCTCAGGATTTGTTTAAATTTTTATCTCTCTTGAGTTCTTAAGACAGGGTGTGTTGTTTAAAAGTAATGATGCTTGATTTAAATATAAAACAAACCTTCAACAAAATGGCTACCATGCAGCTAACGTAGAAGTCAAAAGCAAGACACTCTGCTAATTCTGACAGGATTTGTTCCTGCATATGAAACAAGCTGAGAACAGGGACAAAATAACTAGTTTTACAGCTTTTTTACTAAAAATAGGTTTTTTATTTTTGTTGGCTTCAGAATCTCTTCAGACAAATGATGGTCAGACAAAATATAATGTAAGTATTTAAGTGAATAAGCAATCTGCCCTGATAATAATATAGCACATCCTATCAGTTCTGTGTTTGTATTGCTGCAACTTCAGGGGCAAAAAGTGATTTTTTTTTTTTGTTACACTCATTCTACACGTCTTTTTCCAAATCTATGAATTGATAGAGAACATCTGTGGTACTTGAGAACAAAAAAGTATGAAGTCATAGTCCCATAAATAGCTTGTAGGATGAAAATGCTGAAGACAGCCTTCTTTTCATCTCCTGTGGGTCTCTTGTACAGGACTCTGGAATCTTGGCTTTGATTCTTCATGCAGAGTCTTCACAATATCCACATCTGGGCTATGAATGTAGCAGAGAACAGATCTGCTTTAGATCTTAATGGCTAATAATAACTTGGAGAAACAAATGCTTCTAGCAGAAGAATGTTTGTGTGGCCTGTAAAGCAGACCAAGTTAAGACAGAAAGGAGAATGCAGAGCATCCAAATAGTGTTGAACTGGTATCAGATGCCAGACTCACAAAAGGAATTTTCTCTCAATTGACAAAGAATTTATTTTTTAATGTCATGATAAATCCTGTCACAGTGAAAATTCCAGTCTCATCTTTCTTTTGTGATATCTGCATATTCTCCCAGATAATCTGCATTGTATTCAGCACAGTGTTTATTTTAAAAAGGGTATTTTGCAGAGCTTTTTGTTTCCATTGTTTCCTTTTTTGTAATAGCATACTAGGCCCTTTTCACTAGCATACATTTTTAATCATATTTTCTTGGAAGTAGGATGTTATCTATTTAAACAGCGCCGTTCTGTGTTTCTTAATATATAATATAATAAGTGGTAAAAGATCAATCTGTTCTTAACTGCTAATTACTCTGACTACATGTGCATCTTGTAAAAATACCAGCAATACCTTAAATATGACTACAATCAGGCACAGGAAAACCTCATAATTTAAATATTTGAGTAAACATATCAAAGACATTTCAGGTGGGAGGAAGAGAAAATTGATGGTTGGGCATTTTTATTTTCAAATGTCATGAGGGTTGTACTTTGTTGTGAAATAGTGTCTAAAAATGAGAGGAGGAAAAGAGATTGGCAACGTTTCCTCATTCTTCTGAGAGGAAGCAGCATCGCACAGCTGACCTGGGAACGTGTGCCAAGAGATGACATGAGCGTCTCGGAGTCATGCGAATGGTGCTGTGGTCCCTGCAGTGGCTGAGGGGGTGGGGAGGGGCTGGGAGAGGACCTCAGGATTTCCAGTGTTTGAACAGAACAGGAAACAAGATTCAAGTGGACTTTTGAATGAAAGTTGAAAGAAGTCAGGGTGACAGCAACCTCACTGCAGGTCTCAACACTGACTTGCCATAGTGTGAAGCTCTTCCTGGGTGAGAAGAAGAAAATAAGAAAAAAAACCTAGTTGGATTTGAATATTTTACACTTCTAGAGTTGTGGGGTAGGGGTTTTATTTTTGGTGGGTTTTTTTTTTAATTGCAAGAGAGGAAACACTGGAATAGGCAATGCTTATAATGGGCTGAGGTATTCAACATCACACAGTCCCATCAGCACTGAAAACAGGTGAGTTTGACAGTAAATTCATAGCTTCATGGAAGTTCATGTGCATTGTTACAGGCTTGAGAGCTGCTCAGCAGATCAGGACTTGGGGGTGCAGCTGAACATGAGCCAATGTGTGCTCAGGTGGCCAAGAAGGCCAGTGGCATCCTGGCCTGGATCTGGAATAGTGTCACCAGCAGGACCAGGGCAGGGATTTTCTCCCTGTACTCGGCAGTGGAGGCCATACCTGGAGTTCTGTGTCCAGTTCTGGGCCCCTCTGCTCAGAAAGGATATGAAGGTGCTGCAGTGTGCCCAGAGAAGGACAGTGGAGCTGGTGAATGGTCTGGAGGACAAATCTTATGAGAAGAGCTGGCAGTGTTTAGTCCGGACAAAAGGAGGCTCAGGAGAACCGACTGTCTCTACAGCTGAGAGGAGGTTGTAGTGAGATGGGAGTCGTCTCTTCTGCCAAGTCTCAGGTGAAAGGATATGGGGAAATGGCCTTAAATTGCACCAGGAAAGGTTCATATTCCATATTAGAAGAAGTTGCTTCACTGTAAGAGTGCTCAGATATTGAAATGAATTACCCAGGGAGGATGTGGAATCATCATCTCTGGAAGTGCTCAAGAGCCATCTGCATGTGACACTTGAGGCTGGTTTAGGGGGTGACTGTGGTGGTGCTGGTTGGTGGCTGGAGCACATGATCTTGAAGGTCTCTCTAACTTTGACGATTCTGTGAAAATCAAGTCTGGCTCAATTGGCTCACATGTGTTTTAAAAAAGTTTATAGGTAAAGATTTAAAATTCAAGTCTTGATGTGCCTTTTCCTGGGTTAAGCATGAACTGTTGCCAGTGGATGTAGTTCACTGCATGTGACATGTGGCCTTACTAAGTCCCCCTTTGAGAGCATGCCTTGGTGCTGGGCCTGTGTTTGCTGGTGCCATTTCTAGCAATAAATGACAATCCACAAAGTGGCATCAATGCCCGGTATAACATCCTCTATCTTTAGCCTTTGGAGGAAATGCTGTAATTTAGTTTTTGTGGAAGTAAAATGTAAATCTGTAAATGTGTAATTAAAGCTACATAAATTTTTTGACTACTTATTCCCTACATCCACACAACAGTAACAGCTCAAAACTATCAACATTTTAAACAGGAGGGAAAGAAGGATTGAAAAGTTTCACAAAGCCCCATGTGGAGATGGAAGAAGTAAGAGTTAAACAGATACATGAATTTAGTGGTAACAAGTTTTTTAAAGAATTAAATGGCTTGTTTGTTCTGCCTTACTCATTTAATTACAGCAGTGTATTTAACTTATTTGTAGTGAAATAACCAATAATATACATGTTTCGTTACATTTTTTCCAGAGACAAGTCCCTGCAAAAAAGTGTATTTGCTATATTTGCACACCCACGTAGGTATAATAGGTGTCTGCTTTTAGTTTGGAATACTTGTTGAACAACCAAAAATAGGTTTCTGAAAACCAGAGCTTTGAAGGGGAGGCCAAGGTTCACATCAGTCATGCATAGTAGTGTATTTGTTACCATATTGTATGACAAAGAATAAAAATTTGGAGGATTACTTTGGAGGCTTCCCAGACATGTAAAAGGAATGTTCAATCCTTCTACTTTGATGTAAACTCGAATTAATTTACACGTTCCCATGGAACTTGGTCTCTTCCCAGCCTCCCTCTCAATATTCTGTTGGATCAGAAACCCTTGATATTTCAGTGAAGGGGGACTTTGGCATTTGAGGTAGCTGATTTTTAGTTTCTGTTCTCCATATAGATTTTATCAGAATTAAAGTAATGCTGAGGTGGCCCAGTTAGTGTTAAGAGGGGGGAGATTAGGGTACAGTTGAGATTTCACTATCATTATCCATTTTCATGTGTTGCAACCAGAAATGGTTTTGCTTTCTCTGCCAAGAAGCAGATTAGTTTATGTTGCTCCAATTGTGGAATTATATTTTCCATTTTAAATAGTGTGTCAGAAATTCTGTTTCACAGTCAGGAACACTTTCTTCCAAAGTATTTTGAATCTTTCCTACAGAAAGAGAATGGGAATCAAGTAGATATTAAAACAAGCAGCATCTGAATACATAATTAGTCACCCAAGCCTCAACTAGAAAAGCCACTTGGAAGTTTACATTTTCTTATTTAGTTCTCAAGCCAAACAAGTAACAGCATTAATTCTGGAATTTGGAACTGTTTTTTCACAGCCATAAAAAGTTACAGTTGATAATGATTGATACAGTAGTAACTATTCCAATAGTAGTTTAGAAAAAAAAAAACCAAACCAAAACCACCACTTCCCTCTTTTTTTTTTTTTTTTTTTTTAACTGCCCAGTTAATTTGTGAAAGGAAAAGAACTATTTTCAGAAAC
The DNA here is from genome assembly GCF_048771995.1 of Taeniopygia guttata. Taxonomy (NCBI): domain Eukaryota; kingdom Metazoa; phylum Chordata; class Aves; order Passeriformes; family Estrildidae; genus Taeniopygia; species Taeniopygia guttata. Next base: position 140,506,748 of record NC_133026.1, on the reverse strand, counting down.
TGAAAAGGGAGGGTTCAGATAGGTCTCCTGTTTTATGAATTAATTGCTGAATATCCCTTCAGTTCTGAAAGAGCAATTTGTTTTCCTGTGACTATTTCCAAGAGGAAAATGAACTCCTGGGAAGGAAGCTGTGGAGAAACAATAGGACACACAGAATGCATTAATCTAAATGTGAGTGCATAAATGGCATAAAATGTTCTGGAAGATATGCCTTGGATAGAGGTAACCTGCGCTTGCTAGCAGAAAGCTGCATCCTGTTGATGTCAACCAACCGTAAGGAAATACTGTTGGATTCTTAAAATAGCATTAAAATAGGCTGTATGGCTTCCATGGAAGTGTATCATCCTTGATTTGCTGAGACTGACCACTTCATGAACAATCCAGGGAAAATCCTTTCCTCTCTCCAAGAAGCTCAGCTTTGGTTCCCCCAAATGCATAAGTGCAGTTGCCAAGTGGCTGATGCCAGCTGTTTGCAGCCTGACTTGTCCCCTCCTGTGAGGCTCTTAGCTGGTGAAACAGTTCCCAGTTCCTTTAAATATGGCCACACCATGAGTAGTGAAACTGGAGAGAGTATGAACTCGCTGTATTTTAGCAAGAATAAAGCTTTGGTATCTAACCATCTTATTTTGCTTCCTACAGACTGGCAGTGTTTGATTTACACAGATTTATGTATCCCAGTATTCTTTCTTGCACTGCCTCACTTGCTTGCTGAAGATAGTTATCTGCTCTGCAGGGTGTGGTGAGTGTGCCTGGTGCATGCACTTAGAGCAGTTAATTTCATTAGCCTTAACTTTCAAAAATATATAAAAAGGAGTTGCACTTGGTTAAGGACACAGCTAAAATACCTGTGAATACTTGATTAAATGTCTGTGGAAAAATACCTGTGGAGTACCTGACTACAGATAAACAGATTTGGTGCCATGACTTTATTGACAAGCCAGTTTCATGAAAACAATTTGTGCTAGGTACCTGTAACCTCAGAGGGACAGGGAAAAGGCTTAGAAAGCTGAATAGTTCCCATGTGATTATATTATCATGGGTGTATTTACATTCAAAATAGAGAAAGCACCAGAATAAATAGCACCAGTGTTTATTGCAGAACTTTGTGTTCTGTTTGTTGTGCTAACACAGCAAGTAGTGTGAAATAGTAGTGACAGGGAAATGAGTATTTATGTAATTAGGTGATTTCTACAATACTATCCTTGTTCTTCTCCAGCTACTGTATTTGCTGCATGAGAACTCCACCTCATGCTATACTATGTGTTTTCTTTCATTCACTGATTCAGTTATTTATTTATTTGCATTCTGGCATGCATTTTGGGACTGAAAGTGGTGTTGTAGTCACACTTACGAATGACGTTGTTTGTCTTGACCAGATTTAGCAAATGGTTTCTCTGTTTAAAATCTCCCATACAGTACCCAAAAAACAGGAGCTTGAGATCTTCCTGGGGAATCACCATTTTGGCTTCTGTGGTCTTCTACATTATGACTACAGCTTGTCATAAGAAGTGACAAAATAGGATGTTCCTGATATAGCCCAAAGAAACAAATGGGATCTCTTCACAGAGAGGAAGTCATTGGAATAAGTGGGAAAATCCTAGCCAAATCCTAACCATGACATACGCTGTTTTCACATGGCCTCTTTCACAGGACAATTGCATTACTATTTACCATCCTTTTTTTTTTTAATAGAAGTTTTGGGTCGTATTCCAGAATTTATGTTAAGGTGGGGTGATCAACAGGGAAAACAGGCATTCCTCATGGTCATTCAGGGTGCTTATTTGCATGGTATTTTATTTTTAAGATTTTCACTGCAGGTGAAGTTGTAAGGGAATGTCAGGATGGAATTGCTTTACTTGGATGTAAATCTGTGGTGTGATGCCCATTGCCCCTGCAAGCCCCTAACTCTCTTCCCTGGGTTTCTTCTGTGCTCTCCATTTCTCAGACCTGGTGGGGATGCTACTGGCTGGGTGAGATCAGTATCTGCACAGGTTACAAATGTGCTGTGGATTCTCTGTATAACATTTTGGTCTTGTTTTTGTACTAGTCCTGGTACTGTTGCCAAATACTATTATCATAATTGGCCAAAGGAAACAAGGGGCCCAGGCTTGTACCAGAAATAGAAGCTCTTGTTAATGTACAGTGGTTTGTGTTGTCCGTGTGTCTTGCTCCAGGACTCTACGAGGCAGCTGGTTATATTGCTTTATTTTTTAATGTTTGTATCAGAACTGGTTTTGGGAGAAGGAGAGTTCACTCCTGGTCTGTGCTCCAGGGAAGGTGGGATACTTGGTTAATTGGTAATGGTTTGTATTAGAGGAGGGCATTTGTATGATTGCTCTTGATGGGGAGAAGAGAGACACTGGGAGTTTAAATAATTCATCCCTTTCTTTCAGTCACTTCTTTTCAGGTGTAGTATGTGTCTTCACTAAATCTTGCTTGAGTGCTGTGATAAGAGAAATGAGTTCCTGGCATTAGAGGCAGAATGCAAACTATTTGGGATGGTAAGTGACCACAGCTGGATGTGGGGTGCTGTGGCAGCAGCTGAGTCTGCCCCATTGCAGCCCAATGGAACAGTGAACTCAGGAAGTTCCTTCAACAAACAACAGCACATAAGCTGTCTTTGCAACAGGGTTGTAAGGATTTAGAATTATTAAAGTTCACAGTTTAAAATCCACTTCAGGCTCCATTCTGCCCCTGTGTAACACCCCATACAGTGCTATAATTGTGTACCTAGTGGGTCAGTCTGTCTCACCCCAGTCTGAGAGGATTCCCCCAAAATGCTTCCTTCCTTATCCTTGTGGCTGACAGGAAGGCCAGGCTGAGACTGTGTTTTAGATTTTGTGGTAAAGCTGCAGTTTGTGGTTGCTCACAACTCCTCTTGAGCAGCTTGTTTCCAAAAAGAGCTGCTGCCTTTGTGTGCCCCAGTCAGGAGGTTGTTTCCACCAAAACTGGAGTGTTGTGGATGGTGGTGGGAGGCAGAGAAAGGTCACTGCCAGCCCCCCGAAAGGAGAAGAGTGCCAAGCAAAACTCAAACCTCTGCAGGGGACTGGTAGCTGAGCCTGCAAGGCTTGGTTGTGTGCTGTAAAGATAGAGTGGAGCAGCAAGCTGCTGCGGGGTTTGGAGCTGCTCCCAGCTGTGCAGTGATAGGCAGCAAGAAGTGTCTCTTGTATTTGAAGATGACTGTCACCATGCACTGAAATGCACTTGAATTTATTGGTCTGAAATAGTACTGATGTGAGCAGCATTGCATCAGTGCCTTCACGTGACAAGTGGCATGGAGCAATAGCTAATGGTTTTCACTTCCCTCAGAGGTTTGCCTTTGTCTTCAAAATAAAATATTAAGAAATTGAGAGACAGTATTTTTCCCTCTCATTCCCCCACCCATGCCCCAAAGGGTGGAAGCAGTGACCCTGCAGACAGAGGCAGGGATGTTGCTTTGGGCCTATGCGCTTCTGCATGGTGACAGAATTTAACCCTTTGGAACCCATCAAGCACATGGCCAGACAGCTGCTGCCTATTTACATCCTACAGCAGCTGTCCTCAGCCCTCCCTTCCACAGCACCAGCTGGTGGGGAAGCCACAGAGGAAAGCCTCTGCACCCATACATTCCTGTTCCTCTGAACTGCCTGTGAATTGCTGGCTGGCTGGGAGTCTTTGTTGCAGGTTATTAAAAGAGCACCCAAGTCTGGTGTGCCTGAGAAATGCACCAGTGTTTCTGTGAGTGGTTGCTTTAAAACTGAGGGGAAAATACAGATGTTTTATTTATTATAGCCAGCTTTTCTGTGAGTGAGGAAAGGGTTTCATTTGCAGGTGACCACAGTAGTGGAAAAGTTTGTTTTCACTCTGTGTTTCATATCCATTTGTTAAATTATCCATGTCTTACATGCTTTGCTTGCCCTTTAATCCCTGGACCCCTGCTTGGCCCAGGAACTTACCGATTTTTTTTTTTCAGTTCTTTTTAGCCCCCATCCATCTGAAACACTGTTAACACTGTTAATTCTCATCTGCTTAACACTTTAGGTTAAGCAGATGAGAATTAAGTAGCTGAATCCAGTTGATGAGGGCTGTTCCAAATAGCTCCTGGTATTCCCTAACTCAGTGTTGAGGTTGTATGGCTTAGTTCCTGTGTCTGCAGGGAGTTTCTTTCCGTATTAAAGACTGAACAAATACTTTCCTCTGCAGAGTCTTCTGACAAACTGGTGAGAGGAAGCCTGGTTTCACTAAATCACAGGAGAATGACCCACAGTGGTGGTGTGGTCTTTGATGTGGTGGTGCACTGGCACAAGGAAGCTATAGAACATTAAATTATGCCATTGGGATCAGTGAGCCACCTCTTAATACTCTGGTTTGGTCATGGGACAAAACTCAGCAGCTGAGATCTGTGTTTCTTCACTGCCATTTTAAAATAACCCAAATGAAAGAGTTTGAGCTTACTTGATGTGCAGATCCCTTTGAGGCAGAAGAGCAGGGCTGCGGCTCAACTGAGCAGTGACTGGTGCTCTCAGCAGGGCCACAGTCCTGTGACTAACCCAAGTTTGGGATATTTTTAGTGTTCTTCCTTGAGTTGTTTGCCTGGTCCTCTGTGCACTTGGTTAGTGCTGTGAAGGTCACACAAAGATAACAGGCAGTTGTAAAGAGTGCTGAGAGGGCCAGCTGGTCGGGATGGCACTCCACCAGCACTGCTCTGCTTTTGAGATAGGGGGATCAGGAAGGGCTGAGAAGTACTGGCATGCTGCTTTCAAGATATCAAACCCAGCTTTCTTCACACCTCTAAGCTAGGAAATAGGTATGTGCCAGGAAACAAATCCAGGCATCAGAAAAACAGCGACCTGGTCAGTTTGCCTGAAAGGATTAGGGAGTAATGTACAGCCTGCAACCCAATAGTCAGGATCTCTTATCTTGCATACTTCCCATTCAGCAGGGAGTAGCAGTACACACTGTGGAGGGGAGGGAATCTGCCACGAATATATTGACAAAGGGAAATGGCAGGAGACTCCCTTTACTGCTGGACTCTCCTGTAATCAGGTTCCCCCAGGTGTTTGTTTTTCTGCTTCTTACCTTTCATCTTGCATTGTGAGTATTAAAATTGCTGTTGGTGGAGGGTGAAATTAATCCACCCCAAAGACTGCTGCTGTCCTTACGCAATGCTGCTGTTCAGGTGACTGGGAACTTAATTGTCTGGCAACATCTCATGGAAAGACCCTAAAATTCATTAAGAAGATCAGAACTGAAGGGAAAGTATGTAGCTGAAGCCATCTAAGACTGTCTCTCAGGAAAAACCTCTGTGAGAAGTGGGGAAGAAATCAATAAAATAAGTCACCAAAATAACAGAGTGGTATGTTACCAACTCCTTTCTAGCTACCAGTGCAAAGCACAGCATAACTGGAAGGAATTCTTATTTGGAAGCAAATAAGAATACAAATAATAATTTTTTTTTTTCTCTGTGTATTAGATATTGAATGAAAGTATGTTGGACTACCTTCAAAGCAAGAACCATAAGTGAATTGTTCTAATTTACCTTGCAAAGCAGAGTTGTTTTCCCTATATCCTCTGTCTGGAATTGCCTCATTCAAGGGACATTCAGCAGAAGCAGGTCTTGACTCCCAGCTATTCCCTCCACTTCTCCTCTCCATTTACCCAGGTTCTCTTGAGGGGATGAGAGATGCTTTTCATTTTTTGGAAACTTCTGGCTGTGCTATTGTGTCTGTGGTTTCCTGAAGAATGCTTGTGTGGGGTTTCTGAACAGCTGCTCAGGGCAGACCCAGGCTGACAACACACCAACCTTGGAACTCTTTCCATTACACTATCAGCATTTCCCCTGAGGCAGGACAGCAATCTATCTAATGGAATGACACATTTTTCGGCACTGTCAGTCCTTAAATATCAAGTAAGTGAATTAATAGAGAGCAGGTGAATGTTTCTTCAGAAGAAAGTTCAATGTCATATAGCTGTTTGATGCATTGCCTCTGGTGCAACTGTCTTGTCATAAAACCTGACATCATTTGTTCAGTTGTCTTTCAGAATTACTTGCTGCTTTTCAGGTTTGTTAATTATAAGTGATGTTACACATAGTCTGATATGAGCTAGAATTACAACTTTCAGATTGACTGCACAGAAGGAAAGCACATTTCACAAGGAGACAGTGCAGCCTTCATCAATGTACCCGTCTGTTGATTGACAAATATCTGAAGGAATGACTTATTAGGATTGCTCTGGCCCCAGCATTCAGTACAAATAGGTCTTTTTGAGTAGCATGGCACTTCCACAGGAGCCTTTCATTAAACAATTTGAGTGGGCTTTCTGCTCTGTAGTCACTGCCTTAATCCAGTGATGCAGGTGTGAAACCACACTTCAGGCTGAGGAGCTGTAGTGTTGTGAGGAGGGTGATAGTGCTAAGCTGCTGTTGCTCGCTGAGTTGTGGAGCATGAACTTGTAACCTTTATCTGGGCCCTGTTTCTCCCAGTGAGGCTTTTTATTCCAAATCCAAAAAAGGCAACAACGAAAGCCCCAGTCCTTTCCTCCACAGTAACAAACAGTTTGTAGTAGTAGTGTGAATCAGCTTTCATAAAGTATATTCCCAAAGTATATTCCCTGTCAGTTGAACAGGAAAAAGTGGGTTAGAGAGTCAGACGTCCAGTAAATTGATCTCTGGACAGAAACAGGGGCTCTTAGGAGCATATGCAGTGAGATAACTGCTGACTGCAGTTGAGGGTGAATGCAGATAAGCCTCTGTTGTAGCTTGCTGCAGGATAAATGGCTTATTAGGGCATAGATACACAGCGTGAAATGTGGGCTTGTGGAGTTCATGTGGTTGTCTGAGAGAGGTACTATGGAAAAGAAAGTTGTAGCAATTTCTTCCTGTCTCCTCTACTTGTTAAGCCACAAACTTTAAAGAGGGCTCAAAAAATCCAAAAGGGGACGTCTTGATCATTGAGCTGCCCCTATTGGGAAAATCTCAGTGTGTTAAGCAGATAGCTTTTCATATATCACAGAGAACCTTGGTCCTTCTGTTTCTCCCTTTGCCTCCCACTGAGCCCAGTGTTCTTCCAATATTGTGCATGTCCTTCACCTTCAGTGTGCTTTATCTGGACTGCCTGAGTATTTATATGGGGATGCTCTATTGCATTCTGCTTTCCAGAAAAAACTATCAAATACTTTCCCCTATCTTTAAGTAGGTCAGCTGTTAATCTAATTGATTAACTTTGTAGATAGTCAATTAAATTGATTTACTCATATATGGGGGGCATATTTACCCACTCTATTGGTGCAACTCACTATGTAGTTTTGTATAGAGGAGTTATGAAAAGCTTTGCTGGACAGAACCTCAAGGGGAAAACCTAAAACCTAATAGGGAAGGCATTGCAAAAAACAGTTTAACACTGAAGTGTCTTTTAAAAATAAGTTCAAAGACGTTTTGGCCTGAAAATTCAGACTGTCAGCTCATGGGTGTCATTGAATGGTGAAAGTTCGAGGGTGTGACGAGGCTGGAAACTAACCCATGAAATGCCCCTCTCTTTTGACAAATGAGTCACTGAAAAATAGTATTTTTAAAGCTTGATTCCTCTGGGGAGTTCAGCAGCCACTGCACTTTCATGCTGGAAGCCTGAAGTAGCTATAACAGCTTGTTTGTGTTGTTGAGGAATGGACCATCATTCAAAAGCTGCCATGAATTATCCATGGAAAACAGCCCTTAGATAGGAGCCCCTTGGTGGTTGGTTAGTATAATTAATATAAGCATCTTGCTGCAGCTTTACATTTTGGTTTAGCAACTTCTCAATTTGAGAAGAGTCTTGGGACTTCCTAGATTTCAATTATCTCCCTGATGCTGGAGGTGGGGTTTTAACTTGATGTTAATTACATTCCTCAAGGGAACTGCAGACAGCAGGCAATGGTTAGGGTTGTGCAGACAGCATAACTTACACCAAACATCTGAACTCAAAGCAGATGTACCATTTAGGAGTTAAAAGTGCTATGCTACTTGCTTTTTATTTTAGAAAGCCTTTTTTTTTTTTTTTAAAGTTTGCCTTTGTGGGATGCAGCAAATATGGAGTGTTGCTGGGCTTGTATTCAAATCATGTTTTCCACAATTTTTTCAGGTTTTTTTGTGGCTATTCCTACAGTCTTGATTAAAAGAATTCCATTACAGGAGAATGTGAAAACATGAAGTGAATGTACTGTAAACACTAAAAAGCTAGAAGATGGCTCAATTTCTTTACTTGCAGTACCTTTTTACTGTTGGTGTTGGCTATGCTGCTGTCAGGGTATACAGGTAAGCCTTTGCTGTAAAATGATGGATTAAGCAAGGTTGAACCTCAGTTCAGTGCTCTCTCCTTGGGCAGATGCAGCATAGAAATGCTGTGGAACAAATCCCTTGGGAAATGTCTTGGGCATTGCTGTCCAAAAGAATCCTGTTGGCTTTGCAGAAAGATTAACTAGAAGATGGAAGGGAATTTGAGAACAGAGCAAACAGAAAGAAGCCTTTCCTCTGATAAGCAGAGGCAGCAGCATCAGCCAGACCCATGGTCACAGATGAAATTGTGAGGGTCATCTTGAGCTCTGTAGCACTCCCAGTCTCACAGGGCTCATTTGTCCAGCATATCCCGGCGTTCTATTTAATGATCCTATGAATTGCTGCTATTTTCTGTTCTTGGGAAAGAAGTGATGCTGGGCTGATGACCTGGAGGATACAAACACCCTTGGTACTGCTATGAGGGGAGGCACAGAGATGGATGCATGGGGCTACACTTTCATAGTGGGGAGGTTGTGAGGGTGGAAAAAGGGAGGCAAGCGGTGCTTGGCAGTTGGGAGTTAATTCAAAGAATGCTTGGATTTTGTTTTTCCCTTTTGTCTGACAACACAGCCTCCTCCCAGTTTTCCCACACAATTTCACAATTAAAAACGTTTCAGCACTGACTTCTTTATGCATTTCTGCAGTTTCTGGAGGCAGATGTGCTGAATTCCGTTGCTGGTTTTTTACTTTAACATGGCCTGGTCCTTCATGCTGAATAGGTCTTCAGTATTCAAAACATTGGGAACTGGGATAAGGCTCAGCTCGCTTTATATGAATAGCCAAGCTTACACCCTTCTGAGCAACATCTTTGTTCTGTAAATGCCTTTGCTCCCTGTTAGAATATGGGTGGATATTGATACCTTTTTATAGATGGAGCAAGTCATCTTAGTGTGCTGGCTTTATGGCTGTTCTTTTGAGAGGGGAAATTTAGTTAGTGTTACCATGACCAGGCTTTCATGCAAAGCTTCCATTTGCAGAACTCCTTCTCACTTGTTTTATCAGCTGCACCAGATCTTATTAAAAACCAAACAGTAGCCAGCTCTGACTATTAGCTTAATGGTTTAATACCAGTTTCTCCATAAAGTACAAGAAACAGGTTGTTTAAAACATGTAGGTCAGATTGGTCTGCTGTTTTTCAGTGAGATTATATAAACACATTATTACTACTATCAAAACACTCAAATGCAAGAGATGCACCTAGGGCAGGATGTTTTTTCCGTGTGTTCCTCTTTGCTTCCAGAGGTTCTATTGCAAAGTATACTCTAAGGAGATTTTTTGTCTTTACTTCCAAACGTGACATTAACACCAGACTATTTCTGCTGACTCTTTTACAACGGTATTCTTAATGTAAATGTTCCACTACAAGTTTAGGCTCAGGTTAAAAATGAAAATGTTTTCCTGTGAGGAATCCCATCCTCTTTCTGTAAGAGGGCTGCAGTATAAAACAAAAACTAAAATGAATGCTAGGTCCATCCTTGGGTTTTGGTTATCAAAGCTAATAGCTGCAGAAAGTAAATTGTTCAAAAGATTTTTAATTCTGCTAGAGTATTGCTTACAATTTAAACTCCTGAGGTTTTTCATTGGTGTAAAGACAGATAACTATGTAATAAAACTTTTGGATTATGGGAAGACTAGGCTATGTCAAAAGTACAAATAGATGTTTATAAACATTTAGGGCTCTTTGCTGTAGAACTCTGAAAGGATCAGTAAATATTTAGGGCAGCCTTTTTCCTAAGACAGTAAAATCCATAGGTGCCTTCTGTAGGAAGTGAGGAAAAGGGCAATATTTACATACAGAAAGGAGGCAGATGCTCATCTGCTGGAATCTCAGCACTGCAGAAAAGGTACCATTTACAATCTGTTGTAAACTCTGGTGTTCAAAGGGCAGCAATAAGACTCCTACTCAGCACTGAAGCTCAAGCAAGTCTTTCTACAGATCTATCTCTTTGCTTAGTTGTTGTAAATTGGTTTGGTAATTGTTGTGACAGCTTTCTGTGGAAGCAGCGAGTAACTGCATTCTGGAAACAGCTTGGTAAGTTATTGTCATTTTAAATGGGTGGCTTTAATATTAACAGTCCACAAAGAAAGGGTGGGGAAAATAGATTTTAGTGTTACTCTGAGAAGGTGGAAACAGGCAATTGTGAATTTTATCAATCCAAGCAAATTACATGCTGCACAGACAGGTTCAAAATTCATATTCCTCTTCAAAAATAATTCTTACAAGTCACAGAAATACAGAGTTTTGTGTGTGTGAGAGAGAGAGTAATCGTGGAAAACTGTACCACCCTTGGAGGAAGGAAACAGATGGCAGGAAGAGCTTCCAGATACTTGACAAGCTGCAACAGACTTAAATGCAGGCAGTGATAAATGGGCATGAGACTGGGTTTTGCTGTAGCTATTGTTGTTTAGTCTTGTTAAAATGCCTGATGTGGTCTGTGTTAGCAGTACCAAAGTTTTATATTCTCTGCTTTGGTGGTCCTTTGTTTAGCTGCTGTGGCCACTGGGGTACTATGAATGGGAATGAAGATCCAGGCATTTCTATGAAAAATGACATTTCTACATAGCACTAATAGCAGGACTTAATGTTGAGTAACAGCAAGGGAGAAGTGAAACTGAATTTAATTCCTGCATCTGAGTTTCTCTGGCAGAAATGGCCATGTGAGGCTAATAATGAAAACAAAAAAGTTTTTGTGTGTGTTTGAATGATTCATTCCTCCACCATCCTCAAGTGCAGAATTAGAGATGCTGTGATTTCTTACCTTGGGAGCTTTATCAGGGGCAGAAATGGGTAGCAGTTGATATTTTATACCTTGCACAGAGTGCTGCGAACACTGGAGAGCAGCCTGCTGTGCAGCTGGTGTCTGTCCTGTAAGCACAGTGCCCGATTTCATGTTATTGATTACAACAGATAACAAACCAGTGTATACTGAGGAAATCCTGTGGCTTCTGGTAGGACCTACCAATGTGGACTTCTGTGAAGCTGTTTGGACCTGAGCAAACACAGCTCCTCCTCCTTTTAGGTAGGGTAGAGCACAGGTGATTTTCCTTCTCAGGTTCAGCCTGCTGTTGTGCAAGAAGACAACTATGCTGCAATAAAGCTAAAACCATCAAGCCTCGGCATGAGGGTAAAACTCCACAGGGTTATTTAGGCATGTGACTTCTCATTGCTTAAATCCTCTAATACTTAACAAAAGTTTCCTCCTACGAGTTTACAAAGTGGTTTTGTAGGGCAGTTCAGCCTTTTTACCCTTTGTGCTCTTTTCCCCTCCACTAAACTGTCTTGTGGCCTGCTGGACCTGCTTGAGTTTGTTTTCAGCTGTGAGGTGAAGTGCAGTGTTACTCAAACTCAGCTTGAGAAGGAGCTGCTTTATTTCCAGGCAAGGCGGAGCGCTGTGCAGGCTGTGTACGTGACTGAGGACAGCTAAGTAAGCAGGTACTTAGCATGAGCAAGCAGTTGAAGGAATGCAGGCTGGGACAGATGGCTTTGGGGCAGTCTGAAGAACAGGGAAGGCAATTAAGTTGAAAAGTGTCTGCCTGGGCTCAGGAGCCTGTTTATTCTTACAAGCCTGGGTTTTCACTGCTATCTGGATGGCTTCTCAGTGATGGTGCAGTGCTGCCTGAAGCGATCAGCTTCACATCCACCACGTAGCTGTGTGCAACCAGGACTTCTCAGCCAGTAGCATTCAGGCTGAGGCAAAGCCAGGATATGTATAAAGTTCTGAAAATTAGTTCTAGAAAATATGGCCAGAAGGAACTGAAGCCAGTCTGTTGTGTACTGACTGCTAGAATGAAAACATCTGGGTGAGGTGCTGCTGCTTCCACACTGACTACCCAGACCCTACTCTGCACAGGTAGTGTAGAACTGCCCATAGGGAAGATCTTTGAGATGTCCTGGACCACTTAGGGCTCTAAGTGCTTCAGATAGTTAAGTGTGGATATGATGGCCTCCTTTGAGCAGGGAAAAAAAGCCCTAAGGAATTGCTCCTCTTTTGCAAAGTCTCAATTAAAGAAGAAAGTCAAATGTCTGTGTCCTCACTTGACTTGCTGATGTAATATTAGAGTGGACTGTAGAAAGTATCTGATGGAGCAGCTCTGATTATACCAATGATGTGCAACAGAGATAAGTTGCTCTGTAGCATCTGATTGAAAAGGTCATGAAATAAGATTTGGTTATTTGTGATCTGCATTATTGCTTGCTTCTCTATTTGCAGTGGTCAGATTTAATGTTAGTCTGAAGTGATTGTGTCCTGTAGCAAAAAAACTTGAAAAAATTAGCTGTTCTATTCAGCATGCTCTTAAAGCAGCCCTTTCTAGCAATGGTTTACTTCAGCCTGAACTTACTGCTTCGTGTTTTTTTTTGAACTTTAATGACAATGCTTCGAGGTTGAGGTGCTTTTATTATGGGTGGTTTAGTTCTATTGGCTCATGTTAGGTAACTCAAAGGGCTCCCTGCAGAGAGGGCTCCCTTCTGCCTTTGCCTGCATCAGCAAATGGAGATGCTTTTTAAGTTCGTGGCAGCAGTTCACTGGGAACTGAGGACTTCAGAATGCCTTTTGTTGGGAGGAAAATACTAAGGATGCCCGGTTTGCTTTTTGTTAATTTTTTGGTAGTTGGATTACTCTTTTTATTAATGTCTTGACAGTTATTTACTTCAGCATCTGTCCAAACAAGAGATAAAAGTAACTGGCTGTTGTGAAATAGGGCCTAAATGTATTGCATATTATCTCCAGTCCAGTCTTTTGCTGGCCTGGAATAGCAAAAGAAGTAGGGGTGTCCTTAAATTTTCCTTCATGGGCAATAAAGATGGCAAGTAACATATTTAGTCACACCAGGATTATGGTTAATCCTGTAGGTCACATCAAAAGACATCTCTATAATTGCATACCCAGGTTTTTGCCTCCAAGGCTTGTCCCCTCACAGGGTCTGTGATCTCCTGGCAGCATATTTACTAGGAAAAGATACCTCCAGGAACTGCTAGTCTGCCTGGTGTGAAACAATTAAAAAACTGAAAAGATCTGGCAAGTGTCTCCCTGGTGAGTCACTGGGCAGAGCGAAGCAGGGCTCTGCATCATCCTCCCCAGCCTTGCCAGGTGCTCCACTGCCTACCTGAGGGTACAGACACTTAATTTTTAAGACATGAAACTGTTCCTTTGTGATCCAGACACAAAACTGCTGTCACTTATGCAAAAATGGAATTCCTGCCTGGTTTTGTTTTGTCTCCTTTGGTGTTTGTATTGGCTTGGCATTTTCATATTTTGTATCCAGTGTCAGTATTTGTTTCTGGGAAAAAAAGTTTTGCTTAAACTTTAATTCCTGCAATTTGTTTGTTTAAACTTGTTGGCAGCTTTGAAATGCTGCAGTCTGCTCCATATGCTTGTATCAGTGTTGCTATTAGTGACTGTTTTCCAAAGAAAAAAGAAGCAATTAGACAGAGAATGTTTTTTATGAAATACTTGGGAGTATTCTCAGTTATAATAATATTTGGGAATATTTTTGAGCTATTTTGTGGCTAGTTTCTAATAAATGTAGGGTTACTTTGTGGTTGGTGTTTAGTCAAAATTGTACAGAGCTGAATCCAGTTAAAGTTTTTTTCCCCCTCCACAGACTTGTAGTTTATATGCTGGAAATAATCCACATACATAAAAAATATATATAATCATGATATCAGTATGGATATGATAGGCTACAGCTGACTTGAGCACAGCAAAAGCTATGAGGACAGACAGACATGTGTTTGTACATGACAGATGAACATTAGTGAGTTCATTAGAGAAAAATCATCATGGTGTATGTTGTGTCTTACCAGGTTAGCTGTGACAGGTTGGCCAACCTGAGACTGAAGCTGACATTTCAACAGCTCTGTGTAGTCAGTCTGTGGAGGTTGAAATAGCATGAGCCTGATGAAAGAAGTCAAAAACTAGAATGCAAGCAATGATTTTAAGAGTCATTGGAAGGAAATGTGTGGAAGGAAAGCCAAGTCTGAGCAAAGGAACAGGACACATGTATCAAATAAGGAGATATTAGCATTACCAAAACCCCAAACTTAGTTACGAGTGTCAGTGCTCAGGCAGACTGGAAGAGCCATCTTTGCTGCTTTCAGAAGGAAAGTAAGGATCAGGAGAAAGAGTTGAGAAGCAGAAAGCAGCCTCCACCATGGCTGGGTCTGTCTGTTGGGTGGCTGTGTCTCCAGCGATCAGGAAATGGGGCTGGAGGGGACTTTGTGACCTTTTTTCAGCAGTGCTTCTCTTAAAGTAATGCCTGAACCTCATTAAAAAATGGAAGTGATCCAAGATGTTAAGGGAACAAGACTGAATAGCTAATTTGAGTAATCCATATGAAGTTGTTTATTTTATGCTTAAATTTGAGAATACTGAAAACACAGATATTTTATTCAGTGGTTGAGGATGCTTCACTCCAGCTGATCACAACAAAAGTATTTCAGTGGGAGTTTGGTCTCCCAGGAGGAAGCTGAGCAGAGTGCAGAGAGCAGAAAGTGTGGGGGATGGAGCCATGTATGACTCCTGGAAACAGCTGGAGCGGGAAGGATGAGGAGAAAAATGGGAGAAGACTAAACCACAAGAAACAAATGAACGGGTAATTAAAAGAAAGAGGATGGCTGCTTGTTCTGAAAACAGCTGGTGATTGGGAAGAAGGGAATGGATTGCTGAATGTTGTCCAGAGAAGGTAATTATTTCTGGCTTTGAGTTCTGGCTCTCAGTCATATAATATTTAAGGAATACATCTATATTTTTCATGATAAGCAGCCCGAAAGCAAATGCTGGAAATTTTCCATCTGTGGAGAAACTTCTTTGCTGTGGATGTATACCACAGAAAGTGAGTGGGACTGAAGCGAAGTCCATTAAAAAAATTCCTCTTTTTATGGGAGTAAGAGGTGAATGCTCTAGACCAGTTGAAATACCCAGTTAAAAAAAAGTGCTTAACTGCTGAATTCCTTTCCTAAAAAACTAAGTAACATATGCAGATTTTTCAATACCAAAGTCAGTGTACAAATTAAAAAAAGGTGTTGGAGGAAGGCAGTACAGGGTGTATTTTGAAATTAGGGTTTAGATGCAAGAAAAAGAGCAATCATACTTGATGTTGGATTGGTCTACTATTATAATAAATTAGGATGGTTGACCTTGCTGTGAGTTTTTAATTTTGCAATTTTGCCTTCATCTGGGCTTACTCCATGATCTCAAGAGCAATCACTGGATGTATCCATCTGTAGTCTTAAGTAGATATATTAACTTTTGCATCTATTCAGAGAGCATGTGTATTTTGAGGAGGTTTTTGAAAACACCCTGTCTCTTTATCTTACCTGATCTCTTATTCAATTCAGACCAGAGTTTCACATAGAAATTCCTGTAATGAGATCTCCCTGATTTGACTGGGAAGCTTTTGTGCCCAGAATATTTGGGCAGGCTGTTCAAATCTCAGATTTGGAAGCCTGAGTGGGGATGAATTTATTGCTTTCCTTGGTACACTGGTTAATCTGACCCAGCTCGCTTCTGCTGAAGAGAAGCAAGAATTGACAAAACAAACTCAGATATTTATTTACACTGTCGTTTGGGAAGATCACCATTCTAACAAGCTATTTGAACAAACTCAGATGACAGGGGGAAAGTTGGGGTGGATGTCTTCAGACTGCACTGCAGAGTGATGAGGACATACAAAGTCACACACCACAGCATCGTAGTTCAGGAGAACAAGGAGCAGCCTGGGCTTCCTGCACACCGGGGCTGCAGGCACAGCACCTGTGTTGGGCTGCTGTACCTGCAGCTCTGAACTGCTGTGCAGGGAGACAGGGACTGCCAGCCCTGCAGTGCAGAAGTCTGAAATACCCCTCTGGAGGACTGTGGTGATGTAGTCGCTGCTCTGATCATGACCCTTAATGTCTGGAGATAATTTTGGCCCAGCTGTTATAAATTAGAAACCACATTAGACTTTATTTCATCTGTCATGTAGTCAGTGATTAAATTTTACTTTTCTATATTAATAACTATCTGCAGGAGGCAGTTTTTAACCCTACTTTACTGCTTCAAAATAAAAACCTACATGCTTTAAATTGCATGTTGTGTAGAACCTGGGTAACAGGTTGCAGGACTGTGCAGCTTCCTACAGGGTGACACTTCCAAATCCTGAATGTTCCAAATCCAGAAAGTGGTTCCTGGGGGACTATTAAGGATGTCTGAATATACAGTAGATTTGCAGTTTGTTGAAAATATCTGGGAGCAGTGTCTCATATTTAAGTGTATATGTGTTTGTAGTGGGTTTCTGTGGTTGATTCTTTAGGAGGCAGTCATCTTCTGCTAACCTGAAATAGCATCTGAAACATACCCCCCCTCCCCCCAGACAATATTTATCTTCTGTCAAGTATGACTGTCAGTTGGATTTTGTATATTAAACTGGTTTGTTTCCATTTTTAGGTTTGGGGTTTGGATATGTTTATATAACCTTGTCTAGAGAAAAGTCCTTAGCTATATGTTTGCATGGAGTTTCTTAGAGGAGCAGGAATAAAGCTGTGGTGGTACTTGCAGGCTGTGCAGAAAGCCCCTCTAAATCACTTATCTTTGAAGGTGCCACATATGAAATGGGAAGGTGTTGGAAGCTACCCAGGAGAGCACAGCATAGAAGATAAAAAGAGGATATAAAGCCTTTCACAGGAGGCTGCTGGCTTTTAATGTCTTTGTGCATGGGAGAGAATTTATTTGAAGACTCCACCCAAAGGATGAGTGTCAGCAGCAAGGGGCGGGGACATTCAAGGAGCCACTGGAGATAAGCTGCCACCACTCTCCACCTGCTTCCCAGTCTGAGGTTACTATTCCAGGTTATAATGGAAGAAATCATGATGGGAGAGAATTCTGCTTTTGCTGCGTGGCATGTGAAGAGAGGACTTCTCCTTTGCAAAGTTACTTTTCTGTGTCCTATCTCATGTTTTCTAAATTCTGTATTTAAAATCATCTTCATGTGAAGAAATCTCTCCTTAGTAGCTTCAGGCGGGTTTTTGAACATTGAATTTCTCCTTACACCAGATTTAAATGTGTTGCATCAGATTAAGAAACAGTCAGCATGTTATTGGCAGGGCAGCCTCTTTGCACATGAAATGGTTGTAGAGGGTGGCAGATACTGTAGTTGGGAACTGTGTAATAAGAACAAAGTCTTGTCACACTGAGCTCTGACATCTGGGGAGGTCTGGATCCACACTGTGTGGTGTGGAGCTGACTCCAGCAGGGAAGCTTAGCTTACTCCCAGTCTTTGCCCTGACTTGCAGTGCTGCTGCAGCCAAGCTGAGGGGCCCACACAGGACTGGAGCATAGTTTTTGTGTGTGTTTGTTAACTTCACTGCACAGTCACCTACTTGAAAGGAAAAGATAATTAAAGAAAAATAAATAGGGTGGGTAGGGAGTGAAGGAGACCTCTGTTTTTTCTGTGGCACTAGAATTGACAATTTTCATATTGTTTAGACCTTATTAAAAATGTTTTGTTCTGCTTTTGTTTTATATTGAATCCTCTGTGCTTGGTTAGCTTCTTTTCAAATTAAAAAAAACCCTCCATACATGGATTGAAAGCTTTATCTGTTTATCTCCTCATTAAAAAGACTGTCTATGAAATGTGCTGACAGGGCTTTTACTCTCGTGCTTTCTATTCTCATCACATTTTCCACTGAAAGCCTCCCCTCTGCTATTTCTAGTTCCATAGTAAATGGGGCTTTCTGATGGTGGAGGCTCTGGATGCAGTTCCTGGCTCGTCACAGGCTGTGTCCATTGCTGTGTGTGGGAAGCCTCAAACCTGCAATTCTGGCAGCAAGGAGGCTGGTTTGGTGCATGGGCTTCATCCCCTGAAAGGCACTTGTAACAGCCTGGAGGGGTCCCAGTATCAAACATGGTGGGAAGCACATCACAGTCATCTTCCAGCTGGATATTTAAGCAGGAAGCCCCATTCTGAGAAGTGTGTGTGAAGTGAGCTGCTGAGGGAGAGCCTCAGTGGAAGCTGAGCTTCTCAGTTAATGGTGTCAGGACTTCTGGAGCCACTTTAAGAAATGTCTGAACTATTTGCTTGAGGGAGAAAAAGTAGGTACAGCCATTTGAACCATTTAGAGATTTTTAGTGGCTGAGTATCCTTGCAGCCCAAGCAAGTTCTGGTTACAGAAGAAATTGTGAAGAGTAACTTTTGGTATAAGCTGTATTTTTACTAATGTAATTGAAATTCTTACAATAACAGGTGATAAAAATGGTGATTATTACCACATATGTGATGTCTGGTCTGATCTTGTCTTGACACTGGACCAGTGATCTCCAGCCTTTTCTGATCTCCACCATTGATACTGATCATTGTTGCTTTGCTATTGAGCATTGTTGTTTGCTCTACTTTACCTGTAACTTCTGTTGCACCCAAGCACTTTTGGAGAACTTGGTGATTTGTGAATGACCATATAATGCAATTAAAAATATATGCATTTGTATATATGTCTCTCTATCTGAGAGTCTGTTTTGTTTCCATTTGCAGATCGAGAAGTTACTAGATACAACCAAGTAAAATACTCTGTGTTTCACTCCTATGCACCAGCGTCCCTTGTTTTCAACTGTGACAAAAGAAGTTAAACAAAAAGAATAAAAGAAAAAATAATTTCATTGTAATAAGCAGAATTGCAGAATTTTTGCAAAAGATGCACCAGAGTGTTCATGTGCCAAGTCCTGGAAAAGACATAGTTACCTGTGGGGTGAAAGCATAGTCATGGATGAGCAGAGTAAACACTTTGTTCTGTTTTTTGCACTGTTTTCACCTGCTCATCCCTTGTAAAAAAAAAATCCTGTGCAGCAACATGAACTTAGTGACATGTCATATGTAGAGCAGACAGCTGCAGGCTCAATTAATTCACCCCTCTGATTTTTTTTTAGTATTTTTTTTCCCAGGAGGCTGTAGTGACTTCCAAACCCTCACGGGTGAGTGGTGTTTATGGCTTGTTGACTTTGATTGAAGTGCAATGCAGAGTGCTGTTCACAACGAGAGGGAGTTTGCATGTGAAATTCTTCACTGGTGTCTTTACGGGTGGATGGCCTGAGCTGCTGGGTGCCCACAGCTTCACTGGCATCCCTCTTGCCCAAAAGAAATGGAATTTGGGTGCTGGGCGCAGGAGGCTGAGCCTGCCTGGAGTTAAAGCGA
Organism: Taeniopygia guttata; assembly: GCF_048771995.1. Taxonomy (NCBI): domain Eukaryota; kingdom Metazoa; phylum Chordata; class Aves; order Passeriformes; family Estrildidae; genus Taeniopygia; species Taeniopygia guttata. The sequence continues at coordinate 140,487,295 of NC_133026.1, read as the reverse complement.
GCCCCGGGAGGCAAAAGCAAGGAGCTGGCTGTGGAAGAAGGGGGGAAAGCAAAGTATGTCAGCCCAGTGTGCGGGTTTGAGCCATGTGTGCTGTGAACACAGCGAGGAGAAGCTGGCAGCTGCCTCTCCTCCCCTCCACCCACCCTGCAATCCCCTGTGCCTGCTCTGGCTGAGCAGGAGGAGCTCCCAGTGCTCCCTGCCAGTGCACACACCTGTAAGTCAAACACAGTGTCTGTGACAGCCCCTGTGCCTGCTGCTGTCTGACACAGGTCTGTGTGCGAGAGAGGAGCTGGGGGTTCTTGCTGCAGAGCTTCTGAATAAACATGCAGGAGGGGGCAGAGCATGGGGCAGCGTGACATCTTTGATGAGAGAAAGTGGGAAGCCGCCAGTTTCTGTCCATTTGTCTGCTTTAGAAGCTGCCCTCGAATGTGCTTCATCCATATCCATGCTAGTGGATCTGCGTAGTTTTTGTAGTCAAGAGGATTGTGTTATTTTTATGTTGTTTGTTTGGTTTGTGGTTTTTGTTTGTTTTTTTTTTTAACAATAAAAAGTTATTAAAAGGCTGTGCTAGACTGACTGCTTCATTTTTTTAGTTAATAGATTAGATTTTGTCTAAAGCACTGTCTCTCCTTCCCCAGCAGTAAGGCAGCATGATGCTGGGTATGTGCCTGCTTCGTGGTACCCTTTTTTTTAAGCTTCTAGCTTCTGACCTAGGTGACTGCGGAATATTCTAGTGAAGCTGAAGTTATTTAAAAAAAAGAAATCTATTACATTTCAGGGATGTTTGAGCTTCACGCTTCAATAGTGCTAATTAGATATGTGACCTATTTTCATTCTGCTTTAGCTCCTGGGGATGGTGGAGCCTCATTATAAATAGAAGGACAGAGAATGCCCCTGTTCCTTACTCTAAATAGCTTCTTCAAAACATACCCAAAGGGCTTTAGGGTGTTTTCTCTGGGGGTATTGGTTATGTTTTCTTTTTCTTTAAGTGAGGATGTGGGACAAGGGGAGATTTCTCTCTCCAGAAATAAATTATTGAATATTTTTTATTTCATTTGGAAAACATGATGGCAAATCAAGTTCCTCTTGAATTCTAAGTTTGCCTTGTTTTATTGACAAGGGAATAAACTTGATGTTTTTTCAGAATAAAAATGTGTTTAATATTGAGTAGCTTCCCATAAGTGGTATTTTTAGCTCACAGAATCTGTGCAGCTCGTGTCTTCGTGGCATGCACTGAGTGGCTGGCTGGATGCTGACGAAAGGTAGCAGTCATAAGAGGTACTTGTTGGGAAACATCCTGACAAAGTGCATGATGTGACGCAAAACTGGGGCTGGAAGGAGCAAACAGCCCATTCCAGAGTCTGTCCTTGGAAAGCCCTCCTGTTCTGTGCTCTTCTTGGCAGGAATCAGTTCTTTCCAGTAAATCTGTAGTGAAGAGACACCCCCTATGACTGAAAATGCTGAACTCTCTTTGGAGTGAACCCTGGATGAGACCTGGGGATAAGTGTATTAAAAATAATATAAATGAATAAAAGATAGCAGAGTGTTGCCAAGCAACTGTCAAAGGAGTTGCGGCTCCTGCATCTCTGGGCTTTGCTGAAGTGACCTCTTATATTTTGAGCATCTTGCCTGCCTGTGGATGAAATGATTGTTCTGAACTTTGCTGATACACCTCACAGGCAGCAGTTGAGCTTGAGTGAGTGCTCCTGTATTTATTGTTACAGTGCTGATGTCCCTTCCCTAGTAAAAAAAAAAAATAAGCTGAGGTGGATACAGCTCTTAGCAGAAGAGCAGTCATTTATCACTGAATAAGTACATTTTTGTGATTTAGCTATGTCAGTAGGGTTAATCTGAGAGCAAGCAGAGAAGGAACTCTCCTGTCACTGCACTGTTAATGACTACACTAAAGAAAAAGGTAAGCTGGGTTTTACCTCTGAATTTACTGGTCTGAGGACTTGTACATAAACTGTAACTTGGAGGCTTGCTGTTCAAATTGAGTCTTGTAAAGAAGCAGGCTGTGTCAGAGGAATTTGAGGCAGGTTAGTCTAGCACTGGGATGGTTTTCTGGGCATTTTGCTGGGATCCTCTGAGAGGTCCTTTGGTGCAGAGGAATACAGGACTGCGTTCTGCAGCTCCTTCCTTTGCATGATAGTTTGATGTGTGTGCAGCAGATGATGAAGTTAACCTTTTCTGTTTGCAGAGGAGGAGGGAAATAACCTTTTCAAAAGCTGTGTTTATCAGTATAAACATAACTTTTTACATCATAAACATGAACAGCATGACTAGGTTTTGGGTGGCTGCTTTATTGCTTGTATCACATTCCCATTTGGAGTATGTTAGGTGCTGTCATCTGTCTCCACCATGAGAAAACTGCTGTCTAAAAATTCCCAGTGTACAACAGAATGAGAAAAATCACTCCTACAGGAAGTCTATGATGGAATCTTACAGTTATTTAGGCTTAATTCACTGTAGATATGTAGGACTAGACAGAGTGAGTAAAGGTTAATGCATTTATAAGGCTTTAAAGATCAGAAGAAAAATTGATTTAATTTCAAATTTGTGTTACACTGTGTGATGCCTCATTGCTAAGTATTTCTCAGAAGATGCTGGTGGCATGTTATATGGCTGTTTGCTTTGGTCATGGTTTATTTTGCAGTTTTTTTCTCACAAATATATTTCCACATTTTTCCTCATCTTCACCACTTGTTTTTCTTAATTCTGCTGTTTCCATTTTTCTCCTGTATATGTTATTTTCAGAAAGTTTAGCTCAGTTGGCTCACTGAAGACTTTGAAAAGAAAAATTGTAACTGGAAATAAATTCTGAATATTTTCCCTGCACAGAAGCATTGACTAGAAGCTAGGTACTGCCAGGGCAGAGCCTTCAGCCTCGGTGAGCTAACAGCTGACTGTGTCCTGATAATTAATGCTGTGCTGTGCAAATGTACAGTGCTCCACAGCTGTTGATAAGCAAGCTTTTCCTTGCAAAAAAATATGATCGTGAGGTGGTGATTTGGCTGAATGTTTTGAGTGCACATACCCAAACCCCACTCCCTCCCCAGGAAAGCATCCGAGATAGCGGCGCTGCGGTGGAGGTTGTGTTGCCTGCGCGCTCCGAGAGGAATGCGGCTCCGTGCCGGGCCCGACTGCCACGCTGGTGGTTTGCATTCCACTGGAGATAGTGCCTAGGACTTTCTCTTGAGAAGAAAACCAGAAAACACCTGTTACTGTTGGCAGCTGGTGCCTCAACAGCAAACAGACAGAGGACCAGGGCTCCTGCATTCCTGCCTACTGAATGCATAGGCTTGCAAAGTCCAGCTTGGGAATAAAGAACTGATGTCTTAAAGAAAAAAACAGCGGTGTTTTTTGAGTCTAAAAGGATTAGACTCTCTGTGGATCTGTTATCTAGGAGTTTTCAAGGAAGCTGATGGACGCATCCCAGAGGTGTTCTGTTATTTTTTCCTTTAAATTAACTCACCAACTAAATACATTGAAATGGTGAGTGTATAATTGATCAAAGCTTTCTTATTTGGTGGGGCTGAAGTATAAGCAGATAAGGAAAGGGTTTTTATGAAATTATGGGTGAGCATGCAGAATTTTATTCCAAAGATCACAAGGTCCAGATATGTTCTCAGGCATAAAGACAAGTTACAAAAAAAACCCACTAATTAATATGTTTAGTCTTTCAAAATAGTATATCAGGCTGGATGAAACAATTTTCAAATCTCCTGGATTGGACCCAACAGTAAATGCCTATAAATAAAATATTCCCCTGCAAGAAGTGCATTTTACAACCAGGCATGCAGGGAAGGGATGCAGAATTTAAAGCATCTGAACCGGGTTTCATTGTTCCACTGGTTGAAAAAGAGCTGAGGAATCACCATAAACACCTGGGGAAACTACTGGTGCATATTGACAAGTGTTTGTTTTTGAGGACTTGGTGGTGTTACAGAAGCAGCATTTGAAGAGGTTGATCTGTAGAAGATGCTTTGTTCTGCTGGGTGGCTGGGTGCTTTCCCCAGCATGGGGATCATGATGTGCCCATAATTGCAGTTAAATGAACATGGCTGGCTCTCAGGCAAATGAAACCTAATTTGTCACAGCTGTCAGAATGATCATGTCATGTTTGTTGCCTTCAGGAACAGTTTTAGGCTGCAAATCCTGTTAAGGTCACAGCTTTTTCTTGTTAAATATTGCACAGCATGTTTGCTGACCCTAGGATTTATCTTGGTAGGTTTTTTTAAAGGCAAACACACAAGTTCTGTCTCTTACATAAGCTGGGGTTGAGGTTCTGTGAACCTTAGTCATGTGGGCCAGAGCTTGTTAATTTGGTGGTCTTCAAGGACTAGAGCATAGCAGCAATTTGAGGGTTTGCATAGAGCAGTTGAGGGATTTGCTCACAGATTTGTATGACCAAGATTTTTGAAATCATGCTTCATTTTAGCTTTTAAAGAGCAGCCTTCCCAGGATTGAACACATAGTTACACTGCACATCATTAGCAGCAGACAAAAGCAGCACAGCAGCTTTGAATTTTGCATTTGTGCCAGCAGGAGATAGAGTAGAATAAATGTAAGAGTCTATTCTTAATATCTCAGAAAAACAGAGTAAAATGTAGGCTTCTTGAAATCCCCTTTAGTCATAATTTCAGTATATTTTATGCTTTTGTTTCTAGATTAACAGATTGGGTTGAAATTGAATAGAGCAATTCCTGTTCTGTAAAACAAACAAATGCTAATTTTTGGATGTCAAGCCTGAGGGAGCATAGAGCTTTACTGTTCTATTCTTCTTCTAAAAAATGGAAACAAGGTTTAATATAATTATTTGGATCCCTAAAATACCTGAGGCTAATTTCTCCTTCCTCTGTGCTGGTGGCTGTAGTAGAACTTCAGCGGGAGAGTGGAAGGGTCCATGCCTGTAGACTGTTAGAGTGCAAGGCTGGAAAATGTCATTAGCGTTCATGGAGCTACCCAGAGTGGGAAGAGCTGAGCTTTTAACAGATCATGCAGACTCATTGCTCTTGATGCAACACTTGGCTGTCGCTTGTTTTGGCCACTGCTGAGTCTTGGGGACATGGCCACATGTCCCCTCAGGCTGCAGCTGCCCCTCTGTGTGCACCTGCCCTGGCCTGTTGGGGGAAGGACACTGGGGCACAGCTGCCTGTATCTGCCATCAGCTGGTGTCCCAGAGGGATGTCTGCAGGGCATCCTTCTCCTCCACCCTTCTGCTTTTGTAGCAGTGTCCAGCCCTGGGCTCTTCATCTTCCCAGCTATGCAGGGCTGGAGGGAGAGCAAAGCTGGCTGGGAGAGGACCAGTGCTGTGTGCAAGGGAGGGGTTAGGAAAGCAACTGCTGACCCTGAAAAACTTCTGCTCTTGAAATGAGTTTGCCTTCTTCCAGGCTTTCTGCCTGTCCTCTCCTCCCCTCCTATGGCAGGGGTGCCACAGCTCACAGGACTTTTCTTCATTGCTGAGGAGCCTCAAACTGGCTCTGCTGCTGCTTTTACCTTGTTGTATGTATCATATACTTGGAGTTGTAGGGATGGAGTGTACCAGAAAACTAAATGAGGGAAGATGGAGTAGAACTGGTGAAAATGATCTCACAGAGCTGCCTCGTTAATGAAGTTTTGGGCACATCTAGCTGCTGGATCATCAGCAGAAGGTGATCAGCCTCACCCTCAAAGCTTTATTTGCATATATTTTATCTCCCGTTCCTTTTTTAAAATACAGATTGGCATTCAAGTATCCATCCATTCCATGACAAGAAACTGCAGCCCCTGATGGCTCAGTGCTTAAAAAAAAAAGCTTCAATCTTTTGTAATAGTTACATGACAGTTTATCAGTTAATAGAAGAAAAGCAAAGAGTTATGCATCTGCTTTTTTTAGATTGTGAGGACATGACATTGCAAATAAACATTATATGCTTTAGTTTAATGATTTATTGAAACTCATTTTTTCATTTTATTGTAGCTTTCAGTCTTTTACTATGTAGCTGTCTGGTTTCCCCAGAGAACAGAAGACTAGCTCGGAGATATAAATCTCTGTTAATGATTTTAAATACCTATCTATCTGTATATAATACAATTTTTTTTTCTTTTGCCCTGGGCATTCAATCATGGGATTCGGAGAGGATAATCAATAATCCTAAATGCACAGCAGAACTACTGTAGGTGGTGAGGGCTCAGAGCTGCTGCAAAATCCTGTCTCTGCCTTCCAGCCTCGTGCTATGAGGCCTCTCTCCCTGCTGAGCATCGTGATATTTCTAGCAAATATGGTCTCTCCAAGACCTTCAGCCTGCACTGCATGCCAGAAGAGATCACTGTTTTTCCAGACAGCTCATGTGAGCCAGTCACCTTAAGTCTCTTGTAGAACAAGAGACATGAAGAGCTGAGCCATAACTTGTTTGGAACACTGTGGGGTTCCATTAAGTTTTGTTTGTCCTCGGCCAATGAAGGTTGAGTGAGGCTTGTACAAATAGAAGAACCTGTTGTGAAATAAGAGATACTGTAGGCATCTGTACTAAGGAGCATGCAGTGAATGTGAACAGACCCCTGGGGAATAGCCAGGACATTCCTCATCTCCTGTAGTTTGTGTCTGAACCAGCCCTGGAGGGACCCTTTTCATCATGGAAAAAAATATGTAGACCTTGGAGCTAACATTTCCATCTATTTGTTACCCAATGATCCCAGGCAAGTTCCTGCAATTGGGATGCAGGACCAGCAAATACCAGGTGTATTTAAAAGGGTGGGATTATTATGATTTCATGTATTTTCTTCTGTTTTATTCACATTAATGATGTATCAGGAAAATAGTGATTTAAGAGATGATGTGTGGCTGCAGGGCCATTTAGCTGTACTTTAACTTGAGCACTGGTTGTGACTGAATATTGCTTCACCTTCAAAGCTCTCCAAAGGCTTGTGCAAATAAATTTGTTTACTGTCCTTTTTGCACTGGAGACATGCTCCCAGCAGAGAAGCCAGCGCCAAAGTTAGTGTTAGGTGGAAGTGTCTGCTTGTGAGCTGAACGTGCCAGTATCATGTTAGGTCAAATGATGTGGTGGTGCTGATTCAGATGAGCAATACAAAGGCTTGTGGACCACAGCAAACAAGCTTGGGCTACTGCCTATGTTTAGCCTTGAAGGCCAGGTTGTACAGCACGATGTGGGGTAGTGGTTATGGGACTTCTTTAGAAGGTCACTGTCCCCTGTGCTGAATATACAGAGCACCAGAGTCTCATATGTGCTCTGTAAGATATGAAAATCTTCTATAGCCTCGAGAGGTGATCCTGCCATGCAGAGGAGTCTGGTTGTGATGGCAGATGTGTAGTCATTTTATGTGGAAAACAGGAGGAAGAACAGACCTGCCATTGGTAGCTTTGTGCTCTGAAGACTTTTCATTCCTCTCTTTCACTTCCCCTTTTGCTCCATGTTGTTTCCTTTGGTCATTTATCACTGGTAGTAACAGTCCTGCCCTTCATGGCACCATCTCTGTGGGCTTCTTTGATGGACCTTTTAGCACACCTGCAAACAGGACTGCCTGAAAGAGCCCGTGTTCCCCTCCAAGGTGCCTTGTCCAGCAGCATTTGCAGGCTGGCTGTAACAGCAACACCAGCATCATTTCTGTAACACCTCGATTTTTCAGGGTTCAGATCACATGTTCCAAATAAAAAGGAGTGTGTCCTTGGAGGTAAAATTACCTGCTGTTAGTGTTCCCGTGGTCATTGAGTAACTCACATGCCTAGTGTGCATTCTGAGCTTACTGGTTGTAGTACAGCAGTCCCAGCCTGGCGAATTGATTGGCAACCTTACAAGCTCACCAGCTTGTAGACACTGCAGGATTTCTCCATTTTTTCCCACCAGTTTTTGGCTTACCACAAGTGAATTGGGAAGGGGTAGAAGTAAACAACTGTGGGTGAAACTCCTCATGATATGTTACTATGCCAGGTGAACTGTCATTGATTTAAAGGCAGACACAGATAGCAAGTAGGACACCATTAGGATTCATGCTGCTGCTACAGTGTGAGACCTAATAAATCTTATGTGTGCCTTGTACTTCATGTAGTTATTCTGACCACTGGGATTTATTCTTAGCCCTGCTTTTTTTCAGGAATTGCTGTTCCTTCATCAAATGGGAGCAGACTGTCTGCTGTGTCAGACTCAATTTTCTGAACTAGGCACAGATAGAGATGGGAAATGCCTTGGAAAATGAAAGGGCAGAGTCAGTTTGGAAGTTGGAAAGGGCTGGATCTGATCTCCTTTTACTTGTGATGTTATTTCTCTTCTTGAACCACTTTTTACTTTCTGAGTTAATGCCCATTTGCCATTTTCAGAAAGTCAATAAATACCCCTGGCAAGAAGACTGGTCCACCTCCTACTTGATTTGTCCATAACTCCATATTTAACTCTTGTAGGAATCTGCTTGTGTTGTTTCACATATTGAAGTCTAAGGAATATGAGTATTTAAACCATTTACATAAGGTAAATTAATGTTTCTCTTAGTTTCTATGCTTTTGAGTTTGCAGTGGCTGTTTTTACTCTGGGACCTGTGTTCACAAATTTAAATCCAGGAGTAGGAACATATGCTAGGGGTAAATGGAGGAGTATGTGTTGGAATGGACACTGTTGGTGCTGCTTTTTGTGTGTTGCTGAAATGTCAGTACAGGTTGTTACTGACTTGAAAAAAAAGGTGCATAGCTCCTGAGAATGGAGAGAAGTACAAATAAACCAACCCTTCCTACAGAAACTTGTTTGACATATTCTCTACTCTCTTTTCACATGAGAGGCTCCATATGAGTTTTGCTGCCGTTGCTCGGTTTTATGTCAGGAGAACCCAGGAGCTGCACTCCCTGGTAATTCCTGGGCCTCCTCTCACCTGAGGGGATTTTTTGAGCTCATAATTGTATTTTTGTAACATCTTCAGATGATCTCTCTATTTTGTTTTGATGCTGATGAACTCCATCTGAGATGGAAAGAGTGATGTTGAGTTCTGTGAAAATGGAAGCTGGCATTCCCAATGCTGGCTTTTTGTGGAAGTGGTTTAGAGGGTAGTGGGGTTAAATCCAGCTGGTACAACAGGAGCTCTTCCATCTGCTCTGCTCTGGTGTGCAGCTGTACAGTAACAAGCCTGATCAGGCTGGTGGCGTGTTTAAGTTAAGGCACTTGCTGACTCATTAGCAGAGATCCAGTGGTGATGAAATCCTCTGCCTGCCAACTGACCGTGTACTGTTACAGTCACTGTGGCAACACGGTGGTGCTGCCTGTCAGGGATACCCATGGCCTGCCCTATTTTATTTTTTTAACATTGAAAAAAATATATATTAAAAAAAAAATTAGAAAGCCCTGAAATGGGAAGGAGGAAAAGTTGCAAAGCTGATGAAGGCTCCTCAAGGTGGTCTGTGGAAAGTAGTTTTGGAGCGCAGATCCCCCTTGTTTCATCCTTCTCTGCCTTTCTTCCATGAGCCACCCAGAAGTTTGGACTAGCCCCCCCCCATGTTGATACAGACTAAATGATTCTTCTCAATCGCTTCTCCACCGTCTCCTGTGCTCATTACTGCTCTGCAAATCTACTCTCTGGACTGATTTCTGAATTCATCCAGGAGGCTGAGCAGCTCGGAGGATCTGCTGTAAACATGACTTATCCAGCAGGCAGTAAATCTGCTCTCAAGCCCTCCAAGGAGAATTAAGCCTGTCTGTTGGGCAGCTGGTTTTATCAGTCTGTGTTGCAGATTAAAACATGTTTCAATGTCTTTTCTATCAAATCAAGGAGAAAAAAAAAGATGTTCTTGTTTCCAGGTCCCTGGCTGCATGTTAATAGAGAACTAATTGGCCAAATGTCAATCACGTGTGCTCCTTGAAGGGAAGGACCATCTCCCCTGTGCTGACTGTACATGAGCACAACCTGTGCCTGTTCTCAGGCTGATGGTGATTTTTATGTTTTCCCCACTAGAGACAGGAGCTGCTGAGGTTACAGCATGTGGAGCCCAGACTGCCAGGCCAAGGATATATGTGCTCCTAGGACACGGGATGTGGTGTAGAGGTTGCACTGCTTTTGAAATGGAAAGGTTTAGGGCCTCTCCTAGCCTAGCTGTCAAACACATGCTTTATTCAGACTTTTTCCCCCTTAAACCTCCACTTGGGATGCCTGTGGCATGCCTCATTTTAGCAGAAAGCTCCCTAAGGCACCAGTTCAAGTTTTGAAGGCATTTATGACATCTCAGAATTGGCCATCATCTGGGTGGGGAGATGAAGTCTTGTAGGTGTAAGAGCCTCACAGCTCTGTACAGGTCACAGGTTTTTGGGCATTTTGGTTGCTTGTAGTAACTCAGCAGGTTTTTCTTGTAGGAGTGTTGAGGGGTTGAAGCACTGAAGGTAATTTTAGTTGAAAGCAGAGATTGTGGTGCATATGTACTGCACCTTTACAGTTACTGTGCAAACCAAGGTACAAGATTATAATGGCACACGAGAGTCATGGTTCAAGGCCTTCTTAGAAAGAAATATAAGGATTTGGATTTAAGTATAAGCCAAACAGATTGCATCTTTCTTGCTTTCTGGTAATGAGGTTGATAGATGACTTCACTCTTCACCTGCTTTTTTTTTTTGTCCACCTTATCTTCTTGCTGTGTGAGATGAATTTTTTTTTTCTTGATTCACTTTTTTTTAACAGGGACAAAGTGTTAGTTTTTTAGCTCTGTAAAACAAAATATCTCCCATTCAAATAGGTATAGATGTCTCAGATATAAATTGTCCTGTCATAACTGGTTCTGGAGCCCTTTTGCAATAGTGTGTTGCAAAACTCTCATTAGGGTTTCCCTGTGTCACAGTAATATTATGCCCATTAAGCAGTAACCCTGCTTTGACACCTCTGTGAATAGCAGTGCACTGCCTAACGTAAATGCACTTTTACTAGCATGAAAGTGTTTATGTTAATGAAGCTATGTGCATACATGCTGGAGCTTATGCTATAGATATTTTCCTTACAAGCCCCTGAGTGATATGCTGATAGACTTGGTGAGTCTAATCTGGATTTAAAAATATATTGTATTCAGTGTGGCCTTAAAATACAACCAGGGTAGATATGAGGTAAAAATAAGCTTTTCCATAATGCAGAACACTTGGTTTAAGAAATGGAGGAATATTTAATAACAGGCTATGATCAAACTACCTGGTGTGGAACAAAAATGTTTCATTCCTCTCTGGGAAAGCTTGTAATTTGTTTTTTCCTAGTTGTTACAACTGTACAACCCAAATAAACAGCAGTGGAGTTTGAACCCAGGATCTCTGGATCAAAACCCATGAACAAATGTTTTGTAAGGTTAAGCACTTACCTATTAGCTTGCAGCCAGTAAGAGATTCCTAAGCCTTATGAAATGGTAATTGACAGGTGACCAAAGGTAGTTTTTAAATAAAAACTTGACCTGTGTGCCCAATGATGCAGGCTTGGAACAGGAGACACTGTGTGTAGTTCAGTTCTCAGTAAGCATGTTCAACAATGGGTTGATGGAAGAAACATGTACTCTTCTCACTAATTTATATTTGTGTTTTGGTAACCCTCTGGACTGTGAGCAAAGGGTTACTAACAGGGGCTGGTCCTGCAAGCATGAGTGCAACTTGAGTACACTGTGCCTGGTGAACTCAAGTGCTGCGGGAAAGTGAAGCAATTCTAGGAGTGCAGAGGCCAGCAGGGTACATGCATGCTTCAGGAGCTTGCTGTTGCTGACTCAGCTACAGGGAGGAGGGATGTATGGTTTTCGTTTTCAGAATTGCTTGTCAAGCTGTTGGGGAAAAAGAAACTACTCTGGAGAAGTGGAAGAAGCTTTCTCTGTCAAGAAGGCAGTTAGAACTTGCAGATCCTTTCCTGTATAACTTCTGAAATCCAGGTGTGGTTGAAAGACAATGAAGTTATGTGTTGCATTTTACATGGGAAATTTTCATTCAGTTTCTCCATCAATTTGCTGATACCATAACAGCGGCTGAGGCTGAGGCTGATCAGGCAGAAGGCAACAGTGGGTAGGTGTTCATACATCATCACATTGAAGCCATTTCTGAAGACGTGAGAGAGTTCCTTAAGAGTATATTTGCAGCAGCTACAGCAGAAAGTGAAGAATGGTGTGTCGGATGTAGCTGAAGGATAGTGGATTGCCTGAGCAAGTGAAGTACTGCATCTTGAGATCAGTGAGAAAGAGAGGTCGGGCTCTCCGTTGTAGCTTGCTGAAAGTTTGCAGCTTGTATCCAGGCACGAGCTCCAGACCTTCTCCCAGATCACAGCGCCTGTTCTGGAAACAGGCCCATTTCTTGGAGCGTCTGGGATTTTCTGTGAGGCATTTCCTTCACTCCAGCACTGACCTGGACTGACCCTGTGTAGCTCGTGAGGCAAAACAAAATGGTAGCTAGGGGCTGAAGGCTCTAGTAGGCAGAGCCCAAACGAAATTGAAGGCTGTTAAAATGTCTCATTGAATTATGGTGCTTACAGGAGCAGGATGACTCACAGTGAAGCTAATCACCTGCTGCTTTGTCTTGACTGCAAAGAATAGATTGCTAGTTAAACATTTAAGGGTTGTAATCCTAGTTGTGTTAGTGTGGCTTTCCTTCTTTCCTCTTCCAACCCCATTATGCCTGTAGTTACTAGGGGAAATTAAGCAGATACTCTTCAGGTCTGTGTTCTGAAGGTGAGACTCAGTATGTTTATCTTTCAGACTCACACTGCAGACCTCTGTGTGTTCATTTATGAGAGAGATTATGCTGAAAAACATTGCATTGGCTCTGCACAAATTTCCCCAAAACATCACCAGTATGACATTGGTGTTCTGTGCAGAGTCAAATTTGAAGTCAGAGATATTTGGGGGTTCATTTTGTTCACAGGGAATTCCAGGAGTGAAACTGGGGCTCAGGTCCCTATTCCCACAGCCAAACAAGTTCAGTATTTTCAATTAATAGTGCTTGTTCATTAGGCCAAGAGCATCTTAAAGGAGACAGAGATTTCTTGGTCCTAACTAAAAAGGCTGTAGACCTCTAGAGTTGACTGGGAAAAGAACAGACTTTCTTTCTGCCATTAACCTGTCTGTGTGGGTGAGCAGAGGAGCTGTATCACCTCGACGGAACAATCATTACTGTCCCTGCAGCTGTCCCCAGCTGCAGCAGCTGTTGTCAGGAAGGTTCTGTAGAGAGGTTCTTTGCCTGGTGGATCTTCCCATACTCTGCTGTAAAAGAGCCTTCCAGGTTGATGAAGGTGATACACTTTTCTATCAAAATGCTGGTCTAGCTCTTCTAAGTCATCTATGCTCCTTACATCCAGTTGACTGCTGTGAGACACTAGGACAGGTGGTGTCTGCTTTGGTGGCTCTCCTGGAGAAGCATTCAGATGGTGGTGGAGCAAAACTTGCGGGTAAAATAACAGCAAGCCATGCTAAAACATCTAAACCTCTAGGTCACTTCAAAAGTCAGTGAGTGCAGTGGATATGACCAGCGATAGAAGCAGAGTGTTAGCACTCCAATTTAAATATAGATTTTGAAGGAAGTTTATAATTGTTTCTGCATATGTATATTTTATGGCAGGAAGCGTATCCTGCTATAAATTACTCTGTTTGAGAGGCTGCATTAAAGACTGTGTGTGACTTAAGCCTGGAAGTTTTTCCTTTCGGAAGTGTTGGCTGTGCTAAACTGATAGACCACTGGCATGATTTAAGCTTGACCATTGCCTTACTTTGGACTGGGACAGAGAGAGCCTGTTGTCAGAACAATGTGTTTCCTGTCAGCTGCCAAGTTCTTGTTCTTGTAGAACGATCTGGACAAGCTGAATCAATGGGCCAAAGCCAGGTATGAGGTTCAACAGGGTGAGGTTCTGGGTCCTGTACTTTGGTCACAACAACCCCCTGCAATCCTACAGGCTTGGGGAAGAGTGGCTAGAAAGCTGCCCAGCAGAAACAGACCTGGGGTTTATGGACCAGGGCAGTGATTGTCTCTTTGTACTCAGCACTTGTGAGACAACACCTCAAGTCCTGTATCCACTTTTGGGCCCCTCACTACAAGAAGAACATTGAGGTGCCTGGAACATGTCCAGAGAAGGGCAGTGGAGCTGAGGAATGATATGGAGCACAAATCCTAAGAGGAGCGGCTGAGGAAGCTGGGGGTGTTTAGGCTGGAGAAAAGGAGGCTCAGGGAGACTTCATAGCCCTCTACAACTCACTGAAAAGTGGCTGTAGCCAGGTGGGGTTTGGTTTCTTCTCACAGCAAACAAGTGAAAGGACAAGAGGAAATGACCTTAAACTGTACGAGGGAAGGTTGAGGTTGGATATCAGGAAGATTTTATTCACTGAAATGTTGGTTAAGCATTGATACAGGCCGCTCCACAGGAAGGTGGAGGAGTTTCCATCCCTGGAAGTGGTCAGGAAACACGGCATTTAATACTATGGTTTAATTGACAATTGATGTTTTATCAAAGGTTGGACTTGATGGTCTTTGATGTCTTTTCTAACTTAAGTTTCTGTGATACCTTGGTGGCCAACAACCATGTGAAGCAGTCTTGTGAAGTGAGGGAAGATGGACCTTGGTCTGATGTGTGGTGGGGTGTTGGGAGATGCTTTGTGTTGGTTTCTGTCTTCTATGCCCATCTTTCTAGTGGGCATAGTCCAACTTTCTAGTCCTCATCTGTAGTGGTTCATATTTTTAAGAGGGATCCTTGAATGGCCTAGTGGCCTTTTCCAGGGTTGCAGAACTGCTGTTGGGAGACATTGATGTAACATAGAGATAGAAGGGCCCAAAATTTCTAAAGGAATAGGGTGAACATCCAGAGGTCCCCATTTGTGCCTGGCTTTGCAGTATGCCTGAGGCTGTCCCTGGCCAGCTTTGCTCGAAGCGCATCACATCACTTTGGTCAAAGAGCTGGCTTGAATCCTGAGCCCATCAAATGTATGCTGCTGGCCGTGGGGAAAAGGGCACCTCACTTTTGAGGGCTTCTGGCTTTGTGCAGATTTTGTATTGACCTTTGACCTTGCTAACAGATGGCAGAATAAATTGATGGCGGATGTATTTTTATATGAGCAGATTGTACTACAGAAAGTACATGCTTGTCTCAAAATATTTTTTCTTGAAGTGTGCCTTGGCAGAGAGATTACTGAGGTCGGTACTTATCCTGCCTCAAGCATTTGAGGTACACCCAGTTTAGAAACAGGTCAGTGTTTCACACTGACAAAGCCTGGTAGCATTGAAGTTTTTTGAAATGTGTCCAGTGCAACTCTGTTAACAACACCTTAAGCAAAGGTGCATTTTCAATAGTCAACAGCTACATTTGGCTAAGAAGCACCTGTCCATGTCACTCTGTGGAGGTGACTCCAGACAGGGAACAGGTTGAAGGAAGGGGGTGCCCTCTTGGAAAACAGTTTCTGCTGAAAAGTCTCTTCACCATTTTTTTTGCAAACTGATTTCTTTAGATGTTGTTTATTATTCCTTTTGCAAAAGGCAGTCAAACTACAAAGGAAGCTGTATTATACCATGTTCTCCATCCACTTCAGGTTTAAAGTGGAGTCCTCACATACTTGGTTGTAGGTAGAAAAAAGTGTCCATGGGGGTCTGCTCCCTCTTCCTCCCATTGTGACTGCTGATTGGACTTGCAAGAGCTGCCTCTAGTAAGGGGCAAGTCATTGGATGGGTAATTGCTGGTGCTGATTTATACCTGTTTTCTCTTAAGTCACAGTCTTAAGTGCTTTAAAATAGTATTAGGTTTACTTTTGGTTTCATAGCAGATAACTTGCCGTGTCTTTCTTTGTAGCTCAATACATTTTTTTGTTGATGCATGCCTAAATCTCCCCTTAGCTCACCTGAATTTTAGCAGTCTTGGTATAATGCTTTGTTAACAGATAAACTGGAGCTCCTTTGATGTGATTCTGTTCCTACTAATCTTACTCAGGAGTCTGTCACAGGATTTTTTTTTTTGTGCTGCCCACCTCTGCTGCCATAGGGTTTTGCCATATTTTCGATACAGGAAAATAATGCATGCCCTGTGAGTACTGGTGGTTTATCCTGGGTTGACAACTTAGGTACCTTTTTCTTCTTTATTATCATCTGACCTGCAAGCCATTCATTTCATAGCCTTTTTATCCTGTTGGGAATGCCAGATTAATGAGACTAACTGCTTACTTTGGACAGATTTTTTTTCTTAACCAGAGAAATACTCCTTACATCAAGGCCCAATTATACCGTCCTTACTCCCATTTCAAAAAACAGTTCTCTAAAAGGGGGCTACCTTTTTAATTGAATCATTTATTTTACCTACTTTAAACAAACTGTTAAAAAAATCTAGGCTAATGCCTATTGCGAGCAGTTGTATCTGAAATGGACTGCAGCTGGACAGATGAAATGTGGCAATTATTTCTGTGGAAGGCATGCCCTTGAGTTCACTCAGGATGAGTGGCAGTGCTGCTGCAGAAGAGGAATTCAGAGATGCTCGTGGCCCGTGCAAGTGCTGCATTGCAGTTCCTGCCAGCATACGTCACAAGCAGACACTCAGCAGCCCAAGGGCTCGTCGGGAGCCTGGGGAGAGCGTGGCTTTGGTGCCATGTAACAACAGATCTCATGGTCTGTGTTTTCTGTGCTTCTTGGTGCATATCTTGTGCCTTCTGTGCAGGGAAGCCTCTATCAACAGCTCTCTGTTCTCCTTAATGCAGTGTAAAAAGCTGTGAGTGCTTATCCATTTACAGCAGTTGGGTTGGAGGGCTTTTTAGCCTCATTTTTTAATATATGTTTAGAGACTTACTCATGTCATACTGTGATTACAGCATTGCACCATTTGAACCTGTCTGTTTTAATTAGCAGTTGGCATTGCCCTATTTATAGATAGATGGAAAAAAACACAAGCTAGCCAGTTTGCAGTGCAGAGTGTATTTTCTTCTGTTGGCAAGTAGTTTGTGTCCATTTTTCCATAGCTAGACTGGCTTGGCAACCTGCAGATGTTGCAGGCATTGGGTACTGATGCTTGAAATAGAAATGGACTCTGAAGAGAATGTAGGGTGGGGTGGAATAAATCAGAAACTGCTGTTGCATTGGAAGTCTATTAAGACTGATGATACGACACGCTTACCAGAGCATAACTGCAGAAGTTGACCACATGAAAAATGAGCACATTAAAAAAAATATTTTAAATCTTGCTTCTGTCGCATTATTAAGGTTTCTTTTCACTTTGGCATGTTGTGGTAAAAAAACTAGTTACCAGTTACCAAGTGTTTGGCTGTCCAGCATGGTTAAGTTGGTTGGTGGGTATTTGTGCAATCAGAAGAAACAGATTGATTCTTTCTGGAACAAGTTGTGTCTAGTCTATAAATAATGTGAAAAGTATATGTGTTTTTCTTTTTAACTGCAACTTTAAATGTGCAAAAGTTTTGGCCTGCGTTGATGCTGCAATGCCCAGGAGACTGTCAAGAAACCAGAACAGCACTGTGTTAATAAACACTGGGTGTTAGCTGCTCCTCAGGAACTGTCTGCTGATGCACTTTACTCTGGGGAAAACATTTTGAGTCACCTTTGCCCTCTTCAAGAAGCTCTCCTTAAATAAAACCATAAATTACTTCTCAGTGCACATGCTAAATACAGGCACAGGAGTGTTGTTGAGCAGCTCACATGGATGTTGGTGGGTACAAAATGACAAATGCTTTGCTCTGTAGAGCATTTGCTTGCAAGGATTTCAACACAGTTGTGTTGCAGCCTGGGCTTTGCACAGCCTGTGGGCTTGTGGTAGGGTACACACCATTGTCTTGAAAAACACTGCTCATAAGTCAGTGCTTTAAAGCTTTACTCCCTACCCATGAGGGGAAGGCAGGCAGTTCAGTAACTCCCTCTTTCCTGCATACCTTTTCAGATCAGCTACATTCTTACACTGCAGCCTGTATTTTCCACTGTCTTGGGAGATTTCAACCTTTTGGTCTAGGACTGAGCTGACCACACTGGTTGCAGCAGGTGGATTTGAGTCAAGCTTACACTTGGTGATTTGGGACTAAAGCCCAAGAGCAAAAGCTTCCAAAACCTGGGGTTCTCACTTTGGTTAGCAGACTAAAATGTCGTCATCTCTGTTGGCTCTTGGTGTTACAAACCGCATTTGAGACCACATGGCAGGAGTTGAGTGATCCAAGACTTCTCTCAGCATGTCCAGCACAGTAATACAAATGTGGGTTTCCTCAGACACGCTGTGACTGTGCACGTTTGTGTGTGTAATTTCTGAATGACCTGTCCTCAGGCTGACTGTCTTTGGGAGAAGAGCTGGTGGAATTTATCCTGCTTCACATGGCTGAGCAGGATGCAAGTAAGAGGAAACCTTTCGTGTAGCAATATCATATTGAAATATTGGAATGCAGGTTAGATGGTGCTAAATCAGGGTAGTCTCTGGGGGAGCACAGTTAATAAATTCTAAATAGGAGGTGACCCTTTCTGAGCACTTTCTCTGCACTTGTAATTTATATGCTAGTCCTGTGCATTACAGTGCTTAAAGCCTAGGTCAGAAATCCTCCATTCAAATTTGGCACCTACTCTTGTCTTTAATGGCCAAATTAATAGCTGTAGGGCACAGCCAGCTGTTCTGTAGGTGCAGGCTGATGAGGTCGGTTACAAGAACAAGGGAGCATCAGAGCGTGCGAGGAGTTGTGAGGTTTAGATGGATTTCCTGCATTACCAGAGATGTCAAATGACCAGATGAATGTTTCTCTGCTGAAATCAACTTAATTGTAAAGCACTGTTCATTTTTTTATTTTTTGAGAAACCTGAAAAAATTAAGCAAGGTAGCAATTGGGTTGACTGCTTTTTGTAGGTAAACTTCAATTGGTTTTGTGTAATTTTCAAAATGCCACAGACTTTATTTTTTCATAGGCTGGGTTGTGACAGTCCTGGTTTGTGTACTTATAGTGGGTGTTCACATTCCTTTGATATCAAAGCTTTTACTTGCATAAAACAAATAAACACTTTCCACATATATTTGCTGTGTTATGTTGACAAAGCAGTACCAGGGGTGCTTGGAAAACTGTATGTTTGAACTGCTGAGACAGTGGACTCTGGATTTGAGGTAAGGAAAATAATTTTCACAGAGGCACTAATCAGCAACTGGAAGAGAAACCCAGGAATCTCCACCCTTAGAAACACTCAAAAGCTGGACTGGACAGATTCCCAGGAACTTCATGAAAGTTGCCCCTGCTTTTAGTGGGCAGTGAGCAGACCAGACAGCCTCCCAAGGTCACTCCCAGTCTTGTCTCTCTGGTTTTTGCTGAGTGAGATACTGAAAGGAAGGACTAATAACCAAATCAGTGTTTGGAGGGTTACAGGGACTTTGCTTCTCTGGAAAGACAGGCATCCCCTAGGAGGAGTGTTGGTATAGGTTTACATGATACTGCTAAAGCCTTAGCAGCACTCTGTATGTGGGTTGCAGCCTTGTTTAAAGCTGCCCAGCCCCAGCTGGTCTAGTCATCAAGGACTGTAAGATGAGCAGGACTTGGATAGAATAGTAATAGTATTCTAAATGTTTGTCCTGTGTGGAGTGTAAGGTGTGAACACACTCCTGCTCCTCTCCCTGGGGCCTGTTCAGTGAGAGAGGGTTCTAAAGGTGTTCTGCACTGCAGTGAGAGAATGGATAAAGTGTTGGAAAAGAATGGGTTCTGCTCCTCTTTCAAGGTTTAAATTTCAGGATTTGCAAAGCCATGTTCTTAATTATTCGTTGCTTCTCTTCTGCCTTTTGATTTCTAGTCTTTCTCATTGATTCACGTCCTGACTTTCTGAAGCTTCTTGCGGTTGCTCTCACTACTAAAGGTGATGGAGTGATATTTCAGAGCTTGGCCTTCCTGCCCAGCTCTTACAGACCTGGTGTGTGGGTCACAGCAGGCAAGTCCAGCCAGATCAGGTGCATCTGCTGTCCCAGGGGTCGAGGTGTGTTCACTACAGTACAGCAGAGCTTGTTTGCAAGAGGAAATGCAGTTATTGTGCTCTCACAGCAGAGCGTGTCCTTGGTGTTGGTGTGCCAGTCAGCGCTGCTGAGTGTCTGCTGCCCACTGTGCTGCTCATGCTGCACACCAGGGCAGCTTCATTTGAGCTTTTCTGCAAGATGTGCCTTTTTGTGACTCAGAGAATCTTAAGTTTTTCTCCTGCTGCACTCTTCATGGTTTAAGCAGGCACACTTTAAATGCAGCCTGACAGCATAGATTATTTGGAAGGATTCACGGGATAAACAGGAGTTGCCTGCAGAGCATGTGAATCTGTTCATTCAAAGCAGCCAAAGATCTAGTAAGCCCAGCTCTGTGCTTGTAAGATGTCTCACTTCTGCATGCAGCCTTCTGTGAACTTCACTTGCTGCTTACAAGGAGAAAATGCACTTTTTTTCTAAATTCAAAAGTTCAGAGTTTGCTGTGTTTTTAAGAACATGTGTTTACTGAGTTTCAGGCCAAAAGCACAAAGATCTCCAGTTTCTCTGCTTGGAGATGGCTGAGATGGCTGTCCTCATTTCACTTTCTGTAACAGGTGGAATATATCTCTTTTTTAAGCCGGATTCACTCTTGTGTGTCAAATTCCTTTGTACTGCAGGCTCAAACAGCCAGCTGGTGTCAAACCCATGTGGTGACATTCTCCTTTGCCTTTGTGAAAATTCATTATATGTTAGTAAGGCTGAGGAAGCTGAAGTGGGATGCAGCCAAATTTAAAATAAAAGCAGCCTATCAGTGAGGACAAAACTGGTTAACTGTTTGAGAGCTGACCTGATAAACAGCACAACTGTCTTTATACCAGGCAATATGAGCTTTGAGGCAATTTGGATAACTAAACACTAGCGCACTGGATTCCTGCTACCCTCTTGCTATCTGCCACTTTATTAAAGAGGAGTACATGTTCTCCATGTGCCTGCTGCAGAGTCTCCTCTTGGGGCTTAGAGGAGAAACCTGCAAAGTCAGTGTGTTTTTAATATCTTCTACCAAGCCATGTTGAAATGAGCTTGGAGTCATGATAAATAAATCAGTGGGGATGAAGTTGAATAATGGGTATTTGAATATATATTTGAGATTATTTTTAAATGGCCTTTGGGGCACACAGAGCAGCTGCCTTGAGAAAGTGCCAAAAAGAGAATGTATGGCCTTTTGAAGCACCACCATACCCCACGTATGGATGAGTTGCAGTTAGAGATTATTAACCCTGAGCAAAGGCATGAGGTTGCCCCGGGAGAGGAAACCATGTCCCTGAATACTTGGGGCAGGGACAGAGCTTTCCCTTGCAGCCAGGGCCTGAGATGTTGCACTCAGTGCTTAGGTGTGCATTGAGCTTTTTGATGGGTTGATGATTATTTTATCTCTGTGTAACTAGCTGAAAAATAATAGACATTCTCCAGAATGTCTTGAACTGATAATTTCTTAAGGTGGTTTGAATGATTTTTACCTCCCTTTGTACCCTCATGATCTTTACCTTAGTTCACTAAGGAAGTGTGCTCTGCTGGAAGAAGTGACAGCATGTAAAAATAGCACTGCCTTATTTTGCAGATCTGCTTGCTGTGGGGTTTCAGTTAGATCTGCTGACTTGAATTTAAAAATAAATTCTTCTGCTTTTTGCACCTGCTTGTCTTGGCGGTGCTTGATCTTGTGCTTCAGAGGCAGCAGCCATTTGGTGGTAGCTGAAATCCTTGCTGGATTGGGATCAGCAGCACAGGTGGTTGGGAGACCTGAGTTAAGGGGCTTTTGGGGCCAGAGGTGTTTGTGAGGCCAGTAACTAAATGTAAAGAGGAGAAAGGCCCTTGCAGGCTTTTTAGAGCCTCTGTGGGAGTTGTCAGTTCAAAATACGCAGTATGTGTTTTGCCAAGCATGCAGTGGAATTGCAGTTGGTGTTCCAAGCCATTTGCTGTAAGTGTATTATCCCTTCCCCTCACTGAATATTGCTGTAATCTAATCAGATTACATCGCAGTTCATCTCTGGGCCCGGCACAGTGAAGAGCTGTACTTCAAAAGAACATAAGCATCTTGAGTTACTGCCTTCTTCTCACATTGGGCTGACATTAAATGTCCATTTAGAGCCAGATTCATGGAGCTATGGAGATTCAATGAGTCTGGCTATCTAAATAGGCCTGAACCACATCTCCATCTTTCACTGCCTGGAGCATGAGTGGAGTGTGGTCCTCCGTGCAGCGAGTGTCCCTGGCTGGTGGAGCTGGCCTTGACCTGCCCTTTGGCTGGCAGCTCGGCTCCAGCGTTCTGCACAGGTGTGAGGGTTACTCCAGCTAAGTGCACAGGCTTGGTTTGGTGTTCTTCAACTTCAGGAATTGTTTTCCTTACGGAGTTTTTTTATTAGCCTGTTCTGGTTTTTGTTGAGAGCACCAGCTTGGTAACTTGTGTTGCCTGCTTTCCTTGAGCCATTGATGGGTGCAGCAGCTGGAGCAAAGCAGTTGGATCTGCTCAGATTAAGACTGTAAGGTTTACTGAGCTGTGCATAGACTGTTTCTGGAAATACATTTTGCTATAAATCTGAAAAGAAATAGGGAGAGGTATGGGCAATATTAGTGGACAGTTTGATTGTGAATACAGATATTTAGCAGACCCTATATGTTTTCACTACTGAAACTATTTGTATTCTAAAGAATAAAATACAAGTAATGGAAGACACTATTGTGGCATTTGCTCTTTTAAACAAATGTGATTTTAATCATGCTTTGGTTTTGTGGCATTAAAAACCTGATGCAGAATTCTAGGTTCATAAAAATGAAAAAATGAACAACAGACACCTGTGAGGAGGGATGGATATTAATTCTTGCAAGAAATCACCAAAAGCAAAATTCTCTGTGCTGGCAACACCATTTCTGAAAGGGAGAGGAGGAGGGAGCAAGCCAGCTTGCCCTCCTGACACAAACACCTCAAACTTGAGCATTTTGTTCCTGGGAAACACTTCTGCCTGAACTTCTCTTCTGTTGCTCTCTGACAGGATGTCATGGTTCAGTGATGCATTTTGTGTCTCCTTACAAATTCATGAATCAGTGACAGACTTAGCTTCTCAGAAATTGAACTGATGCATCCTACGATAACTTAAACCTTGCCAAAGCGCTTTTATCCACCTGTGTGTGTGACATCCTCTTTCAGAGCAGAGGCCCACAGGTGAACTTTGCATGCACTGAAGGCTTACTAAACCCAAAGTGTCCAGAGATCATAGCAGGGCTGGTTCCTGACCATGTTTATGTGTTGGATGGACTGTGAAGTGACCTCTGTGTGTGAACTTCTCACCCTGCTTCTTTAAGGGCAGTGCTTGTGTTGACTCCCATGGGGTGCTAAGCTAGAACTGCTAAAGTAAGCAAAAATGTTGCTCACTGAAGGAATAAGCAAGCTCAGAAGAAATCACAAGAGCTTTCTTGCATATTCTTTAACAAAGTGACTGGAACATGGTCACAGTCTGGTCACAGTCTGTTACAAGGATTTCTGAAAGCTGGTGGTTACCAGGGCAGGCTGTGGGCTAGGGGTGGCTCAGGTTTCCTGCTCCTTTGGCTTCTTTGTTGCTTTAACTAACTGCCACTCGTCTCAACTCCTTTGTCATCTAAGATCAATGACAATGCAATTAGCAATCCTGCTGGTCCCATCCATGAACAAAGGCTAGTTTCTTCTGCAAATGAGAAAATAAGCCATCCCCTGCATTTTCCTCTCAGCTGGACTGTGTGGGGTTCTGGCAAATGTGACAGAGGCCTTCATCACAGGCCTCTGTAAATAATGTTTCCCAAGTAATTTGCCCGAAAGGGCACTTGACCAAACATTGTAAGCAATCTGTTCCTTTGCAGTGACAACTGCAGAGGTGCAGTATATGACAATGGCCTGCCAGAGCTGTTTTATTAAATTCGGTTAATCTAAAATTCATAGGTGAGTTTGACCTTGAATGTGGATTTGTTGATCCAGTCTTCACTGAGAGATATCTAAATTAAATTTAAAAAAAAAGCTTCAGGAATTTTTTTTTCTAATTTTGAGCAGCAGCTATCAGAGACTTTACCAAGCACTGCTCAGAAAGACTCACAGCTGTAGGAATAACAGTGTCCTGTTTTCTTTTCCTGCCATGTGGATGCTGAACATCATCTGTCTGTCAGCAAATTTTGATGTGTTTTTCCAACTTGCAAGCCTTACCTGGAGACTGTTGACATCCTGAACACAGAGAGCTGCCATAGTTCCACTTTCAGGTTTCTGTCCCAGTAGTAATACCTGTGCTAGTCAGTTTTAAGCAAAAGCTGCCCTTTTTTCTCTGTTTGCTCTAACACCCTGGAACTGATCCCATCATCCTTGAGTTTCATGAAAGCATCCATATAAAAAGTTCAGCAAGATCAAGATCTGTGCCCCATGTAATCAGTGATGGAAACTGCTTGCTCTTCTAACAGTGTGAGTTTAGATAAGGGTTGAGTAAATGGCCATTAGCCTAAAATGTCCTACTGTTAGTCATTTGTCATAGCCTCCATGTCAGAACTACTTTAATAATCCAGCCTCCATTCTGCTCCTGCTTTAATCTTTACTCAGAAATGGATTCTGATAACTTCAAAATTACAAAAATATTACAGCCCTTTTTTATCATTCTCTCCCTTTTGGGAAAGAAGGAAGTGGCTGGAACATTTGGACTATGGCCTTGAAGATAAAGGTGTGCTTGTTAGTAAGTTGGAACCTTAAAGGCACTTCCTGAAAGGCAGCATCTTCTGAGGCTGCTGGAATTGCTCAGGAGTGAAGTGAGAAGAGGAAGATAAGAGGTTGATTGTAGCGAGTTGTTTGGAGTATATACAGGCTATGCAGTTGTACAGCTGCACATTTCATCAAATAATCATTTCCTTGATATATGATCATGATGAAATACAAATAGAATGACTCCCATAAAACAATTGAGTCTCTTTCCTACAATCTCTCCCTGTTGTCTCTCTGTGATGTTGAATGACAATCAAGCATCGAAAGAAATCATTTATGCCTTTTGTAGTGGACTCATTGTGGTGTTGTGGTCCACAGACATCTGTTTAATTATGTCACGTGAAAAAAGTTGGTGGTCTTTTCCAGGCTTAGGCTGGAAAGGGAAAAGCAGGGAAAGTGAGAGTGAAAACATGTTTTGCCTTGCAGAGTTGCCTTTTACTTATGAGAAGTAAGGCTGATGTTATCACCCACTTTCTAATCAAATTTGACAGGAGCATTTTGTTAAGCCACTTTCTCTGAGTGGGAATACTGATGAATACAGCTCTCATCTCCGGTTTCCAAGTATTACTTTACACTGTTCCCAGGCATTGTTTGCCTTACTGGATGAATTATTGTAGTATGGCAGAGAAGCAGATGATTCACGGCCTCATTTCTAAACTGAGAGCCCAAAGCACAGCAGTTTGACCTGTAGAGCTGCAGGGCAGTGAATGGAGCCCACGTTACCCACCCGACATACTCGTGGTTTGGTGAAAGGCTTGCTAGTGTGGCCTCAGCATTTCTCTTCGTGAAATCACAGCTGCTGGAGGATGTCATTACTTTCTTCAGGGACCTTCTTATGAGTGGAGATGGACACTGCATTTGGTGTATTTCTGACACACTTCTGTCAGATGCTCTTTTTGCCATCACATCTGTGGGTTGCTAGCACTGAAAAAGAAGTTATCTCCACTGGTCTTCTGTCTGCCTGGCTCATGGTTCCATCCTGGAGTCAGTAGGCAGTTGGTCACGTATGGAGCAGGTTTTGAAAAGATAAACCATAAATTAATTTGGAACCTGAAACAGGTCTTTTGTGACTGGCATTGCCCCACATTGCACTGCAATAACCTCGTTCCGAGATTTTGATTGCTCGGGTGCATAGCCAGTGCCAGGACTTGCACACGTGTTAATGCTGCTTGTGAGGTCCATCCCTGTGTGCAGGGTGCACATGTTGGCTGCCTGCTCTGGCTGTGAGTAAACTACTCATCAATCTGTAATTTATATAAAGCATAGCGAGTCTTGTTCACTGCAACTGATACTGGATAAAAGAAACAAATCCAAATTACCATCCCTTGTTACATTGAGGTATTTTCAAACCACTGCAGTGGTACAAAATGGTTCTTTTCTGCCAGTTTGTGTAGCTAGCTGATCCCAGACCTTTGGAGACAGGAGCATCAGTGCAGTTCTGCTGGTGGGAACCAGCCCTACAGCTGGCTGAAAGCTGAGATGAGCCCTTTGCACTGCGGGTGTTCTGGAGGAACAGCTGAATACATTGGTGATGGCCGTGGTCCTCCAGCTCAATAAATCAAGGGGTGGTGAGAGGCTTGTGTTTAATTTTCTTTACTTTCTCAGGAAGGATTTGTATTCTTGACAGCTAATATAATTTGGAACAGGGAAGTAAAGCTCTGTTTAACTCCAGTGCTGTTGGAGTCAGTTGTTCATACGCTGAGGAGAAGCAGTGGGATTCAGGTGTGGGACAAGATGGGCTGGTACTGTCCTTTGTTCAGTCTGGTGACCCTTGCCAGCCCTGACCCACTCCCTGCACCCCTCTCTCGGTCCATGCTGACCAAGCAGAGCTGGCTCAGCTCTCCCAAGCTTTTCAGCAGCACCCCTCATTCTTCTTCCCACCCAGAATCCTCAACCCATCTTCAGCAACACCTTGTTTCCAGAAGGGACATCAAAGATTTCTCAGAATCATTTCTTTTCCTTTCAGTTCATCAGATTGGTCTTCATTCACAGAATAAAATTAACACCTCATCCTTTGATGTTCTTGTAAACATGTATGGATAACATGAAGTTTCAAAAGTTGGAAAGAACCAGTAGCCCACTCATCACCAGCCAGTTATGTTTGAGTTTTTTCCATGGACAAACCTCTTTATTCCAGGCTTAATTTATTTTGTTGCGGTTTCTTTTGATTTTTTTTTTTTTTTACTCTGAACTTCGTTTGGCTGTTCTGCTGACCTTGCCCATCCATCTGTATTATGTGTTGAGGGGATATATTTGTACTTTGGTTGATTGTGTTTAACTTAGAATTCTGTTACCTTGGAATTTAATGTTAATATTAACTGACCCTTGTTTCCTAGCCTCCCCAAACACACAGTTTCCTTTTTATTGTTCTGATACGACCCTTCTTTTTTTGGTACAACAGGTATAGGAAAGCAGTGCCACTTAACCATTGATGGTCCTTAATATTTCAGTATTTCAGTGAGTTTTCATCCTTAAAAACCTACTTATTGCTTCAACTTGCTGCTGGTAGCCAGGCAAATTTTTGGTTCATTTCTTCTTCTCTGCCGTTGCAGTTGTGTACCATATAGCCTCTGAAATAAAATTACTTTTATTTGGCAATGGATCCAGAGAAAAATGCCCGTGTTTTGGGTGCACTCTTTTTGGGTGCTGTCCCCTTTTTCCACTTGCTTCCTCTCTGTTACATCTCTCTCCATCTTCTATATTGCTTTTTTGAGTTACTGGAGTGTCTTCTTCAAGTGCAGCATCACTGGAAGAGATGGGTACAGATCCAGCCTGGAGTCTGTGAGCTTTTCCCACCTGTATGCAAGGAGGCTACAGCTCTTTAATGTTACCAAATAATAGTTTCAAAAGCTCTGTATAAAAACATGATTAATCAGTGACAAAGGACTTCATGTTTATCATTTTGAACAATATAAAATAGCCACAATTTGTTCCAGTTACGTAGTGTCTTTGTTCCAGAGCCATTTCGTGGGCACAGGATTTAATTCTGCAAGAATGCGGGAAGATGGTGACTTGATTCCAGGTTTAAAAAAAATCAAAATTATCAAACATGTTAACGTTTTTTAGGGAGATTTTTTTTTAACTTGAGTCAATACTATTTTTAACGCCTAGGGAAGATTTTACTCTATGATACAAGTCTTAGGTTATTTTAATAATCAAATAAGACTTCTAAAGAGATGCTGATATATTCAGTCTTCCAGAGTGTACTATAGCTGGGAAGCAGTTCGTAAGGGGGTTGATGTTTGTGTTCTGAAATAGTAGATTTGCAAATGGGAACTAAACAAGTACCAACACTAAGGGAAACAAAGTTATGTCGCGGTTGAATGGGCTGATTGGAGCTGGTGCTGCGGGGTGCAGCGGGGCTGGAAGGGGAGCAGCGGGAGCCGGGCAGGATCGGGAGCAGGGCAGGATCGGGAGCAGCGGGAGCCGGGCAGGATCGGGAGCAGCCGGGCAGGCTCAGGAGCCGGGCAGGATCGGGAGCCGGGCAGGATCGGGAGCCGGGCAGGATCGGGAGCAGCCGGAGCAGCGGGAGCAGGGCAGGCTCGGGAGCCGGTCAGGATCGGGAGCAGGGCAGGATCGGGAGCCGGGCTGGATCGGGAGCAGCCGGAGCAGAGGGAGCCGGGCAGGATCGGGAGCAGGGCAGGCTCGGGAGCCGGGCAGGATCGGGAGCAGCCGGGCAGGATCGGGAGCAGCCGGGCAGGATCGGGAGCCGGGCAGGATCGGGAGCAGCCGGGCAGGATCGGGAGCAGGGCAGGATCGGGAGCCGGGCAGGCTCGGGAGCCGGGCAGGACCGGGAGCCGGGCAGGACCGGGAGCAGCGGGAGCCGGGCAGCAGCGGGAGCAGGGCAGGATCGGGAGCCGGGCAGGATCGGGAGCAGCGGGCGGAGCCCTCGGCCCAGCGGGGATCTTGTCCCGCCTGGCCAACGGCGCCACCTGCTGGCGGTGCCCGGAGCGCGCCGGGAGCCGGGCCGGGCCCTGCGGCGGCCGAGCCCTTTGAGCTTTGGGGTAAAGAACCCAGGGACAGGAAAATTGCATCGAATCCCATAGGTCTGCTTCTCAAACGTGGAAATAATTTGTTCACAGATGTCCACTCCCGTGACAGCTGTGCTGCTTGGCTTTTGGTATCTCAAACCCTTTTCTTTCAAGTCTTCTGCTGTGGGGTTGAGCCTCATGGCACAGAAGGTGCCTGGAAGAACTGTGTTGTAATTGTGTTTGGTTGCTCGGTTCTGGTCTCTAGGTGAACAGGAATTAATCTCTTCCTGGGGTGGCAGTTACCACTGAGATCTGCCCCGTTAATAACCTAATTGATTATACACATTATTAATCTGTTTTACATTGCTCTGGAAGAGTTGGCACCCCCCTCGTGGTTGTTATGCCTCTACACCACAGGCAGGAATCTCATCAGGGGTCTCACCTGCCTTTTGGTTTTTGTTTTTCAGGTGGTACCAGAGAGATTGGGTCTGCTCTCACCAGGATGTGTATGAGACACAGAAGTATAGAGTCCAAACTCAGGCAGTTCTCAAGGTGAGTGGCTCCATACCTGGTCCAGCACTGGAGGTTTCTCTTTCATGTGCTGCTGGGGAATATCTGAAGCTGTTCATCAGCATTGGCTTCTCAGCTGACCTCTGCCCATGTCACTGAGAGCAGCAGTTGTTTTCTCCCTGCAGCACATTAGGTGCTGTGAACATGCTGGGTTTCACTGCACATTTATGGGGCTGGGCCAGTTCACCTCGAATCACCTCTAAATGCTATAAATTCCCACTGTCAGTCCCTGTTGCTCAGTGCTGAGCAGGCAGCTGCTGATGTGACCAACTGACCTGTCTTTGTTTCAGGACTTTAAGCTTTGTCACTAGATTTTAAACAGGCAGCAGCAGCAAGTGTTGTGCTGCTTCCTTAGCTTACTGCAAAGCCCAAATAGCTTGTGGCCAAGACACAAACCTTCAGCAGAGCAATATAGGAAATGCAAATTCTCTCATCCTGTTTTTGCAGTTGAAGTTGGACTGCAGAGGTAATGAGAGAGCATTAACTCGTGCAGCCTGGGCTGTACAAAAACAATCTACTTCAATAGTTAGTAGTAGTTTGTCTGTGTGCCTTTTTGAACCAGACTTAAAAGTTACACATGACCTTAGTTGAACAAAAATGGTGCTTCACCATTTGCCTGATGACCTGCTATGTTTTTTTCCCTTTTCCCTCCATCCTTGAAAGTGTTCAAAGCCAGGTTGGATGGTATAAGCAGCTTGGTCTGGTGGAAAGTGTCTTTGGCCATGGCAGGGTGGTTGGAAGCAGATGACCTTGTCCCTTCCAATCCAAGACATTCTATGATTATTCTGTGATTACTTTAAAATAAAGCTATTTATGAAATTGGCCATGAGAATACAATTTTAGCCTCCAGTTACCACAGAGTTAGCTGTTTAAATGGTTTGATACCAATCTCAGTAACTAGTGGAGCATTAGTGGTACTGTATCAAGGACTCCACCAGTGTGAGGTGAGGCACATCACTGGGCACGATATTGTTCTCTTGTACAGCTGCTCTGTCTTTTTGTGTATACACATGTGCTATTTATAATCTCCATGGCTGCATGAACCTTTCTGGTCTCCAGAGTTTTCATTTAAATTGTGTGACAGTTGAGTAGGATCTGTTTACTCTGAACTGTTTCGGGTCACTCCTCTGCTTTGCTCTCTGTTTCTCACTGTCCAGAGCTTTTGTAATTCTGGTTATTTTGTGATGTGGATTTTTTTTTAATCTGCTTTTTTCTTTTGCTTTCTCTAGTGTAAACATTTAAATATTTTTATCTTCTGATAGTCACATTGTGACATTGGTAGCTGTCACAGCAAAAAGTAAAAATACTCCACTATTGACCTTGGCTCTCTCTGTAAGAATAAGGGCATCTGCAGGATTTGATTGCTCTTTGTGTTTTTCCAACAAAATTAGTGCTTTAATTGACTGTCTGATAAACCCACTTCAAGAACAGATGGAAGAGTGGAAGAAAGTGGCCAATCAGCTGGATAAAGACCATGCAAAAGGTAGTTACAGAGGAAGAATTCTTTAATAGGAGTAAGATTGTAATATCAGTTTTGCTTCCTCTTTTCATGTTTGTACTGGAGAACTGAATAACATGCTTAAATATGTATAGCAGTTTTTCTCTTCTGAAACACTTCTGTCCCAAAGTGCCTAACAAAAATTTAACCCTTGCTGTATGCATTTTGGAGGTTTAGTTTGCTGGACCCCGGGGGTGGGATGTTTTTCTAGACTGATAAGCAGTGATTGGGTTTAACTCTGTTAGCCCACTCTCCCTGTATGAGCTGAGGATTGGAGATGCCACATCTATCCCTGCAAAGCCCTGGGGTATTGTTAAAAGCAGCTTGTAAGATCATGTTATGCCTCAGCCAGAGTGTCCTCCAGAGAACGCACAGCCGTGTGAAACACTGAGCGTGGTTATTTTGTACCTGATGCCATACAGAAAATGCACCTGTGGAGCAGGAGAGCTCTGCTATGGGACAGGGGATGCCCTGGGCTGCTGGGGTGATGATGGCTCCAGAGGCTTTCCTGGGAAGTGAGCAGCAGGCAGCCAAGTCTTGCACAGCAAGCACATGTTGGTAGATGCTGGGAAGGGTGGCCCTCTAGCACAGCTGCTGAAAGCAGGTTGCAGTTCACCACTGACTGACCCTTGAAAATTTAAGACTTTCGTTATGTCTGAAAGAAGCAGCACCACCATGGAAACTGATAGGAAGGAGTGGGCTTGACCTCTAAAAGAGGATTTTCTTCTTGCCCCATCATTACTGTGGGCAAATAGAAGCAGTTGAATCAGCAGCTCCTGAAAAACTTCCTGTCTTTTGCTGCAGAGTGATAAGCATGTAGTGAGCAGGAGAGAGGAGTCACATGGGGTCATGGGCAGTAGGGGTGACCCAGGCCAAGGTGGCAGTGAGATTTAGAGCTTACTGGGCAGACTTGGGTGTTGGGAATGCAGTTGGCCTCAGTACAGTTCTTGTGCCTGCCATGAATCTGCTTCTGTTTTTCATCTACAGAAGGGTAGTAACACTGATCTCCTTTGTTAAAGTATATGTGTACATGTATATACATGCATACATGCCTTGTATCTTTTTTTTTTTTTTTTTTTTTTTTAAGTATCAGTTTTCATATGTGGTACCTTTAGTGTTCCTGCACTAGAGGTTGAATATTTTGTTCTGGGATTTTAATTCTCCTAGGATGTGCAGCTCATCTGAAAATGAGGACAAGTGTAGTGTGCTCCACTTCATCAGAAGGAGCTGGCAATGTGACCCTTCCTTGGGCAGAGTTTTAGTACCCTCTTCCTCTGCCTGACTCTCATGCTGGAGAGGGATCACAGGATTTTCTCTGCCTTGCCATTTCTGGATAGCTGTTTTTTTACAAACAGATGTTTCGAGAAACCTGTCATCTCTGTTTTCCATTCCTGAGAGTGGATGAAATGAAAAGCACTCTAATTTTGTACTGTGTTCTCAGTTGTTATTTCTGTAAAGGCTTTGTTTATTTGAATAAGATTTTGGTATGTGAATGTGCTCACACCCTAAAATGTTATATTAAGCCAAATGTATAGGCTTTGCAAAATGTGAGTTCTAAAGCCTCTTTGTTTAACAGTAGCTGTTCTCTAAAAGTTTGTAGTCTAATGTCTTTAAAGGTAGCCTTTTATATGAAAAACATTCATTTTGACATTGATTATATTGACAATAGAGATTGTGTGTGTTTTTTAGAATACAAAAAAGCCCGCCAAGAGATAAAAAAGAAATCGTCTGATACACTGAAGCTACAGAAGAAAGCCAAGAAAGGTAACTTGCTTCATACTGTATTGTTAACAGTCTTCTGAGCTGTGCTCATTAACAAAGATTGAACAGTGATAGAACTTTCTACTGTAATGATCCTGCTCCTCTAATGTATTCCTGGTACCTACTTGGGCACTAGGATCCAATTACTATGTGTCATTTAAATCATATCTGAAGCTGCTGTCTGCTGTTATTGTACAAAAGCCTTAGAACTGCTTGTGCAAAGTCAATCATGCTTTAAAATAGAGCCCTTACTGCTAACTTTTTCTTTTTAGGAACACTGACACTCTTAATATGACTTGTGCAGATACCTTTAAAAATTTCTAGAATCTTTTAGAATCATATAAAAAAAGCCATTATGTAAATGTCCCCTAACTATTAACATTTCTCACTGTTCTTCCTTTCTGTCACTTTTCCTCTTTTTTCTTTTTTTTAACAGCCTGTAATCTCCTAAACCTTACTTTATTGATCAGACTGAGACAGTGGCATGGGTTGTTTTTGGGGAGAAGGGCTCTTTGCAATCATAGAAAACTAAAGATGATTGAGAAGAAAAAGGGAATTTTCCTAAAAGACAATTTGCCTTTTTTATCAGCTGTATCTCATGCTTCTGTTGCTCTTCCACCTCCACCTTGTCATAGGGGTTTCATCACTGTTTTGATGGAAACATGCAGCACTGCTAGCTGCAGCACTGCCATCAGTAAGGGTTTTACTTGGCCAAGTGCAAACCCCACCAGGCTTTGGAACATTGATAGGGACCTTGTACAGAGACTTCCTGATTCCATTTCCTGCACTGGGCTCTTCCCAGATGGGTCAGAAGTGTGCTTCGAGCAGCTCTCAGGCTGCAGCTTGAAACTTGTCCTTCCCTTCCTGCCTAAAACCTATGAACCCAGAGACAAGCAAAATAAATGCTGGAGTGGGGAGTTTCTTGAAATTTTCAAATTGTGTGTTACCTAGAACAGGTGACCTGTCTCTAACTGTCCTTCCATGTAGGTGAATCAATAATCCCACTGGTAGAAAGCCAGATGACTGGAAAACTGCTCTTGAATGTTAGCTGACTTTAGATAAGAAATGAGGAAAGGGGAAATGAAAGCCATCAAGAGGGAGCTTAGCTGGGTAGGTTCTGTGTCTGTCAGTTCAGTGTTCTAAATCAGAATGATGATCATTAGGGGACTATGACTTTTTGAGTTAGGATCTTATTTTTGGGTAATGCATAAACATGTTTGTCATTTTGTGTGATGAAATGTCTGACTGCAGACCAACAGCTTTATAGAGTTTGTGATATTCCTTCCATGTCTCCTCCTGTCTCTCCCCCACCTTTTCTAGTCTTATTTCTTCTTGTCCTTGTGTGATACAAACAACCCATCAGTGCATGGTAGGTAAGCACTGAGGAAAACTTAAAAGCGTGGAATGGTTTGGGTGGATGTCTGGGATCTGTGAGGAGGGGGCCATTTTTTGAGCCTGTTTCTATAGATTGACAGGTGTCTGGCTCCACCTCCCCTTAATCCTGCTTCTGAGTGTTCAATAAATCACTGCAATATTGAAGGAGGAGACATAATTTTCTGTGAAATGTGAAGAGGAAAGAGAAGTACTTAAAAGCTGCTGGAAAAAAAAAAAATACAACCCACTGTTCTTGTACTACAGATACCACCTGCATCTGTTAGCAGTGGTTAAAGCAAGCAGACTTGGTCCTTGAATTTTCTGCTTTCATATCCCCCTCCTCAAATGTGAGCCAAGTCTCATGATGAGAGTCAGGAAACTGGTGTTTTGTCCTCCTTTAGGATTAAATATCTTTTAGTGAGGAGTGGAACCGGCCTCATTTTGCCATCATTGTTGTAGCAGCCATAATGTGATTGAAGTTTTGTTTCTTTTTTTCTTTTTTTTTAATCTAATTCCCTTGCTTAATTTTGCCATTATGATGTTCTTTTGGAGTAGTGGTGAAGATGCTGTATTTCTGTGCTGTCCCTCTTGGAGCTGCTGTCAGACTCATGGTGTTTGCTGGGGGTTGAGTGTATGGGGCAGGTGTAGAGCTGAGGACTCACAGGTAGCCAGTACAGGGAAAAGAAGGAGCTGCAATATTTGTGAGGAGCTGCGAGTTGTTCTTATGGCCCCTGGGGAGGAGAGATGTGAGGAGGCCATGGTTTGTAAGGCTGTGAATATGAATGCTCAAAGCTGTTGGCCCCAGCAGGAGTAGTCAGGGGATGGGAGGAAGTTCTCCTTGCCTTCTTGCAAGTATCAACAATGTTTAAGCTAGAAGGAAAAAACAGGAGCAGATGCCTTTTCTCCTCGTTGTTGTTTTGATCTCTGTCTTGAGGAAATAAAGCTTTGGTCTCACTGCAATGTCAAATGTTGTTGTGAAAATGTTTTTGTATGTACCCATCTTGACAGATCTGTTCAATGTCCTGTGTGTGAAGTATGTTGCTCTTCCTTTTACTGAGGGATAAAAGAAAGATCAAGAAAGGGTTTATTTCGTAACATGATAAAGCTGCAGAAGTGATTCTGCTTTAGGACACAAATGAGGTTTGAACTATGGGAAAACTATACTGGCAGGCATGTGGCTGAGTGCATGAATGGTTTCCTGTGCCTTCAAGTCTCCTGTTTATCTGTCTTACAGACTTTTTTTGTTCTGTTCTTCCTCAAGCAGGACCTGTCCCTTTGATATTTCTGTAAAGTTACTGACTCACCTATGGAAACTCTAAATAAAACAACCAATTCATTCCCTTCCTAGCATTTGTAAGAATACTTTTGAATTAACTTTATGATTGCCTGTGGGCAAGCGGGATGTTTGCTGAATCCTGGATTTGCTTCAACACTGTGCATGCTACTGTAAAGGTCCTTTAAGCTTATTCTGCTATTTCCCATCTGACCTTATGGCAAAGTGTTTCTCTTCTGCTTTGGGCAGCTCCAGATGGAGGAGCTCAACTATAAGCCTCTCCTTTCCTCATTCACATCCTGGCAGTGGTGTCCCCTGGCCCTGACAGGCTGCAGGGCTGTCTCTCACAGCTGATGCTGCAGCATGCACAGCAGCTCCTTGCTCCTTGCCTGCAGCCCAAGGACGTTTAGGAAGGAGGGTCCTGAGCTGTGTGGCTTGTCCTGGCAGGAGTGCTGCAGGTTGGGCTCCCTGCCTTAGCTCTGGGGTGCTGAACCCACGGGGGTTTGTTTGCCTGTTCCATGGCTTCTGCGTGCTCTGTTTGTTCCTGTTCCATGTGGCCAAGGTCAGCGTTCAGGCCGGGCATTTAAGATCACGTATTAGAAATTATGTTTGCAGAGTAAGTATGTTCATTGCTATAAGGGTCTTTCCAAAGCTTGAAGTGATCTGGAAAACACCAAACTTTCCAAATAAAACAGAAGGAAGTCCAGGGTCCCTTCTGGAAGTTTGTTAGGATATTTTTACTAAAGTGACACAACTGTGAAACGAAGGTCTTGCATTTCAAAAGACTCACTGAGAAAATTTTTACCCTATTTGTTGCCTTTAATTATTAAAAAAAGATCCACCTGAAGCTAAATCTATGTCATCTTAAATAGGATCCTGGTGCACCTCCCTGATTCATGCAGTCCCTGAGGGTCTCATGGGGATCTTCAAGGTTCTTCCTCAAGGCCTCCTTACACCCACTGGGAACAGGCCCCTAGGGCTTGTTGCCCACCCCAGCGTTGACACTTTGCTCGTGTCTGAACAGATGAAGTTGTGTAGTGCATGGAATTGCAGACATCTTCTAAATTGCTCTTTGTTTTCAGACAAACACTGGCCATCAGAAATCAGCCCAGCTAACCTGAGTCAGCAGAATAATTATGCATATACTTAAAATAAATTCCATGTTTAGGTTTTTGCTGATTCAGGGCCTCACAAGTGGATCCATAGCTGCTAGGAGCTGTTGATGCTATATTGAATCTAGAGAAAGTCAGCAGCTGTGGCTCTGCATGTAACCATTTGGGAAGGTCAACAAAATGCATGATTCTTGAAGAAGAAATGATCAAGTGATTAAATTAAAATATATCTGAATGTGTAAAATCTGGAGTGCATGTTGGGTCTATTTTCTGTATTTCAGCTTGGCTATTAATGAATAAATAAACAGGTTTCCCTCCTACCTATAACATGACTGGTAGGTTTAATTTTCAGGTTCTTCATGTGACACTGTTTGAGCTTTGAGGAAAATGTTTAAATCCAAGTGTATGTGTAAGAAGCTGTTGGATGTAACACTCCTAATAATATAACACATGTTAATAAGAAAACTGAGTTTTATCTGTTAGACATGTAGAAGTTTCTGCAGAATTCCCTTAACATTCAATACAACATTTCTTCTTGTGTCCCCATCAATGCTGAGTATCGAAACTGGCAGTCGTTCCTTTTGAGTATGCAGCAGTTTTGGAAAGTATTCTTTGATTCTAATGAAATTCAGAGAAGAGAACATGATTTTTAATTTCCTGTAGAACGTGATTATTCATTTGCTGTAATACTACCAAAAGTGCTTTTCCTTCCTCCTGGTTAGCAAAGATGATGTCTTTGTGTTTTAGAGCCTTTTTTTAGGTGTTTTTTTTTTTTTTTGTTATCCTCTGGTCTTTGTAATATTGTTAGAATGCTCTCAAGGATGGGTATGCAAAGCCCGTGACTCTAAACTAAAAAGCATAAAGCTCTTCAATGCAATTATAACTGAAGACTGTCTCAGTTCTTACAGCAAGTGCTGACCCTCTCATTCAGGCACTTTGCACTCCTTCTGTGGCACTTGCCCCATCTGGAGTGGCAGGCTGGAGGGGGAGAATCCCTGGCCAGAGCCTTCCTCCCCAGGAGGGAGCCTCATTCCTCTAAATTGATCAAGTGTGCCACCATTACTGAAGTGAGAGCCAAAACTCTGTGGAGTCAGTAAGATGCAGCTCGGAAGGAGGGAAGCTAATGAGCAAATTATCCTTATCTTTTGCTAGAAAAAAATCCTGTGTGGATGAGGCCATGGTGCCTGCAGGGCTTTTTTGTGAGTTTTGTTGTTTTAGGGTTTTTTCCCCTGCAAGCTTATAATGTGAGCTCTCCTTTACAAAAATGCAGTGAAGACATGCTGCTAAATCAGTGACTGAAGACATTTCTTTGATTTACTTTCATTCCTTGAGTTTTGAAGGCCTCTTGATAGTTCCCCTCTTTTTGACAGCAAGCCAGTTTTATTGCAAAATTTTATTATATAAAGTCTTTTTAATTAAAGTACACATATCATATTTAATCTTTTTGATGTTCTTCCACATTGCATCAGCAATTAGGTTTTTGTTTAATTAGCAATCTGTTAATGTAATTGCAGTAGAGAACATCAAGAAGTGCTGTGGTTACTCACACAGCATCAGTCTAGAGTTCTGCATGTTTGAGTTCCTTCTTCCCTGCGAGGGGATGATTTGTGCCACTTGACCAGAGTCTGGTTATCCGTGTTGTGCACTTTCTCTGAAGCACAGGTTACACCTTCTCACTGAGGAGTCTAAACTGTGTGGTTTTCATTTGCAACAGCTCACCAGGATGCAAAACTAATACATTTGTCTTTATCAGCAGCAGAAGAAGTCAAAATAGTCTAGTCCAAACTACTCCTATCTTGTCTTGGCGCTGATGATAATGTCTAAATTCTAGGAATGCTGGAATACCAGTTTGACTTTTTTTATTTTCCTTTCTGTGTCAATTTTGTGTCCTGCAATTTCTCACCATGCGCACGTGCCTGACAGCTGAGGCTCTGGGTAAGTCTGTGCCATGCTGTGACCCTGGTGGCTGGTTTATTGTAGCCCTTGCTGTGGCCTCTTTATGGTGTCTGGTCTCCACTAACTGCCTAGACTTTAATTTCTAATGCAACTAAGATATTGCCTAATCTTGATGAACAAACCATCTTTTGATTTATTTTCTTTTGGCATCTAATTGGAACACTGTAAAAGAAGAAAACCAGTCTTGTGGATAAACCTCTGGTTTATTTTAGAAAGGGATAACATGGACAGATAAATCTTGTCACAGCTGGGAGAGAAGTTAAATGGAATAGACATGTCATCAAGGTGATGTTCAAATAATTGAGTATCTTATTGTTAATATGACTTTTAAAGTCTAGAGCCTAAAGTCCTTAATGTTGGTCTTTGTAACCTGTGATCCAAACTCCCTTTTTTATGAAAATCGCATGCATCTTTCTTACCTGATAGATAAATCACTATATTTGCTTCATGCTGGGGAAATTGTTGGAATTCAGCATCACAATTGTCTCTTGTTGCCTGATCACATCTCAAATATGTTTAAATTGGGGTGCTGTTTCAGCTATTTTGCAAATTTAAAGTAGCTGCCTTGAGATCCCATTGTGAATGAAGCATGGTGTTTCTGAATCTGAGCAAAGTACTCATACCTGCACTTGTAAGTGTGGTGATGTAGGTGTTGCCTTTGGGAGAAGCCTCAATTGATAAATCAGCAAGCTCTCAAACAAGACACCTCCAGTGGGTTCCTGGAGCTGGGCCTTTTTGAGGCTGCTGCTTGTCCCCATTTTTTGAAACCACGCATTGTGGTTTTCCTGGTTTGTAATTCAATCTATAAATGCCATTTGGCAACTTGTAGCTTTCCTGTTAAGGCAAAACTTTGCACTTTTGAACATGAGCAGCTGACTCAGATCTCCAGTAGCCAAAAAAAAGACTCAGATTTGGTTTCTGAAGGAGTCTGAGGTTAAACCCAATTATGAGGTTTATGGTGACAGAATTCTTCTGTTCTCAGCACAGGTCCTTATTAGTTCATTTGTTGGCTTTATTGTGCAAAACTTATAAGAGCTTGTTCATTCTGGCAGCTGGAGCGCGTGTGCTCTTGTAAAGAAGGTGGTTTGGGAATGGCTGACTTGGAGCCTGCTTTGATTTGTACAAGTAGAGGTGGACTCAGCATTGTCTCATACCGGGTAAATTCTGCCACTCAGTCAAGTGACCAATATTGAACATTGAAGTTCTGTGCAGATGCTTAAAAAAGTAGAAGGGAGCAGTCTTTCTGTGAGGACATGGAAAACAGTAATTCTACCAATATTTGCTGCATTGCATTGTCAGTAACAGCATTACTTCAGCAGTCCAACTTGCACAGAGAGAATTTTAAAATTATTTGGTGTTGCTGAGAGTTTTGCTAGTATGTCTTATAAAATATAGGCATGAAATGGTGTTGAAAATTAGGTTTCCTTTTCTTTTTTCCCTAATATTTTTCATTTACTACAGATTTTTTTGAACAATAATTTGATTTTTTATTTTAAAATTTGCATGAGGCTTTCAGCCAGGATTCACACAAAATACTGTAAAATGCAAGTTCTATTGCATGTTGGTCCTCTAAAGCACTTGCATGTCATGGTAATGATGTAAAGCACCTGCTGTGAGGATGACATTGAGACTGTCCTTGAAGTAGCAGCAGATCCATGTTACGTTTGATGAGCCGCAGTTCAGCTCCCTGCACATGATTAGCTGTCACATGCCTGTGTCCAGCTGTCGGTCACCAGGCTGTTGGAGCATGGTGTTGTTGGAGAATTCCATCCACAGCTTCTGGTCTTGCATTTGTGCTCCTCTCTGCTTCACCAGAGCTCCTCTTTGACAAAGGCTGGATTTGAATTCCTCCTCAGTGTTCAGGTTGTTGACTTGTTCTTCTGGGTGCAGCTGAACATGCTCTGCAAAGACATCCCTACCTCCCATATGTCAGCCTGGTTGCAGATCGGTGACCTGTGACTACATTGGATGCTTTTGACCATTGCTGTTGCTGGTTGCTGTGGTGGGTCACTCAAACCTGCCTGCAGCTGGGCCAGGAGTGTCCTTCCAGGTGCACTTCCACAGCTGCTGCATGATAAGGCTCTTCTGGAACTATCTTACGTCATTGTGGTAGTTGTGTTGGTGTGGAAGTGTTTTGGAATGCATAGCCTAAAGGCCAGAGAATGTCTACTGGAGGGAATAATCACTTGCTGATGTTCCTCTTGAAAGTGTGCCTTGTGACCACAGCAAATATACTGCAATCAAAAATGCTGCTTTGGCCAATTAACCTTATCCGTGTCGTTCAGGGAGGAAAAGAACTGCACTGCTCTCCAGTGGTCGATACTCCCTGCTGAGATAAGTAGCAGATTCAAATCAGTGGAGACCCAAGGTGTCTTGAGGAGCAGAGGTGGTCAGCAGTTGGCCCTCACACCTGTGGTGTTCTCTGGGTGTAGGAGTGCTGCTGTAGGGATGTGCTCTGCACTGCTTAGCAAAGGAAACTGGTCCAATTAGGCAGAGATCTCATCCCTCAAATTTCCTGAGCTGAGTGCAGCTGGCGATTCAGGGAGTGGGAAGAGCTATGCCTGCTTTCAAAAGACTTGCTAGATTGATGTCTGCATTGTGCAGCTTTCAAAGGATGTTGATAAAGCTTTCCTCCTCTTAAAATATGAGTTATGAGAAGTCACCAGGAGAAAACTGTATTCATCTGTAAACATCTGACTTCAGAGCTTCATCTGAATGATTCACCTAAGCTTGTTTCCTGCTCGGAATTATACCTGAGACAGCTTCTGTGTTTTCACAGACTGCCCAAATGCCCCTGAGCATAAAAACAGGTCTGTGAAAATACTGGTGAGACTACAAATACTGGTGAGTGTCTGTTGCTGTACTGACTCACTGGAAGAAATAAAATGGGAATTTTGTAGAGGTACAGAGGAAGTTGGAGAGTGGTTTCGTTTTACACATGCTTTGGCCAAAGGGTTAAAATACCAGCCTGAACATTATCCTCATGACTTTGTTGAATTGAGTGAATTACACAGGTGGAAGGAAATGAGAGTTATTCTTGCCCCAGGTTTTGACTGCTCTTGTTTCTCTGGTCCAAGATGTCCTGCTCTAAGGTCCACAGAAAGTACCAAAGTTCACTATAATTGAACCCACTTTGTCAATGATGTCCAGTTGCTTTTAAGTGCGTGTGTTCTCACTGCATAGGCAAATGCATTTAACAAGATTTACTGCATTATGTGCATTATTATGGTGGAGCAGCTGAATGTTTATAGCAATTCTTCAGAGCTGAACTAATGAGTGCTCAATTTAGTTTGCAGCTAATATATTTTGCACTTGGTACCTCCGTGATAGTGAGCCAGTATTTAGGTTTGAACAGCAGGTAGTTATTTTACCCATTGTAATTCCAGGCAGCACTCAGAAAGGGCCTGAGCAATCACAGGTTTCTGTTTCCTAAAGAATTTGAAAGAACAACTCCAGAGGAGTATGAAATGTTTAACCACTACATCTGATGGCAGAGTATGGAGAGGGACTGAAATGTACAGAGTGGTCTTGAAGCAGGAAGGCCCAAGGGTCTCCTGAGGGTGACAGACAAAAAGGCACAGGACCTTCAGGGAGGTACCCAATACTCTGCTATAACTTACTTCTGGTAGATGCTGATTTTGATGGAGGAAGCAGAGGACCTTCAGACTCTGTTCTTCTTAAAGTTGATTTACTTCTGAGTAAGTTTTACAACCACATTAGAGCAGCCAGACTGATCTGCAGGAAAACTGCTGGAAGTTTGGTACCAGGTGGCCTTGGCAGTGGCAGTGTCCATGTTGCACTGCATGTGATTTTTCCAGGATCCATTGCAGAGCTCTGCATGTGGGTGTCGGTGCATTTTTTATGGACTATGTCTAACTCTCTACAGAGGAGATTTGGATATATCCAGCCTGTAATTCCACTAAGCCAGCACAATTCTCTTTGCTTCCATCGCTGCTCTCTTTTCCTGCAGCTCTGGCTGTGTATCAGTGCAGGGAGGTTGATGGCTTTGCCTTGCTCTGCAGTATTAAGGAAATATATATATAATAGTAAGGCAAAGGTTTTTCCTTTTTAAGCCTGACATGGACTCATCTGCATTTTGTACTACACACATAAAGAGTCTTTTTTCCTCTTGCTCTTAGCTTTAAATCCTTTGTGCAGAAAGGTTATCATCCAAAAAATTAATTTTGGGTAGCTGCCTGTAACTCACCCACCATTTTTTCAGTGTTATGTTCCTGGTAGTTACATTGCATGTGATGGCATTTCTGGGAGATTGGCAACAAATTTATACAACTGAGGTCTGCTGCATGAAATCATCTTCCAACTGCAATGTTATTGATTATAGTATGTCTAAGCAGCAGCTCTTAATTCCTAGAGGAACATTTTTTTTGGCTTGATGCAGCATAAGCAGTCAGCACAGAATACTTAGCTGTCACAGAAAGTTTTGGTATTATGAGTTGACTGTAATTAACATAATAAAGCTTTTTATTGCAAAACATTGGAATTTAATTGTATCCATTGACATATATTGGACATATATATATATATATATACACATATATATGTCCAATATATATATATATATATATATATATATATATATAATATAAAACCTATGTTGAGAGATATGGTTTAGTTTGGACTCAGGAACGAAGAAAATGGTTTAAGCAGTTGGTTTGTGCAGAGTACTCAAACCCAGTGGTCCAATGATCAGTAACATGTCCACAGTAGCATTTTGTATAGGAGATTGATCCATTCATTTAGTGGCTCCACAAAATTCTCACTAGGACCTTGGTAAGCATAACTGCAAGAAGGTAGAGGAGTATACCTGGGCTAGTGATTTACCTGGGCTAGTTTATTTATTTGTGAAAGTTGTTCTTTCATCTCCCAGTTAGTAAGGTGTTGGTTTTCGGTAAGGATGATGTGAAGAGTTTCTACAGCTAATGCTCTGATAAAGTCCTTATCTAAAATGCTGTCTTTGGCTTGTTGAAACCTTTTGGATTGAGCTG
Organism: Taeniopygia guttata; assembly: GCF_048771995.1. Taxonomy (NCBI): domain Eukaryota; kingdom Metazoa; phylum Chordata; class Aves; order Passeriformes; family Estrildidae; genus Taeniopygia; species Taeniopygia guttata. Next base: position 140,444,152 of record NC_133026.1, on the reverse strand, counting down.
GATTTCTATTCTGTGCAAAAGGGGAAAAAATAAATGCTTTGAAATGCTTGATTTAATTGAGGGGGGGAGCATCCTTACTGATTTGAATGAAGGGAAAATGCTGGTTGAGGCTCAAATTGCAAAAACACAATCCAGTAGCAGTGCTGGCTGAAAATCGTGTCATCTTCTCTGGAGAGGCACAGTTTTGACAATATGTGCTCTTGATTGTTTCCTGCATACAGGACGGGGTGACATTCAGCCCCAGCTGGATAGTGCTTTACAAGATGTCAATGATAAGTACCTGCTGCTTGAAGAAACTGAGAAGCAAGCTGTCAGAAAAGCTCTGATCGAGGAGCGCGGCCGATTCTGTGCTTTCATCTCGATGCTGCGCCCTGTGATCGTAAGAGCTCTTCGTTTTCAGTCAGGACAATTCACAGATTAGATAAGTGCCCAGAAGCCTCTGAAGAGAGTATCTCGTTATGTTTTAGGAATTAATTTCTAGAGCCAGAATACAGCCTGTATCTCTCTCTGTCTAGCAAGTGGTGAGAGTTGGGACCTTTCTTGTAGGCGCTTGAAGTAATTGAGCAGTGAAAAACACTGAATACCTTCAAGGTGACTGATGGGTAAACAATGAGCATGAAGACTCAAGTCAGTTTGTGTTCTTTATGCAATCCAGTCTGAGACATTGCAAATGCAGTTTTTTCCACTGCTTTCCTTCTTAACATCACATTTTAATAGAAATCCTCCTTACTCCTACTCCAGTGTTAGGACTGATAAATGTTTCAAGACCTCCCCTGAGTATATAATGACATTATCTGACAAATTGCAGGCTGCTTCTGTGCAGGTTTCTGATAGCTCCTTTCCTTCTACATGACAGTTTTTCAGTTCATTGGAAAGGTTTGAGTAAATTTTCATCATCTCAGGTAGTCTGAAGCCTGACAAGGAATTGTTCATGGCTTTGTGCAAGTGAGATGCATTTCTGAAGGGTCACCAACCTACTGGGAAAATGTTCCCAATGCTTGTTTACAGAGAGCATCAGTCTCAATAGAAAACCATAGTTAGAGAATTAGAAAAGACATGGCTGAGCAGGAGAAGGTGAATTCCAGATTCAGAGGACCTGGAAGAAATGGTAGCTAAGGAATTACTGTGGTACTTTACAGTGCAGGAATCGTCATCTGAGTTAGCTGTCAATGTAAATTGAGCCAGAATCAATCATGGATGTATTATTAATGCTCTGTACATGTATAATGTGTTTAACTTAACTGTCAAAAACTGTGAATTTGACCCCTGTTTACACTCAAGCTTAAAATTGCTAGGGCACATTAATGAGTGTACATAGAATGGTTAGGTATTTGTCAAGTGCAGCAAAACTGACGCTCTTTTTCTGAATGTCACAAAAAGAAGGCTTAGACTTACTTAGCTTGTTGATGAGAGAAAAGATTTCTGGGCCTTAGAATCTATAGCAATCTTAAAAGTAGTTATGAAACTCTAAATTAATATGTTCACCCTTCCATAATTAATGTGGAAAGAAAATGCAGCTCTACTGGGCATCCCCACAGTCATCAGCAAAACGATAAAGGTCATATATTGTGTTAGAGGTCTGATTTTTAAAACCAAGCCTGTGGTTATCCTGGCTTGTTTTTCTTTTCAGGAAGAAGAAATATCAATGCTAGGAGAAATAACCCATTTACAAACCATATCAGATGACCTGAAAAGTCTCACCATGGATCCACACAAATTGCCATCCTCAAGTGAACAGGTTAGCTCTTGTTACCTGGAAAACATTTTATTTGTGCCTTGCACAGCTTTTTCTGTTGTCTTGTGAGGAATATTGACTACCAGTGTTTAGTGCTTTAACGTGATGTTTTGTAATAGCTTTTTAGCAGAAAGGCCATTTTCAACATAAGCAATTAAAAAAATCTCTTTTGTTGTGAACATTTTTTTCAGGGGCTGAGTGCCCCTAAAATATTTGGCGAGACCAGAGTGAAGTGGTAGCAGTAACACTTTGAAGGGTATGAAGATGCCTGATTTCTGTGGAGAGTGCTTGAGAAATGAGTGTCATCTCCTTGCCCTACGTTTGAACTCCCTGTCTTTTTGTAGTCACAAAGTTGCTGGGGTTGTGTAGCTTGATGGAGTCTAACATTTGAGCATTTTTCCACGGTGTCCTTAAAATTCATAGGAAAATGTGTGTCATTAAACAAATCCACTTAGGACATTTTTCTGCAACCCTGCTGTGTGAACTCAGGGGTTTTTTTCATACTTTAAAATCACCTTATCATTGACCTAGAAGTATAAAGCTCTGTTGTGGGTGAATACTAAATATTCAATTAATTGTTTAAAATGTTACAGTACTTCATCTCAAAGGCTGTATAATTTTTTTTAAGTCAAAACAAACAAAACAAAAGAAAGAAAAACTAGAAAAGCCTCCTTAGTGCAAAAAACCAAATATCCACTTTACTTTCTAAAAGTTTTCTTTCCATTTAGATCTGAACTTAATTTCTATGGTGGCAGTCTTAGTGTTGAAGTATGCTAATACTGGGAAAGCCAAGGATGAAACTGACTCACCTGTGTGATACAGTGTAATTTTGGTAGAGAACTGAGACTGAAGTGGCACTGAAAGTTTGTGGCAGGGATTAATGTTGTATGACAAGCAGATGCTTTATTTTACTAGGGTGAAAATTTTTCCACATCCTTGATGCTATTGATTATCTTTCATCAGGTAATTTTAGATTTGAAAGGTTCTGATTACAGCTGGTCTTACCAGACTCCTCCATCCTCTCCCAGTACTACCATGTCCAGAAAATCCAGTGTTTGCAGGTAAGTCAATTTGTAATATTTATTTTTAACCTGTTGGGGGAAAAGAGAGGCAAATTCAGACTGTGAAATGGATTTGTATTCATTCTTAGATCTTAAATAGCAAGTCTTACTGAAACAGTCCCTCATGGTCTTTACTCATTTAAGTGTGTGCTGGGGATATTAAAAAGGATGGGCATGACTGATCAACTTTTGAACTCAACACAACATGAAGATGTTTTTGATTCAGTTCTCTTCAATCCATTTTGGATCAAAGAGCAGACTGTACTGATCTAAACTCTTGAGATTGTCCGTTCATAATTTCCTTTTCTGTTTCTCATGTGATGACTTTTTAGATTATTCTAAGTAGCTGTTACTAATCAGTAAGTTAAACTATTTGAAAAGGGGAAAAACATCCTTGACAATTGCCCTATCAGTGGTAGATGGAAATGCTTTTTTGATACAAGTTTTTTTGACTGTTTAATGCTGTCTAATGCTGTCCTGAAATATGTTGAAACACTGGATTCTGTCTATGCTTTCTCTGTAAAAACTGTTTTCTCTCATAAAACAGTTTATTAGCATGTTGCCCCCATATCCTGGTGTCTGCATTTACTCTTTCCTTTTACTGAAAAGGAAGATACCGTGTTGTGTATTCTGCTCAACACCTCTCTAGCTGCTCTCAAATGACTACCTTTCAGTTTGCTTTATGATCTACATACTACAGGTTCCCTGTGTATGAGCAAAGTTACCTACAGCATGTCAGAGCAAGTGAACACGACTTCTATGTACCTACTTGTCTCTGCATGCAGATATATATAAAAAAAAGTCCGTACTTTTATATATATATATGTGTGAAAATGTGCATATTTAGAGCAATGAGCACAGGCTTAAAGATGCAATATCCTGAAGTTGTAAAAGAAAATGGCAAAAAATCCCCAAAAATTAATCATCTCTTCGTAATCAATTTTATCTTCTTGTACAGTAGAACCGGTATGGCACAGACTGACGTGTGGGTGAAGCAAAGCAGAGCTCCCCTTGCTCTGCTCCCTGCTGACTGGCACATCTTCTTTGTACGTGGCCTTGGTGCACAGGAGGTGCAGCCTCACCTGTGCATCCTTGAGAGCCATCCTTAGGTCAGGCTGCTGCCAGTGCAGCAGGGAGCTGCCATCAAACTGGTGCATCCTGCTGGTCCTGCTCAGCCACCCCAGCAGGAAATTCCAAAAGCTCACACATTTTGGCTCTCATGTCCTACTGTCACTCATGGATTCTGAGGATTAGAAATCAGTCTCTTCCTTTGAAAAATGACTTTGGTTTGTTTTAATGGATATTAATTTTGGGGTTTAATTCTTTGGTTGTCCTTGTTACTGACTAAAGCTCCATACCCAGTGGCTTGGCTTCACTCCATGTGCTGTCATGTGTCTTTATCTGGTAGGAAGCCTTCAAGTGGGCAAACCGTGTCCCAGGTACTGTGAAATGTGGGAGTTTGGTGATGCTTTCAGAAGTCTCACACGCTGTCCTGCTGGCTGTCTGCAGCAGCATGCCTAGAGGCAGACTTTTAGATGAACTCCAGTGTCTTTGGTCCCCCTGCTAGAAATGCCATTGACACTCTGGGCCAAGTGTAAGTCAGAAATAGGAGAGAACCATCAGCAGACACTTTCTGAGGAAGTGCCATGCTCAGGGAGGGCATGTAGCAATTCCTTCATCCCTAGCCTGAGTTTGAAGTCTGAGTGGTTAAGATTTGATCATTTAACTGACACTCAAGATAAAATGCCATTTTCTCTTTGGTTGCCAGGGATACTGCAGCTGCTTATGGTTCTTTACTGATATATATGTGCATATATATATATATATTTAATTTGTCAACATTTTTCTTTTCCGGTTTATGCTGCCTGTTGCTAGAGACATGTGGAATGTTAATTGTACTGTATATGGGTCTCTCCCCACCCCGCCCTTGTGTCTTTTCCTCTCCCCTTTCCTTTCTCTGTTCCTTTTGTCTCTCACAGCAGTCTGAACAGCGTTAACAGTAGTGATTCCCGGTCCAGTGGCTCGCACTCGCACTCACCTAGTTCACACTATCGCTATCGCAGCTCCAATCTGCCTCAGCAGGCACCCATGAGGCTGTCCAGTGTGTCCTCCCATGATTCTGGATTCATGTCCCAGGATGCTTTCCAGTCCAAATCGCCATCCCCCATGCCACCAGAAGCACCTAACCAGGTACGTGCAAGCATGAGAACAAAAACCTGAGTGTGAGCTGGACTCTCTAACTTAGCTCACCTTTCAGAAAAAGGATCTGGTGTGGTTTTGGGGTACCTGGAATCAGATTAAACATTGAGGGTAAGGGTTGTCTCAGAGCATTTCATTTATCCAAAAGCTGGGCCTCTAGCTGGAGTGATTTATGCTGCTTTGGCATAAAAGGGATGAGTCGCTCCTGGGCTATACACTTTTCCCTCTGGTCCTGGAGGGAGCCTAGATGCCCAACTTTGAGATAAACACAGACAACCAAGAGCAAGAAGACCCACCTAATAGAGGGAATAATATTCACTTTACCCACTGAGGTTACCAGTTAATATCCTGCACAGGTTGCAGATGGTTAATGTCTGGTGGCTCTTTGCTGTTTAATGGGCAAATATTGATGCCAGAACATCCTTTTGACAGCCACAGTACTGATACTGGTGGCTTTGGCATTAGAGAGACTTCTTTAAGTCCTCCTCTGCAATGGGTCTGGGATACTCTAAATGCCACCAGCATTATCATACGGAATTAGTTTTGCCATTTTTTATGACACCCATTTCTGTGGATAGACTTGAATTTTGGACTCTCAGTTGAGGACCTTGCAGAAATAAGGTTTCTGCATGAAAATGGGACGTATTATTAATTCTTTATGGAGCTCATAAGAAATGGGTTTTTGTGTAGTCATATATAATAACATCCTGAAGCCAGTCAGACGGAGAGGATTTCACTAGAAATATAAGCAAACTGCCCCTGAGCATTTTTGGGTCTGCAGAAGAAAGCTGCTGCTCTATTTGTTCATGGCATCCTTCCTCTAAAAACTCACTGGCCATCTGCAGGCAGAGATTTGCAATGCTCTGTGGCCTGTATCTTTCAGCACCTGAATTCTCTTAGGTGTTTTTTTGGTTTTTTTTTTTAAAGAAATCACACAGCAACTGTAATATTTTTAAACAAGGCTGAATTGTTTTTCTCACATTATAAATCCCATTGAAAATCTTACCTACAAACTGAAAAGGATCTAGTGTCCTGTTGTTGAGTATTACTTACATTAATACACCCTGAGGTCATTGGAGAAAAACTGTCTTTTACTTCATAAATGTAGTTGCTCTCCTTTTTACATGTTGGGCAGTAGGTAGTTTTTTAGGCATGGTTGGGGAGTGTTAATCCTAATGGTCAGCAAGTGTTAGTGGTTATCAAGTGTCACCTGCCCATGGAAACTGCCCTAGACCACCTTTGATAGCATACAGACCCTTGCCTTTGGCAGAACATTTAGTAAGTAGTACCCTTAGAGAAATTTTTAAAGTATCATCCAAAACAGCACTGGTTCATTTAGGCTTGGAACACGTTCTCAAGGGAAGCTCAATGGTTTTTAAATTTTATTTCCTTCTTTCATTTTAATAGAAATGCATTCTTTTCAAATGATACCTCTTCTGTCCCCAGTCTGGACACAGCAGCTGTTTTTTAATAGATGACATCCTGAAGAACTTTGTGCACACTAATAAAATGAATGTTTTGTTTAGATTGGCTATGGCTAACCTAAGTGAAATGCAAAAAAGTAAATGAGCAATAATAAAGTAAACTGGAATAGTAACAAGGTAAGGAAGTTGACTTTTAAGATACATACATCAGTTACACATGCTAGCATCATCTTTGGTTTTCATAGTATCCACTGCACCTGCATAAAAGGGCAGTAATCCACATGATGATGCTATGTTTGCAGACAAGGATGTAAATTTGCAATTGCTCTTAGCATGAAAAAAACCAACACCTCTCTTTGCAAATTCCCCTGTTATCAGAGGAGAGAACTTAGGCTGGTATCAGGTGGCAGAACATCCTGAAAGTCGATGGGAGTCATGCTGATTTACACCAGCTAAGTTCATATGCTTTCACTTCATTTTAGAAACTGTCCATAAGGTTGCAAACTGATCCAAGCATCACTTGAGCTTTTCATGAGCTGTAGAAGGCTGCAGCAGTGTGACAAGTGTAGTGTGTTGGTATAACAAATAGGTTTGTGCTCTGTATGTCTCTGGTTCTGTTTACCTTTACGCAGAGGAAAAGGTAACGGATCATTGCCTGGCTGCTTCATCTCTGCTTAAGTGTCTCGCTTTGTGTGTTCAGCACTAAGTAAATGGTGTGTGTTGTGCTGACAGGTGACTGTGGCTGTGAGCTGAGCAGACGCTGTTCAGTGGGCAGCGGTACCTGTTGTGTCTCTAACCAGCTGACAGATCTCCCCGTGGGGCTGTGCTTGGAGCATCGGGGCTGGGGGGCAGGAGGCTGCTGCTCTGTCTCAAACACTGATGACATTGTTTCTAGCAGTGGCACTGAGAAGGCAGAAAAGCAAGCTCTGGAACCAACAAAGGAGATTAAAAGCTGTATATCTTGTACAGGTGGACACTTTAACGATGTTTGCTAGCTACATGCTGTGGCATATGTTGGATCAACAAAGCCCTTTCTCACTGAATAATGAGTTTTAGAAAAAAAAGTAGTAGGGGGCTATATATAATTCCATATAGGAATGTGAATATATGATTTTTGTGAAGCTATTTTGTATATAAGCTTGCCTATATTTTAGGCAAGCAAGTGTCACTGAAAAGTAAATCGAATTTCTGCAAAATCCCAGACGAGGTGGCGGGGGGAGTTGGTGGGAATCTCAAACAAAGAGTAACTGGAGATTGAAACAAGATACAGACAATACCAGATGAGAGATGTCTGACAAAATGAAGATTGCTCTCCAGGCTGTAGTTGTTAGTAGGAGTAGTAAGTCTTTACCATTACCACACTTAGCACAGAACATAGGAAAAAGAGCAATTATAAAAACAGACTGCTCTTCCACTGGTGTGTGAGGATTACCTTTCTGCAGTTGCTGGGAGTAAAAGTGTTAGCCTGTAGCACATGGCTGAACATGTGGGAAGGTCACTGTAAAAGGCTTTAATCATAATTAAAGGGGTACATTTGGATGTAGCTGAACAGCTGGAAAAGCATCACAGGTCTCTTTCTGGAGTGGAACAGTTTATTTAAATGCCAGGTGTAAGGTCAGGGATGGCCAGCATTGCCCATGAACCACAGTGACCTCATACAAAGCCCTTCTGACAGACCTGCTGGAAGCACAGAGTGGCTCTTGGATGGACATCGATGTGGCTGCTGCTGCTAAACCCACACCTTGCCCTGTGTGGTAGAAAAACGGAGGCCTGGAAGTATCTGTGGTCACATGATGTGATAGTACAAGAGTGATGTTTGATTCAGGGCATGATAATGTCATCACTGGATTTGAAGTGAACATGCTGGGGGAAGCACACAGTTGGACTTTACAGGCTGCTTGTGACTTCATGGAGATGAAAGCAAAGGGAGAGAAAGAAGCAAATGAAGATAAAAATGTTGATGCACTGTCAGGCAGCAGAGAGATAAGTCTTTATTGCTAGAATGATCTGGAAAGCACTTTCCCTAAACAGTCATGTAGAGGGAAACTGAATGTGATGTTGCTTGTGCATGTACAGGTTATAAAGCTGCAGAGTTTGCTTTTCAGTAGATTCCATTGCTTTAAATAGCTGCAAGTTCGAATAGGGGAAATATATTGTTACAGCTGTTCAGTTTTCCATTTAAGTTAATAAATGCTTCCAAATCAGACCTTAAAAGAAACCTCAAAACAGGACAAAAAAAGAACCCACCAAAAGCAAACAAACAAAACAAACTCCAAAAATCAAGTCCAAACTGAAACACATCTGTAAATTATCACAGATATTTGTTTCTTCTAGAATTCCTTTTCTGATGTTTCTTCTAAAATTCCTTTTCTTCCTTCTTTGTGATAGTTTGTCCCTGACTAGTAAGAAGGGTCAGTAGAGGCAGATTCCAGGAAATTAGACAAATTGAGGCGGTGACCCTTGAGTCAGCATCCAGAGCTTTTCTAAAAGTAGCTGAGCCCATCTTCCACATACTCTAGAGGGACATTGGAGCACGCTCATCATTAGGATTTGGTCTCTTGGGAAACCTTGTCCAGGAAGCTCTGTCTCCTATTTGAGAATGGGAGAAGGTTAAGAAAGCAATGCCATGTTTTAGTGGAAAACATAGCAAACAAAGGATGCAAATAATCCAAGATAACCATGGTCCTTTTATAGGTTAGTAGGACAGCAGATGGAAAATATAATTGTACTGTTGGGTAGCTCAGAAAATGGGTTTTTTTATATCCCTGCTGGAACTCATACATACCACACCAAGAAGTGGGACACTATCCATGGCTCATCTGAGAGACCAGAGACCAAGCTACACTTGTACAAATGTACATTTGGGGCACTGCTTGTCACTGCAGAGAACAGCTTTAGCTTTATACAGTTAATTTTAAGCATTTTCTCAGAAGAGGTAATTTTAGAACACAGCAGAACTGCCCTTATCGCAGCTGTGGGAAAAAATAGCTAAAATGAAAGAACTGATTAAAAAAATTATTCAAACAAAACAGTCATTTAAAAAAATGAATCTACTAAAACAAGGTGAAAAAAATCTGATAGTCAAATTTCTCACACCATGGGCTGGGAAGTAGAAATCAGTCTGCCCTGTGTGTGTGCTCCCAGGAGAGGGTGTGCCAAGGCTTGTGCATCCAGAGCAAACACTGCAAAGTCTGGAGACTGTGTGCCCAAGCTGTATTTGTGCAGTTTCTGTTTTCAGTCCCTTGTGTACCCTATGGTAAGAAGGGAAGTCTGTGCTTCCCACACCCATGTGCAGCCATTCAGGACTGGCTCTCCAAACATCCTTTGACCTGCTGCCAGTCATGTTTTCCTTATGCTTTTCCTTCAGGAGTTCAGTATTCTTCTGCCTCCCTCTCCATTGTTGGAATACTTTTTTAGCAATTCCCTTTCTCTGTGCCTTGCAAGTTTCTGAAGATGAGGAGACCCTGTTTCTGTACTACCACCTCCTGCATTTCCATCAGCTTCCAGGATGTTTTCCCCATGGCATCTTGGTTCAGCCTCTGTCTAGCTTTTCTTGCTGAAAACGGATACACTGAATTAGTGGGAAAGTCCTTTTTTGTCATCTTTACTTCACTTTGGAGGAGGGATTTTATTGCAAAAATAAGTTCACCAAATGCAGTCCTTTTTTCTGCCCATACTTTGCATCTTCATTTTTGACCTTTTTTAATGTATCTTTGTTGGTAATAAACCTCATCTATGAGCTCTCTCTACCATTACTTGACAAAACCTTGTGAAATTTCTGTCTTGTAGACACAAATAGTGTATTAAATGTAAACTCCAAGTTCTTACTTGTCACCCCTGGGGCATCTGTAGAAAACAAGATTTCATGGGAGATGCCATGCTTGGCACTAGGACCCTTCACTGTCTCTCCTGCCATGTGCAGAGCGTGCAGATCCTGGAGGGTCATTCAGGCCATAAGTAGGAGGTTTCAGAAAGTATTTTCTGTAATTGCATTTTTCTGTCTTGTTCTTACTCCTGGTTAAACCATAACAGTAGTGTGAGTATTTTCATGAGGCTTCTTTTGCTGAGGTACCTGGAATGTCAGGCAGAACTCTGGAGTTTAGTGTAAAAGCTACCTTTCTATAATGTATTTTTCTCAAGGGATAGAGGCAATAGTCTCATCTCCATTTAGTGCACCATGGCTATGACTGATGGCAGAGTCAACTGCAGCTCACCTTTGTTAGTATTCTTATTTTTAGAGGCTTTTCTCCAGTAAAAGGAGTTGCATTAAATCAAGAATATGACAAGTTCCACTAAAATATCATGCCACTGCATCATCAGGTATGCCACTTTCACTGCTGTCCTTTACACCTATGTGCCATTTGTTGCTGTTCCCTCTGATTATACCTTCACCTCAACTCTTATTGCACTTTGAATACAAGCCTTGTTAGCAGAGCATGCTTGTACCCTAAGCACATTTGACAGGGCACCTTCAGATCATCATGTCAGCATAGAGTGGCATGAGTGTTATTTCTGTAAAATACTCCCATCACTCTACATGCTTTTTAAAATTTTATCAGCCTTTGCAAAATTTCACTTAAATCACGGTTTACCAGTCAGCTCAAGATGCTGATACTGTGTTGACTTCTCAGCTGCCCCAGCAGTCTTCACCAAAATTGTTGTGGTGACAGTGTTCCATGCTGGGAGACCTACATTTCCTTCTACCCAGGCAGCTGGCTGTACATTACCCATCTGTAGCTCCTGAGTGAGACAAGTTGTGGGTTTTAGGAGTAATTGCTCCCCTACACTGTCTCAAACTCAGCTGTCCTATTGCAAACTCATCCCAGATCTTACCTAAGGTTAACTGGGGAATTTTACTTCAGGTGAGATTTCCCTTCTTCAACATGTCATTCCTTGAAATTGCTGTCTTTGCTACACAAACTGGATACAACAGCACATTCTCTCTGCTGTCATAAGCACCTTTATATAGACTTGTTTCACAGGTCCTTGGCTACTAAAGAGTGAATTGGTCTTACTAGTATTGAATTTCTGAGAGTGAATAGAGCTCAGTAGTGCCCTGACAACTCTACCAGTGCTCATGACCATGTCTAAACTCTCAGTTGGACCTGGACACACATCCCTACAGAGGAGGATGCAACTTCTGAGGGGGAGATGTGGAAGAGCATTGTAGTTGGTAAAATGGTTCGTGTGGTTATTCCCCTTGGCCTTTGTGTAGTTGAATTAGATGCTATTGTAGAGGTCTGACAGGAGCAAAGGTACATAAAGGTGTGCACCAAAAATTGGAGAAGTTCCTAGGTAGGAGCAAAATGCTTGATGTGTTCAGTGGACATTTTGTGTCCTGCATTTTCTTCTACTCTCCTTCCAAGTCCTTGGTATTTTCTGCCTCTGCTGTTAGGAGAAGGCAGGTGGCAAGCAATGCCACCACTTCTGCACTCAGCAGAGGGCATGTGCCTTCCTGCTGGCTGCCGGACAGGAGGGTTTGAGTCCGAGTGCTTTGGGTGTATGCATCCTACCTGCAGAGGCACATGCATACAGGCCATGCACTTTGGAAGCCTGCAGTTTTGGTAAGTATCACTTCTTTCTCTTTTCCATAATACTTGAACTCAAATGAGCTTTTCACAAGCACTTACGCAGATCAGAATGTTCAAGAACTTGTGAATGTGATGTTTGCTACTCCATGTTTTAAATCTGAACTTTGTGTTTTTCAAGTACTGATGATCTGCTTTTCTGTATAAATCAGTTGTCTCAGTATATTGCATGTTTGGACCACAGGTGCCCTCAGGTCCCTCAGCTTCTTGCTCTGAGACAGCAGCAGAATTGAGATGCTGAAATTGCAATGAGGAGTTGAGATTGCTGCCTCAATTCCTTCATTCCTGAGCAGTGTGGCAAGTTCTCGCATTAAGCTAGTGGCTTTTTTTTTTTCATAGATTTCATGAACATTAGCAATAGTTTTGAGCAGTTTCTAATTGATCTTTAAAATCCTAACCCTTTGCTTCTCTCATCCTTCCCTCTCCTGTGTGTCTCTGTGTATGTGCTTTTTGTCTTTTTGTTTGTGATTTTTTTTTCTTTTCTGTTGGCTTGTGTATCCTTTCCCTGCATTGCGGTGCTGTTTTATGCTGCAGAATTCGTCCAGCTCTGCCTCTTCAGAAGCCTCTGAAACCTGCCAGTCAGTGAGCGAGTGCAGTTCCCCCACCTCAGTCAGCTCAGGCTCCACCATGGGGGCTTGGGCCTCCACAGATAAGGTGAAAAACTTCATCTCCAAGACATACAAACCTACTGGCTCGTTATCCAAACCCTGCAACATTTGGACAAAACCCCCCATGCATGGGATGCATCCAGGATTCCTCTTTGTGAGGATGAGACTAGGAACTGCTGCACTCTCCCTTAGAAGTCAATATGTTTGAATAAAAACCACAATTGACTTTGAACTAGCTACTAGGAGAAGCTAAAATTGGGCATTTTCTAAGAGGTAATTTTCTAAGAAAAAGTCATTTTCCAGCTTTTCTACTCAAAGAGATTGTGGAATGCTGCTCAAACCAGCTGGTTGCCTGACAAAAAGCACCTTGCCCAGGTTGTGCTGTTTGTGGCTTCTCCCATCTCTCCCATTAGGCAGCATACATTACACTGAGCAATGGGGGTTGTTTTTTTGACCAAAAAGGAAAGCAAAATACACATGATTGGAATAAATCATATGGGATATACTCTAAACTGGGGGAGGAAGTGATAGCAGTCTCCTTTCTCATCTGGTAAATCCTTGCTGTTGGTTTTTGTTGTTTTGTTCTTCCATATCATCACACAGCCAGAACGTGTCATGTTTGAAGGCTTTATGCTTTTCCTCTCTGTCCAGCTACACAGACTGAATGCCACCAATGCAAATGCCTTCAGGATTGGAAATGTTCTATTTCTATGTCCAGAGTCTGCAGGGTACCTAAATTATAAAGGCTTTTTCACAGTGTGCTGCTTTCATGGACAGAAGGAAAAGCTGCTCAGCCTGGAGACAATGACTGCTAGATTGATGCCTGAAATTTGATACAGATAACAATTTTCAGGTGCTCTCACTTATGAACCAAGCATCGTATCAATTTTCTGGTTTTTATTTGCAGCAAATTGAAGAATTTCTTTCCGTTTGTTTTAAGATACAGAGATTTTCTCCCTAGAACATCAGTCACAGTGTATTTTCGTATTCATTCTGTTTATATTAATTTCTCTGTTTTTGTTTTTTTATTTGTTTCATTTCCAGTTGTCTAATGGGTTTTATCACTGTAGTTTATCAAGTGACCCATCCGTAGCTTCAGTTGGTGCAGGTCCTTTCCCTCATTTCCCGCCTGTCTCCCGCGCGTGGACTCGGGCTCCCTCAGCCCTCCTTCCAGACTACGTTCATTATTACACCATTGGGCCAGGCATGTTACCATCATCTAAGATCCCTAGCTGGAAGGTTTGTGTTCCTTTTGTTGTGGCAGTCCTCACCTCCTCATACCAACAGCATGCACACGTTAGTTGTTGCTCCTTTTCGGGCCATGTAATTCCTGGTTGATTTGCTCTGTTTGGTGTCACTCTGAATGGGCACTGCATGGTGAAAATCAGACCTAAAATCTGGTTGTGGGTATTTCTGAATGATCTTGTGTGTTCTGGTACCAACTGAAACATACCAAAGCTGACCAAATCTAGGTAGAAAGGAATAATTTAGCTCTGAAACATTGGTGAAAACACTCTGGGCTCTATTGATGGGGAAAAGAGCTTATTTAGCACTGCCAAAGTGCTCAGTTGAGTAGGGAAGGGCATCCAGTTTTTTCAGTGGGACCATACACTGGACAGCCTGATGTTCTCCCTGTGGCTGGGCCAGTGGCACACTCTCCTGGATCCAGCTGAAGTGGTTTAAGAAGGTGCTCAGCACCAGGTAAATCCAAGTGGTGACTGAAGCTTTACTGCCACAGACTGGATGTGCTCACCCAGCTCATTTTGCTCTCTTGGGGAGACACCAAAAGAGTGCCCTAACTTCTCTTAGTTGCTCCAGCTGGATCTGCAGGGATCTTACTTGGCATCAAAACATGTCTGCTCTGCTAGAGCCTTAAAGTTCATCCCTGCCAGGTGGTTCCCCCTGGGAGACTGCCCTAGAGCAAAGGGAAGAGGTCTCTTGTCTGTTGCTCTGGATCCTCAGCAAGGCTGATGTGCAGTCAACAGTAGCTGTGCAGATTTTAAATGCCTGTGGATGGTTATATAATACTGCATATGCACCACGGGACCCATGTATATACATCTAAATTGAGATAACTTATTACAGATGCCCCTACACTCTCTCCAGCAGCTGGAAACTGTTGGGATACATACAGGGTGGCCACAGTGATCCTGAGGCTTCAGGGTCATTTATTGTGTCTGCAGAAGATTGTTGTGAAAATATTTCAAAATATTTTCAAAATATTCAACATATTAAAAATATTTTACAAAAAATTGTTGTGAAAATATTTCACAACAAAACACTTGGAGCAGAGGCACAGCTGTCAAGGCAAAGCAAAGTTTCACATGAGTTAGCAAAACCAATACCTGTCTGTCCAAGGGGGTCTGTCAGTTCAGTAGCCTTGCACTTCTCATTTCTTGGACTGAGACCCCTCAAGAAACCCACAGTGTGGTCTTGGTCCATCATTAAATGTCCATCAGAAGGCTGTGGGAGGCTGCCCAGCAGGCAGCTGGGAGGATGTGGGGCCCATTCTCATGCACTAGTTGTTCCTTTCATTTTTAAAGCAGCCTTTGTCTCAATGAAGGAAAACTTATAGGATTGGGATTGCCCGGGCAGCAGCTGGTGTTGGGGGAGCTGCTGCTTAGCACTGGTTCTGCATCCCAGCACAGAGCCTGGATCAGTCAAGCTCTTTGTGTGCAGTGTGTGGGTTCTGGACACCCTCAGGACTTTGCTTAATAGAGCCCTGAGTGAATACAGCCCTCATGGCCTGAGGAATTTCTGTTTCAAACGTAGCACCAGTAATTCAGAGTGAGGTTAGTCTTTCTTTAGTATGGACTATCACTGTAAACTAGATTTCAGTTAGTAAGTAAACTGAGAGATAACTCACAGTAACTTGCTCCACTGATGTGTATGAAAAATCTGTTCAAGCCTAATTTTTCAGAACTGAAGACATCTGTAACAGCATGTAATACTAGAACGTGTGTACATCTGGAACAGTTGCATCACTGATTGGACATTTATCTGTATCTTCTGCTTTGTGACAGCTTGAAATTCTGAAAATGTAGGCTTTGACACCATGGAATTTCATTTAGATAAAACTATAGTATCAAAATGTTACATACCTTCATAGCAGAACATTTAGGTAGAATGGGAAATTTACATTCCTTTTAATAAAGGAAACAGGTTTAATAAACAAAGATTTTTAATACCTCAAAATTTATTTCTCACCTTATAGAGAGGCATATCCAGTTTGATACACAATCTGTTGCATTAAAATTGCCCTTTTGCATAGTCTTGCCTGTAATTAAAGCTCAGTTCCTGATGAAGGCTGTCCCTAACGAGCTGGTTTCCTTAGGACTGGGCCAAGCCGGGCCCGTACGATCAGCCCATGGTGAACACATTGCAGCGTCGCAAAGAGAAGCGCGAGCCAGATGTCAATGGAGCAGCTCAGAGCGGAGCCCCTGCGCCCCCCGAGGAGGCCCAGAGACCTCGGAGCATGACGGTGTCAGCTGCCACAAGGGTGAAGCTCTATTTCAGATATTTCAGTTTGGTGCAAAGGAAATGGCCGTGCTGGCTCCTGCCAGGACTGGGGATGCACTTATGTTGTGTTTATCTGGGAAGTGGTGCTGGTGTGGTCAGTGGGAATCATGCAGGCAGGAGGGAATGCACCGTTGGGTACTGACTTTCATAGGGCAGTGTACTCCAAAGAAGCATCTGTTTTATGCCCAAGCAAAAGGCTGGGCTCAATCCTGTTGGATTATAATGGTGACAAGCTTTGGTGAGGAGGAGAGAAAAGTGGGTGAAGCTGACTGAGCCATGCAAGTGTAACAAGTCTCTCTCCTGTGTGTAAGCAGCAGGGTGAGGAGATGGAGGCCTGTGAGGAGCTGGCACTCGCTCTGTCCAGAGGGCTGCAGCTGGACACCCAGAGGAGCAGTCGGGATTCCTTGCAGTGCTCCAGTGGCTACAGCACCCAGACAACAACTCCGTGCTGTTCAGAGGACACGATCCCATCTCAAGGTACCCATTCAGGAGATGTTCCTTTTTAGAGCATTCCCACCCTGGCCATCACACACTCACCCCATGGTGCCAAGGAGCAGCTATTGCTTCCTGGCTTTGTAGTCCAGCTGGGGAGGAAGGCTGGCATTGCTGTTAGGATTTTTCCAGCTTGGAATGCAGCCCGGATTTATTAATTACATAGAAACCCACACTGTTGCATGGTGTACTGAACAATTGTATTTGTGTGCTACTTCAGTGAGTTTCAGCCTAAGGATGCTGCCATTTTGAAGAGGATCCTGGCATTATAAATGACACTGGTGTTGCATCCAATACTTCTTGTGTGCTTTCTGAGCTATTGTCTCAGCAAATACACACTCACAAGCTTTGGCATCTTCCATCAGCACTCTCAGTCTGCTCTTGGTTTTCCTTGCTGACCTTTTATTTTTCTGCCTAAGTAGAAATGTTGTAATTGGAAAAAGAATCCATTGGAGACCTTAACTTAGGCATAGCTAGGAAGCTGCAGTAAGGTGTTGGGGTTTGTACCCTGTTTCAGAACCAACAGCAAGAGAGAGACCAAGCTTGGTGCTTGCAGTTCAAGCCTTGTTTCCTCAGCTGGGGTGATTGCGCTGTGCAGTCACAGAAAGCATCAGGGCTTGTGGAGGGCCAAGCTTGGCTCAGCACTTACATGGAGAGGAAGGAACCTCTCCACGCAATTATTAAAGCTGAGGCTGAGTTTTCAGAGCTGACAGCTGGCATTTACTTTGTTCGCAAAATAAACAGATTTGCTGCTGAAATCACTGGTACACAGTCCCCTGAACCCACTTACCTAATCTAAATTACATTTTCCAAGTATTTCTATCTACAAGTGGTGGCACATGTCTTGGAGGTTTTGGTATCTTCATGTTGGTGGCAAATTTGGGGCTCGTTCTCTTTCACAAGAGCCATGGGGCCCCTGCAGCTGTAGGATTGGTCTGATGTGATGCCTTCGGGCATCAAATCTTGGTCACAAAACCATGGACTTTCTTCCTTCTAAAGGTGGAAACTCCCTTCATTCTTACTGACTCCAGGCTTTTTTGGTTATCTATCTGTACTTCAGACTTACTGACGTGAGCCAGCTGTCTGCTCCAGTTTGATCCTAACTCTGTCTTTTGGCATCAGTTTCAGATTATGATTATTTCTCTGTGAGTGGTGACCAGGAGGCAGAACAACAGGAGTTTGACAAATCTTCCACCATCCCAAGAAACAGTGACATTAGCCAGTCCTATCGCAGAATGTTTCAAACCAAGCGTCCTGCTTCCACCGCAGGTCTGCCAACCACGCTGGGACCAGTCATCGCCACCCCCGGCGTCGCCAC
The DNA here is from genome assembly GCF_048771995.1 of Taeniopygia guttata. Taxonomy (NCBI): domain Eukaryota; kingdom Metazoa; phylum Chordata; class Aves; order Passeriformes; family Estrildidae; genus Taeniopygia; species Taeniopygia guttata. The sequence continues at coordinate 140,426,208 of NC_133026.1, read as the reverse complement.
CATCCGACGGACGCCGTCCACCAAGCCTTCGGTCCGGCGCGGCACCATCGGCGGAGGCCCCATCCCCATCAAGACGCCGGTGATTCCCGTCAAAACGCCGACTGTCCCCGATATCCCGGGGGGGCTGCCCGGTGCCCTCGCTGGGACAGAAGAGTGCCCCGAGCAAAGCCTGGAGTCTCCAGCAGCGGGAGACGGTGGGCAAGCTGTCACCAGCCTGCCCTCGTGGAGCGGGCAAGCAGCTGTCAACCCTCCGGCGGCGGGCCAGAAGCCGGGCGCTGCCGAGGAGCAGAGGCAGGCGGTGCCCGAGGGCGAGGAGGGCGAGCGGGATGGGGTCGGCAGCCTGGCGCCCGTGGGGCAGGCGGAGCTGGAGCCCGGCGAGCTGAGCCCCGGCGATGTCCCGCAGGGGGAGGATATGCTCAACGCCATTCGGCGCGGGGTCAAGCTGAAGAAGACAACCACGAATGACCGCTCAGCACCTCGTATTTCCTAGGAGCGGAGAAGCTGCCAGACTACTGAACACCGAGAAGGAACTGTGAGAAAACTAATTTGTCTCTATCCATTCCAATCTGTAGTCAGTGATTTTTTTAAGATACTCGGTAACAGACAGTCTGAAAGTACTCTAAAAGAGAAAACAAACGAAAGAGCGTAGTAAGACATAATCTTCAGTGGTGTTTTAATTTGTAAATATCAATGATTTTGTTTCTGCATTTTTTTGATCTAAGTTACACTTTTAATTTTTTCTGAAGGTGCCAAATCCCATTTACCTTTTTTATAACTCTCTTTGTAAAGTTTTAAATCATAGAAGAAAAAAAAAAATTGTCAAGTAGTTAACTTCAGCAAAGGGATTTAGTGAAAATTTGGCTTTTTTGCAAGCTTTTGTAGAGCGCCTTGTAATAGTGAGGTTAAAAAATAGAACAATGGGACTTACTACAGTTTAAGTCAAGCTATATGGAACGGATCCTCATTTAAGTATTTAAAAAATTTTGAAAAGCAGGAAAAAAATTGACAAAGCAATATGTAATGCAAGGAAGAAACCTGCAGTTGGTAGAGTTATTGGGGGGTAGTGGGGGAGGGAGATGCCATCAAAATAGCAGATGCTGTTGCACAAAAGTAGCCTAGTAGGATGATTTACTAGTAGCTTCATGGTAAATGCATCAGAATAAGCCATATTGGATTGCAGTGTTTTGTTTCTGTAGGGTGTTTTAAAAACTGGGTTTTTCCACATTTCTTTTTTGACTGCACAGCAGCAACTCTCAGTCACATGCATGCAGCCATAACTGTGTAGGCTTGGTTCTTCCACCTTCACGTTTTGTTCCACTCATCCTTCCGCTGAATACAAACAAGGAAAATAGGCTTAAGGCAGTTATAAATGTGAAAACATTTCTAAAATGCAAGCAGGGAGTTCTTAGATGTTATCAAAATGCCTTTTTCTGACTGTGCCCAGCAGGCTGGGCACCTTAGAAAGCCCAACTATTTTGAGAAAACACTTAAAAATTTGACAGGTGAAACCAGCTTGTGATCTAATAAACTGCAAATGTTTCTTTCCAATACAGGGGCTTGTTTTTCTTAACTTCTTTGAAATGGCAGTTGATTGGCTTTTCTTAAATACTGAAAAGAAAGGGTTGAGGGGTGGGGGGGGTGGGGGGTGATACTGGCTTTTTGATAATACTGGGAGTCTGACCACTATAATCTCTTTTTTTTGTACTTTTAAGTAATTTTTTTGGAACGCTGTTGATAGAATAATTAAGAGTTGGATTTTTTCCTTAAAATAAAAGTAAGTTATTGCTGCAATACCCATCTCCTAAAGCTGACAGAAATTTGCAGACCCCTTGGCATGACGTGTTCCAGTCAAGACAATCCAGAAGGATGCTGTCTGCCCACCACAGGAGACCCATGTGTGGAGGGACGCCAGACTTGCGCATAGAGGATTGTTTAAAAATGCACCAAATCACACACTTAAGGGGCTGGTTTCCACCACACACTGCAGATTTCTGTTGGCTCTAGACTTGCCTACATGACCTCTTATGCTTTAATACATAACTGCATTGGATGTGAAACTTCTAGTAACTGTGTAGTCACTGTGTTCTATATGACAGTTTACACTGCTGTGCTTGCTAAACTTTTTTTTTGTTATGGCTTAAAAGCAAAAAGAAAAAAAAAAGCATGATTCTTAGAAGATATTATACCTTCCTTTCTTTGAAAAACAAGCTCCTTATTACAGAATATAATAAACAGTAGTGCCTGTGGTGTAGCCCACCAATCTTGATACAGTAGCTGATGCATTGTGCAAATGAGGCTTTGAGATGGTTTTTGCATAAACAAAAACTGTTAGGAGATAATAGTTAAAAGTGTTATTTAAACCTTTGAAATAAATGGATGTAACTGTACCCAAGTACAGCTTTTCACTTGTTTAGTTCTTAAACGTTAGTATAATCAGTAAAATTTAATATAAAATGTTGCCAAATTCAATGTAGAAAGAATGTGACAAAACACTTTGGATAGTTCTATTGTTTGTGTTTTTGCATATTGTAAAAGCAGTGTCACAGCTGAAAAATAAATTGTTTCTAATGGTAAATTATTGTAGTTTAGTTGCTAGTTTGTACTGAGAGTTGACCTCTCCCTGTGCAGTTTTTTGTTCTAAACTGGTATAAATAATTGCTGTAAGTGTGTCTCCCTTCTACATTGTAATTATTGCTTAAGCCTACATTATAAATAAAGAACTGTTGAAAAACTCCCGTATTTTGCTTCTTAAAGACTTTTTGCTTCCAGAGCATTGGATATCAGTGGTGGCCTTCAAGATCATGCACGTTCCATCTGCATGTAATACAAGCAAGCGAGAATTAAAACCAAGTAAATAACATTGCTTATAGCTTTGTTTTACTGATGGGCACCAGCAGGGTAGCAGTGGAGCAGAAGTGCAGTGCTAATGATGGAAATTCCCATTAAACCATTAACAGATGACATTTCCATGCACCTCACTGTTTTTACCTGGCAAGGAAGCACAGATGACTTTGCATTTTTGTGCATCCATCTCAGTGCTGGACTGCAGTTCTTAGGCCAGAGGAGGAAAATTGCTGCTGTCAACACTGCCCATGCTACAGCCAGAATTTATCAAGCACAACACCAGCACCATTTCCCACAGCTCCCCAAAGGACTGAAGACTTCCCTTTGTTCAGCTTTCTCAGCATTGAAGGCAGAAGGGGGAGGATGTTGCTCCCTCTTGGAGCTGCCACACAATAGCCTGGTTTCTTTGCACTGCAATGGTTTAATTGTTAATCAAAAGGTATACATTTGTTACTGCACTGGTCTTACGAGGCCAGGTTTAGGTAGCAGGAGCCTGCAGGAGTGGCTTCTGTGAGAAGCTGCCAGAAGCTTCCCCCATGTCTGAAAGAGCCAATGCCAGCCAGCTCCAGCATGGACCCACCACTGGCCATGGCTGAACCCAAGAGTGATGGTGGTAACATCTGTGGGATAAAAGATTTAAGAAGGAGAAAGAAGTTGCTGTGGTACAGCAATAGCAGGTGGGGAGAAGAGTGAGAGTATGTGAGGGAAACAGCCCTGCATCCACCCAGGTCTGTGAGGAAGGAGGGGCAGGAGGTGTTGCAGGTGCTAGAGCAGAGATTCCCCTGCAGGTGATGCAGCTGTGCCCCTGCATCCCTGCCCTGCAGCCATGGAGGTCAGCAGGGGAGCAGAGATCCACCTGCAGCCCATGCTGGAACAGGTGGATGCTCAAAGGAGGCAGAGAGCCCAGGGAAGCCTGTGCTGGAGTAGGCTCCTGGCAGAGCCTCTGGAGCCCTGCAGAGGAGCCCATGTCCTTAAGTCAGTTTGGGTCAGCAGTCCCTGAGTCCCGACTGTCCCCTCCCAAGATCTTCCCCACCCCCAGTCGACTGGTGAGGGGGATGCCCAGTGGACACCCTGGATGCTGTGGAGCACTGCTTAGCAGTAGCCAGAACTGGTGTGCTCTTTACACCATCCCAGGACTATGAGGGCTGCTCTGTATAAAATTAACCCATCCCATCCCAATACAGCCAGGAAGATGTCAAAGACCAATGTGCTTTGGCTGGACATGTCTTGTCTCCAAAAGGATCGTGGTTTCATTCCCCCTTCTCTCTATGGCTGTGTTTGCAGTACTGCTGAGCATCTTGTCTCACTCGGGTGTCAGTGCCTTGCTCAGCTGTTTCAATACTGAAGGCACTTGTTCCAAGAGACAGCTCCAGCCTGAGGTGTGGCATGTGCTGAACAGCTGTGCTGGAAGAGGGCACACCTCAATTACATCACTACTCTTGGACTAACTGAGCACAGAGAACAGAGCCTGCTTCCTGGCAGGAAGGAAAATTTCAGCTGTGGAATATGTAAAGCTCTTTTTCTGGAGTTTTATTTTTTAAATCTGTACCTATTTTAGCATGCAGACTTACTGTAAAGGAGCAGATTAAAAGTTTCTGAAAATCAACCAGATTAAAGCCTTATTCCTGAGCTACATATGTTTAGTTCTTGGAAGAGCTGAAGTTCATACTTTGCCATCTTTTCTTTAGTTGGGGTTCACAGAAATATTAAGCCTTAGGCTTAAACATGGGTACAGTCAAGGAACTTCTTGGAAGTCAGATTAGGCAACCTAAATCTCCTAGTCCTGAAAACAGGAAAACACTTAAGGGCCAAATTTTCCTGAGCTTTTGCTCAGTGGCTGTATTACATCTGTTCTCTCACAGGGCAGTTAGTGAAAAGTGTTAGCAGAATTTCCCGTCTTATACCAATGTTCTGGGAATGAGGCCAGCAGCAAAGAGCTTTCCGTCCGCAGTTCAGTGTGTCACACTGCCAGAACCATTTGTGACCCATGAATGGGCACACAATAGCCACAATCCTCAGCAGCCTGCACGTGTTAACTGATACAGCTCAGTTTATATGGGGATCTACCTTCCTCTGGTGCTCTACAGCACTGCTGTCCCTGCCATGAGGAAAGCACCATGTTGTAAGGAAAGTTTGTGTCTTGTGAGATTTGGTACGGAAGTGAAAAATGCAACAAAGAACCTAAGGAGGAGACAAGGAAGGGAAAGATGTCTTTGTCCTATAAGAAGGTCAGAAATACCCTAATTACAAGAGCACCCAAAGCCCATATCTGCTGCTGTATCTTTAATTCCAGCTTTAACACTTTGCCAGTATTTAGTACCACATTCCAAGTTATGGGGTGACAATGAACTGCCTGCACAAGCTGGCAGTGAGGTGTCAGTGTGCTAGAGAAGAGCAGTGCGCCAGAAAAACACCTTTTCTGTTACTTTATTTGGCTTTATTCTATTACTTTGAGGAACAAGTGGTCACAGAGGTGCCACCTGCCTGCAGCACAGACTGCTGCCATTCACACCCAAGGTGCTCTCACATGGGCTGTTCACGAGGTCGAGTGACGTGATGCCACCACATGGGGGGCAGATGCCCTTCCTTACGAGCTGGAGGCAAAGCTTCAGTTGTCGGACCATCAGCTGGAGTTTCTTCTTGTAACTGCTTAATCTAGAAGATGAGACACAGAACTGCTTTAGCACATTAACACACATTCCCATTTTCAGTGCCCAGGCAATGAGCAAAACAAAGAACCACTGCTTCTCTATTTCCACAGAGAAGAACCAGTCAAAACATCTTTGGCTGAAGGTTTCACACTTCCCAACTTTAACTTCCGCTCAGTAATCACTATAGGCTCATACTACCTAATTAAGAAGGAATTTCTAGGAGCAAGAAGTGATTTTTACAAGAGAAATTTCACTTAAAAGGTCATTATTTCCATGTAATTCACGTCTACCATTACTCTGTCAAACAGGCTGAATTGTGCTGCCTTGGAAGCTGAGAGATTCGAAGTCTGGACCAAGTTTCCCTGCAGTCAGTAAATAGGAGACTTCTGTTCCTGCACATCACCAGCAGCCCCTCGCACGCTTTCAATACCCATTTCTTGAAGCAGCACAAGTGTCATGTTCCATACAATCCAACTGAATCAAAGAACTCTTCTAAGAACAAGAACTTCCAATCAACTCTCAGGATGGCCAGAATTTAATCTCACTGCCCAACTGATGACCACTGCAGCAAAATCACTTTCAAAGGTGTAACCAGAAAGTGTCAAGAGCTCCGCAGCAGCAGCAGAGGAATTCTCTGATGGTTAGTCTCCTTTCATCCCACTTTGGATTTTTTTTTCCCCCCACAAAACTGCTATACCAGTTCTTACTAACTGACACAAGGCTGCAGGTTCAGCTTTAACTTCTAATTCCCTTCACAACCCTCCAGGAGCTGTAACAAATGTGCAGGCATTTAGGTTGTTTCACACTGACAAGGGCTCCAGCACTGAAGAGTGTAACTGAGACAGCAGTAGACATTCAGTAATTTTTCCAAGAACACATCTGTTCATACAGGATACTTGTGTGCTAAAGAGACTTTCCCTTGTACAGAGCAGGCACTGACCTCTCTTTCCCAGCTCTCCCGCTGCAGCTTCTTCCACTGCTCTCGTTTGGCAAAGTAATCAGGATACATTGCCTTCTCAGAAGGGTGCCAGAAATCCAAGGCCCATTCAGGAATCTGTTGAAGAAAAATATTATTTAAAATACTATTTTTATTTATGAAATCACATTTGTACACACATGCAGAAGAATAAAACACAAAAGCTGAATGAAGCCAATCTTACTCCCTGGGTTGTTTTTTTTTTTTTTCTATTTTGAAGTACTACATAAAAACACCATTTAAGAGCTGCCTGACAATCTCAAGGCACGTGGCAGAGGTCAGAACTTTTCACACATTATCCTGACCCACAGGAAGACATCGCAGTGACATGCTTAAATCACAGCATTCTAAAACAAGTCCCAGGTCATCTCAGTTTACTCTAAACTTCTCAAAATAATTCCATCTGGTGGAGGAGAAAATCTGATTTCTTCCCTCCCTTCTCTCGAAGGCAGCAGGTAAGAGGAATCCTTCTCTCCAACTACTGATTTATTTGACTTGGTAAAGACAGAACATTACAGCTCATTTCTGCTTATCTGCAACTACTAAGAAATGAGCAGTTTCATAGGCCTTTAAGATCTTGAGAATGGTCTGACCTCTAAGACCTTCTGACAAAGGAAAAAACCAAAATTTAAAATTTTGCAGTGATTTAAAAAAACCTAATTGTTTACACTTTAAAAAGAGGAACACTGAATATAAAACAAAATCCCACCAAAACTCCCAACTGAAAAAAAAAAAAAAGAAGTTGCTCCAGTACCATCATAGATTCAGTGATATTCACACTTTTCCTGCTGTGATTCTCACCACAGAACAAACCTTTGACTCAGGCTGATTGGTGGTTTTAATTGGAGTTCTCTGTGTGTGGATATTTACTTCA